>NC_072012.1:10905358-11205358 GCF_027791375.1 Indicator indicator | reverse complement strand
GCTTGGTAATCACGCTGTGAAGCGTTGTAAGGAACAAAGGGGTGACAGCTTTGAGCACAGCCAACAGGTTGTTCCTCTCATTTGACTGGTGGTGACAGGGTGAGGACAGCAATCCCACCCTACCCATCCTTGAGGAGCCATAACTGGTGTGAAAAGGGTTGTGAGTGCCTGTCACCTGCTTGGCCAGTATTGGAGAGGGGCAGAGGGTGGACATGGACACCAGAGAGTGGTTCTCTGTAAATGTGTTGTACAGCTTCCAGTGCCAAGTACCATTAAATTCTTGACTGCCTCTTGCCTGCCTCATTTGAATCCCTGCCTGGGAGGGACAATGTGTTTGTGCTGTGGGTGCATGGCAGATAAATGTCAGCCTGGGCTTCTGACCACACAGCTCACCTTTCACCACTCCAGCTTGGAGCTGTAGCTCACAGGAGAAATCATGGAATTGGTTGGTTGGAAAAGACCTTAAAGGTCATCAAGTCCAACCATTCTCTAACTCTGCCAAATCCTGGTGTCCCTCAACACCACATCTGGCCCATTTCTGGCCCATATCTTCTTCGTGCCACAGTGGCCAGGCAGGGCACGAGCTGGCAGTTAGAGCTCCATGTGCGGTGTGGGGCCCGGCAGCCACCGTGCTGGGTGAGCTGTAAAACGGGTCCCAGCTGCCTGAGTCACTCCAGGGCTTGCATCACTCCCCTCCCTTTGTGGGGGAAAAGAAGTGGCAGTGGTCCTTCCCTTTCTGGAGACACAAAACCTCCTTCCCCCAGAAGAAAAACCACCCCCCACTGCTGGAAAGCTCTCCCATTCTATTCCTCTCCTAGATGAACCTTCAGAAGCAGCAGGCAGAGCCTATGTGGTAAACTCCCTTCTGCTGGGGCAGCTTGTGAGGGGGTGAGGAGCACCCATGTAGCTACACCATGAAGAAACCATCAGATCTCCACAACCCTCTCAAAAAGCTGTGGCCTGACTGTGGGGGAGGGGGGTGTCTGGGCTTGGCTGCAGCTCCTGGGGGGAGCAGTTCTGGTTCCACACCATCTCACAAGGGAAGGTTTCAGGTTTGCAGGGACAGAGTTTACAGCGAAGCTGTGACTGGTGAAGCTGAGTTTTGATATGGAGGAGGCTCAACCCTCCCAAGCAGGGAGAAATTGAGAAAAAAAAAAAACCTTTTGCCAAAAAAAAAAAAAAAAAACAACATTTATGAGCTGATGGGGCTCAGGGAAACCCTGCAGAGAGCCTCCCACACATCAGACCAAGGCTGAAGCTCCCTCTGGTTGCCTGCAGCTGACAGCAAATTAGCCAAGAACTTAATTTTCACCACCCCCGAACTCCTAGCAGTTCCTATCCCTGCTCTGGACCTCACAGAGGAATGTGCAGCCCTCCTCCTCCTCCTCAGCCCTGGCTTTGCTAGACTAAACAATCCAGGCTTCCCTGGTTTCCTCCTGTGCTGAGCTCTACAGGGCCTTGGCCAGTCCTCTGGCCTGTCCTGCTGAGCCAAGACCACCCAGCCCATCTAGGGGGAGACCCAGGGACAAACAGGTGAAATACCCAAGGGCAGAGGGGGGCACCTGGGCCAGCACCCTGCTCCTGAGTCCCTGTATCCTCAAGGCCATGGTGATGTGTCCCTGAGCCCCAGCATCCCTGTGGCTATGGTGCCATCCCCATTGTGGCCAGGGCAAAGGAAAGTGTCCACACTCAACAGATGTGTGGGCACCTCCACCTTCAGTACACAGCTCGCCAGCCTCGTATTTACCTCTGGGGATCCACCCAGCTCAGGTGCTACGTGCAGAGAAGAGCCAACACCATCAGGTTTACAGGTGAGACTTTCCTGGAGCGGAGGTCAGAGCAGGGCATCTCCCTGGCACTTCAATCCCAGCCGCCCTCCTCTGACATGGTGGCATCTGGCAGGTCCAAAAGTGGGACGAGAATCCCTTTGTTTGGGCTGGAAAAGCCCAGCTTTAGGACTTACCCTGAAGTTCAGCCTCAGCTTTGGAAAACTCCATTAAAACAATGCCTAAAACCAAACACAAGTCACCAAAGGCCAGACTTTACAGTAGGCAGCTGCCAACCCTTGGAGACCCCTGCAGCCCAAGCTCAACCTCTCTGAACCTCTTCCTGATGGAACTGATGCCAGGATGTGTGGAGGTTCCTCCCCATCCCAAGGAACACCCAGGAGACCAAATGACCTCAGGACGTCTGGGCCAGCGCGGGGGCCCGGCGGAGGTTTCCCTGTCAGAGCTGTTTCCCTCTCTGCCTCCAACCTTCTCTTTTTTCCACCATGTCATCAGCCTCCCCCCGCCTCGTCTGCAGTGCAAACCCAGACGTCGCACATCTGCGCACATCTGGCCCTCAGTTATGAGCTGCACAGGCTGGGGATAATCCAAACAGAGGCTTTTAACCAGCAGCTCTGGGGTTTCTCTGGCAGTTCTCTGGCTGCTGCGTGGTCAGAGTGCTCAAAGCCAGATGCTGAGGTTGAGCAGGGACCGGTACTGGGACCAGTTCTCTTTAATGTCTTTATCAATGGTCTGGATGAGGATATTGAGGGCACCCTCAGTAAGTCTGCAGCAGACACCAGGTGGGTGGCAGTGTGAATTTGCTGCAGGTTAGGGAGGCTCTACAAAGGGCCCTGGCCAGGCTGGTTCAATGGGGATGAGGTTCAACAAGGGCAAGTGCTGGGTCCTGCACTTGGGTAACAACAACCCTACAGATGCTCCAGGCTTGAAGAAGCATGACATGGAAAAGGACCTAGGGAGGGGTTGGTCAACAGTTGCTGGAGATGAGCCAGCATGTGCCCAGGTGGCCAAAAAGGCCACCACCATCCTGGTTTGGATCAGCAAAAGCGTGGTCAGCAGGACAAGGGCAGGGACTGTGTTCTTGAACTGGTGAGGCCACACCTCAAATTCTGGATTCAGTTTCAGGCCACTCACCACAAGAAGGACGTTGAGGTGCTGGAGCATGTCCAGAGAAGATCAAGGAAGCTGCTGAAGGGTCTGGAGATCAAGTCTTGTGAGGAGTGTCTGAGCAGTTACAAAGCCATGTAGATGTGGTGCTGGGCTAACGTTCAGACTTGGTGATCTTGACAGTCTCTTCCAGCCACAATGATTCTGTGATGCCACCTGGAAAACACCATGTGAGGCTTTAGCATTGGCCTCTTGCTCCCTCTTTTTTTTTTTTTTTTTTGAGCCATTGAACCCTCCAGCTCTGGCTGGAAAGATCCTGGGAAAACTGGCTGCCAAAATAGCCATCAGATCACAGTATCACAGTACATTAGAGGTTGGAAGGGACCTCATCATCAAGTCCAACCCCCCTGCCCAAGCAGGATTACTTAGAGTAGTCTGCACAGGAATGCATCCAGGTGGGTTTTGAAAGTCTCCAGAGAAGGAGACTCCACAACCTCTCTGGGCAGCCTGTCCCAGTGTTCCACCACTCTCACTGTAAAGAAGCTTTTCCTCATGTTGAGGTGAAACCTTCTATGTTCAAGCTTGGAGGCTGCGTGCTCCTGCCACCCACCATGGTGGCCTCACCCCTTTCCCACCCTATCCCATGGCCCATCTCTGATGCCATAAATAGGACTCAGACATTAACCAGGATTTTATGGGCCCATAGGAAGTTTCATGAGGTTAATTCACCTGCCATGCTAATGAGGGCATAGTTAAGCTCCATCTAAATCAAGGTCTGACTTGACCTTCTCCCAGGGACTGCTGCAGCTGTGGAAGGAGTTGGTTGGTGATGGGGAGGACATGGATGCTGGTGTTGGGTGCTGGTCATGGAAAGGCAAAAAAGAGGTGATAGGTGCTGGTGATGGGGAGGTCATGGGTGCAGACCATGGATGGATGGTTGGTAAGGTGGATGGATGGACACACCAGATGGAGGGGTGGGTGCATGGATGGAGAGCTGGGTAGATGGAGAGGAATGGGCAGAAGGCAGTGAGAATGGATGGATGGACACTTGGACATAGAACTAGCCCTCATTATCTCTGTTTCTAAGCCCTCCTGTATTCCCTCTTGTAAGAGATGAGTAAAACTGAAAGCAGGCCATTACAACATGGTGCTGGTCAGGGGAGCTGATGGGGAGGTCATGAGTGCTGATAATGCTACTGGTCATAGACACTCATGATGGGGAGATGATGAGGTGACAGGTGCTGGAGCTGGGGAGGTGATGGGTGCTGAGAATGGTGCTAGTCATGGTTAGGTGACAGGTGCTGGAGCTGGGGAGGTGATGGGTGCTGAGAATGGTGCTAGTCATGGTTAGGTGACAGGTGCTGGGGAGGTGATGGGTGCTGGCAATGGAAAAGCAATGGGGAAACCAAACCTTCAGCAGCTTTCAGAGACACCCAGGATGGAGCAACCCTTTTGTCCTTGACAAAGTGACCTAGGATCTCCTCCCCCAGCCCACCTTCACTTTGGAGCTCAAGCAACTCCCCCCATAGCTTGAACCAACGCCTGAATCCTCCTGGGTTTGCTGCCACACACTTATCTGTTGGTGTTTGCTTCTCCTGACTGGGTTCAAGCCAGCTCCTCCTCCCCTTGGCTCCTTCCTCGGCTGCCCGTGGGCTCTTTCAGGGCGATTTTGACTCCATCTCCTTAAACCTGGAGCAGAACAGCAAGCATGGGCAATGAGACAATTAAGGAGCAGCTCATTGCACAAGAGGAGCTTCTAGGACCTCCCCTTCCCGAAACAGAGTGGTGCCAGCATCTCACCAGACAGGTTCCTGCCCCCTCCCTGCAACTGCTGCCATCTACAAGCCCACAGTGTTCTCCACATCAGGTTTTCCTGGAGACAGCCATCCCCTCCCACACTTTGTTTCACCTTGGGGCCTCATCTTCACTGTGAGGGTCAGAGCACTGGAACAGGCTGCCCAAGGAGGTTGTGGAGTCTCCTCTGTGAGACTTTCAAGACCCATCTGGATGTGTTCCTGTGTGACCTGTGCTAGACTCTATGGTCCTGCTCTGGCAGGGGTGGTTGGACTCGATGATCTTTGAAGGTCCCTTCCTACCCCTAACATCCTATGATCTTCCATGTTGTTCTTCAGCTGTCCCATGGGTTGGCTTCTGTTTTGTGGGCTTCCATCCAAATACTGCCTCTGTAATTCCTGACTGGGCTAAACTGGGGTAAACTGGTGCCATTTTGCTGTAGCTGAGAAAAATCAACCTATCTTCTGCTGTGGAGCTTGGTCATCTGGGGACATTAGCTGATGAAGGTCACTTGTGGGCACAGAGGGGTGAGTGGTTGATGGATGGATGGTGATGTAAAGGCATGGATGGGTAAAGAGATATAAGGACAGATGGTTGAAGGAAGGGAAGGATAGTAAGGTGGTTAGGTGGATGGATGGACACAGATGATTAGGGGGCTGGGTGGATAGATTGGCAGTTGGGTAGAGGCATGCATGGAGAGATGAGCAGGTTAATGGATCGAGTGATGGGCAGAAGGCAGTGAGACCAGATGGATGGACAGAGGGTTGGACAGAGACATAGCCCACATCATCTTCTGTTTCTGGACCCTCCTGTAGTTCCTGTTGTAAGAGATGAGTAAAACCGAAAGCAAGCCATTACAACAGGGTTAACCCTCACTCATCCCCAGGGTCAGTCCCTGACTAACCAGGGCAGGACCCATGACACAGCCACCTGATGAGCACCACCACATCAGGTGCCCCAGGGCCCTTGGGGCCGCTCCCGGGAAGGCCGGAAAAGGTCTCAGGGCTGATTCAGATCTCCACCAGCTCCAAGCAGCCAGGACCTGCCTGGACCTGCACCAGAGAGCCCTCCCTCAGCAGCTTTGACACATTGCCAGCATCAACGTGGTGGGGCTGGGGAGACTTGGGAGGGGGACACCCCTATCAACCTCTTCATGCAGGGCTGGAGACCTATGCACAACTCCATCTCCCCCCCCACACCTCTCCCCCTCCCAGAACTGCCTTGAAGGAGCCAAAATTGGTGTCTATCATCCCCACCTTCTATCAGCACCCCTGCCCAAAACCACTGCTCTGATGCAAACCACAGCTCAAGTTGAGGCATTCTCAACTTGAGAAAGTTCCATAGAAACAGGAGGAAGAATTATTTCACTGTGAGGGTGACAGAACACTGGAACAGGCTGCCCAGGGGGGTTGTGGAGTCTCCCTCTCTGGAGATATTCAAGACCCACCTGGATGAGTTCCTGTGTGACCTGGTATAGGCGATCCTGCTCTGGCAGGAGGGGTTGGACTGGATGATCTGTCGAGGTCCCTTCCAGCCCCTAACACTCTGTGATTCTGTGAAAACTTTTAATTAGGAGATGTCCCCACGAAATGCCACCAGCAGAGCAAGCTGGGACAGCAGCCAAGGCGGCCCAAGGAGGGGCGGAGGTGACCCTTCTTCTACAGCACCCCGAAAACTCCCCCCCTCCCCTGGGACCCAGCCGAACCCTTTCAGCTGACCCTAATGGCTCAACCGCTCCCTCATGCCTCAGGTCCTTCCTCCTCCTCCTCCTCCTGCGGGGCGAGGCAGGTGGGAGGGAGGAGGTCCGGGCGGCGCCTCCCCGCCGGCGGTGCGGCGTGCCGGGACCCAGCCGCGTGCGAGCAGGCAGCGCCATGGCCGAGCGCCTGTCGGAGGAGCAGATCGCGGAGTTCAAGGAGGCTTTTTCCCTCTTCGACCGCGACGGGGACGGCTGCATCACCACCAAGGAGCTGGGCACCGTCATGCGCTCCCTGGGGCAGAATCCCACCGAGGCGGAGCTGCAGGGCATGGTGGGGGAGCTGGACGCCGACGGCAGCGGCACCGTCGACTTCCCTGAGTTCCTCTCGTTGATGGCGAGGAAGATGAGGGCCACGGACAGCGAGGAGGAGATCCGCGAGGCCTTCCGCGTCTTCGACAAGGACGGCAACGGCTACATCAGCGCGGCCGAGCTGCGGCACGTCATGACCAACCTGGGCGAGAAACTGACGGACGAGGAGGTGGATGAGATGATCAAGGAGGCCGACTGCAACAACGACGGCCAGGTCAACTACGAGGAGTTTGTGAGGATGATGACGGAGAAGTGACCCCCACCACCACCCCATCGCCACCACCCACTCCCAACACCGTCTCACAGGTAACTCGGAGGGATGCGGTTTTGTGCCCAACCAAGTGGCCACGGCAAAATCCCAGGCCGTGGAGTCCACCCCGCCCACTGCAGTGGCCACCCCCAGACCTTGCATGGCTCCCATTCATTATGGCCACCTCCTGCCCTACAGCTCTTGCTGGTGGTTGGAAGAAATCCATGTTTGTGGTTCTTTTCTTAAATTGTTCCTTAATTTCTTCCTAGGGAGCAGCGATCCCAGTGGTCCCCCAGCCCCCTCCATCCTCTACCACCTTCTCTCCACCATCCCAGGCTGGAAAATCCTCTTTAATCCCAGCCAAAGTGTCACCAGTCAGCATCTACATCAGCTGTGGGCATCCCACCTGAGAGGATGGGGCTCTGGGGTTGCAGACAAACGTGGGGTGTCCCACCACAAGATGAATCTCTCCTGTTTGTAGAGGTTTCAGTGGCCACCACATGTGCCCCTGGCACCATGCCAAGTCCAATAAAGAAATGTCCCCCATGTCCTAGTGGCTTCCAGTTCTTCCTTTGGCTTCTCTTTGGGATCCTTGCTAAAACAAACAAACAGAAAACCCAAACCACCACCACCGCCACCTCCCCCCAGATCACCGACATTGGTGCACCTCACCCAGGGTCAAGCCCCACATCACTCCCACCCTCTTCCTTCCCATTCTTCTTCCCTACAAACTGGAAAAATGTCCCTTGTGGCTGCTGGGCATCAACCCCAAGGGTGATGGCCTTGGCCTCCCCAGATCTTCATCTCTTTTGGGGTCTGCCATCTGCACCTTCAAGGTGTTGGAGGCCCTTTTCTTAACCCCCACAAGCTAAGGGGATAGTTGGCAGCTGGATCTCACCCTGATCCCTGTCCCAAAGATAAGCAGGGCAGGAGTCACCTTTCCTGGCCACAATCCACTCTGTTGTGCTCCCTGTGACTCAGTTTCCCCACAAAGAAGGTGAAACCCAACTGCGGGAGCCCTCCACCTCAGGCTGGGCTGATTCCCTGTGAGGCAGGGGGTTGAAGGAACATTAATTATGATGGATCACAATAATGGTCAGTCCCTAACGAGCCAACAGGAAGGCTCATCTCTGTTTCATGGGCAACATCACAGCTTCAGTGATGTTCAAGTCACCACAAGGGGACTTCACCCCCCCCCCACACACACACCCCCTCCAGCTCATCCTTGGGGCTTGAATCTTTGGCAACCCCAATTGTTTTCCCAATGCTGGGAAAACCAGGCAGGTGTCTGCATGCCAGGGCTGAGCACGCCCACGCTGGCTCCACCCCAGGCATGGCCTTCAGCCCATCACCTTCACCACATGCTGTCCTCTTGCTTACACACCCAACCCACCTACAGCTCTGCAGGGGATGAGAGCAGGGCCAAAGAAAGTTCCCAAATCCAGCAAAATTAGGACAAGGACAAGGGGTCACACCAGGCCATTGTCCCCAAAGTGGCCAAATTTAGACCTTCCCAAAACGGTGATTATTTGTTGAAGCCACATTTTGGCCCAGACCCCCTCTCTGTGTTTTTAGGTTTGACCTTTTCTTCTTCTATTCTGGGATTGTTTAATTGCTGAAGTAGTTTTTTTTCCATGCCACTTAATCCTGAACTGGTTTCTCTTAACGATGGTCTTCAACAGAAGGTTGGGTGCCAGCCAGGAGCACTGAACCTGCAGGTCCAGCAGCAATGAAACTGGCCCAAAGAATATTTAGTTGTGATTTGCACCAGAGATGTTTGCCCACTTTCCATCAGGAAGAAGTTCTGTACTATGAGGGTGGTGGAACACTGGAACAGATTGCTCAGAGAGATGGTGGAGGCCCCATCCCTGGAGACACTCAAGGTCAGGCTAGATGGGGCTTTGAGGGAGCTAATGTAGTTGAGGATGGACGAGGTGACCTCTAGAGGTCCCTTCCAACCCAAACCATTCTATGATTCTCCCCCAGGCATCCCTGGAGACACTCAAGGTCAGGCTAGATGGGGCTTTGAGGGAGCTAATGTAGTTGAGGATGGACGAGGTGACCTCTAGAGGTCCCTTCCAACCCAAACCATTCTATGATTCTCCCCCAGTTCGATGCTTAGGAGCATGGCATCTGGTGGAAGATGTCCCTCCTGACTGCAGGGGGGTTGGACTTGATGACCTCTAGAGGTCCCTTCCAACCCAAACCATTCTATGATTCTATGGCAGGAGATGTTCAAAGACTCATAGGATAAGGTTGGAAAAGACATCCAAGGTCATCAAGTCCAACCATTGACCCAGCACTGCCACGTTTCCCCCAGTGTCACTCTGGATGAACCCACAGCTGGACCCCCTCAATATCACCCACTGAGGTGGGACCTGAGATGCTTCTCCTCCAGGGCTGCTGAATCAGCCACAAATTCTCCCCACTTCCATTATGTTAGCAAACTGCTACATTTTTGACAGCTCAACAACTGGGCTTCAAAAACTACTGAATTAAATGTTGGGGGAACAAAACCAAGACCCCTAAGAAGCACCAAGGACTAAGCCATCTCAAAAGGTGATGAAAAGAAGGGAAGGATTTTTCCCTTGTTTCCTCATTTTTCTCCCCATTTTCCCCAGTTTTCCCTTCTTTTCCTTATTTTTCTCCCCATTTTTGTAGTTTTCCCCCATTTCCCCAGTTTCCACAATTTTTCCTATTTTCCCATATCCCACCCCCACGTTCCTCATTTCCCCATTTCCCTCACTTTTTCTCGTTTTCCCCATTTCCTTCTGTTTCTGATTTCCACCATCTTTTGCCTCCTTTTCCTCCCCATTTTCTAATTTTTCCCCTGCTTTCCTTTTTTTTTCCCAATTTTCCCATTTCCCCCTCATTTTTCCAATTTCTCCCATTTTGTTGCCCAATTCCTCTCATTTTCCCTACATTTCCCCTGTTTTCCTTATTTTCCCATTTTCACCATTTCCCCCTATTGTATTTTCTAATTTTCCCTCAATTTTTCCCCTGATTTTTCCTATTTCTCCACCATTTTTGTCCCCATTTCAACCCCTCCCTAGTCCCCTCCTTTCAGCTCCCAGCTGGGCCAAAATCACCTTACCCTCTTGGCTGGACTTGCTGGGACACCTGGTGATGAGGCTTGGGGGGGTCGTTGGGCTTCCCCCAGCAAGGAAAGGCTCCAGCCCCAAAAGACTTCACTGAATCCTGATGGATCTGCACCGAAGCCACCTCTGCTGTCCCAGAGAACTGGGCCAGGGGAGGGGACAAGTGGGACACAGAGGGGGAACAAGTGGAAGAAAGGGAGAAGCCAAGTGGGGTGGGAGATAGGAATGAGTAGGAAGAGAGAGGATAAATGGTGCCAGGAGACCCACAGGACCAGGAGAGGGAAACAAATGAGACCAGCAGTTGGGAAAAAATGTGATCAGGAGACAGGACCAGTGGGATCAGGAGTTGTGGGCAAGAAGAACCAGGAGAGGGGAAAAACGTGACCAGGAAATGGAACAAGGGGAAACAGGAGACAGGGAACACTGGAACCAGGAGATGGAGACAAGCTGGACCAGGGGAAGGCACCAGTGGGACCTGAGGACAAGAATAAGAGGTATCAGGAGACTCCTGACTGGTCTTTGGACTGGAGATAAATGGGAGCAGAAGTCAAGTGGGACAACAAGAGGGGATCAGAACAACCAGAAGATGGGGACAAGTGTGACCAGGAGAAGGGGAGCAGGGCAGGGGTCTCCACACCAGCTAGTTTGGTGAGACATGAAATGAGCCCCAACTGCAAAGAGGGGGACACCTCCTCAGACCCCATAGCTCTTCCTCTGAGCTCCCAAGGCTCAAGGTATAGCCCCAAGAGATTTTGTGAAGATGTGTTGAGGCTCCTCATGGGGACAATGAGAACCTCCAGCTGCCATCACATTTCACAGGGCTCCTCTCTCCAGCATCCAGGGTGGGCAGATGTGGCTCCAGCCCGGATTAAATCAGACGAGATCTTTGCAGGCACCAGGACGTTTTCCTGGATGGGATCCTGAGTCCCTTAGGAGCCAGATGAGGACCTTCAGCAGCCGTAGAGTAGCCAAGGTGTTACCCATCAGCCTTCATATGACATAGTCTACTTCAGGGAACCACGAGTTTGGGCCCTCTCAGCCCTGCAGGGGTTAACTGCAGGAGCTGCAATCGGAGCTGCTGCTTTTTCCATCCCTGCAGTGCTGGAGCCTTCACAGGAAATTAATAGCTCCATGACCTCAGCCACCACGCACGCGGCCGGCTCCGCGGCATGCCGGCAGCACCACGTAACCACGGCCCAGCAGGGGCTGGGGTCTTCTCCTCCATTGAACCACACCCCCCCATAAACCAGCCACAGGAGATCAGGAGGTCTTCTCTCTTCATGTAACCACAGCACACTGCATCCTACCTGAAGGAGATTGGGGGTCGTCTCCTCCATTTAACCACAGCCCACTAGTGCCCAGCTGGAGGAGATTTGAGGTCGTCTTCTCCATGTAACCACACCCCACCATAAACCAGCCAGAGGAGATCAGGAGGCCTTCTCTTTTCATGTAACCACAGCATACTGCATCCTAACTGAAGAAGATTTGAGGTTTTCTCCTCCACGTAACCACAGCCCACCATAAACCATTCAGAGGATATCTGAGGGTCTTCTCTCTTCATGTAACCACAGCACACTGCACCCCAGCTGGAGGAGATTTGGGGTCTTCTCCTCCATTTAACCACAGCCCACTAGAGCCCAGCTGAAGGAGATCTGGAGGTCTTCTCCTCCATGTAACCACCCCTGACTGTAAACCAGTCAGAGGAGATTTGGGGTCTTCTCCTTCACATAACCACAACCCACCATATTGCAACCAGAGGAAGTTTAGGAGTCTTCTGTACATCACTACAGCCCAACATAGCCCAGCTGGAGGAGATTTGAGGTTTTCTCCTCCATGTAACCACATCCCACCATAAACCAGCCAGAGGAGATTTTGGGGTCTTCTCTCTCTGTCAGGACAAGTGGTAGAATGGTCTCATAGCTCCATAATTCACCCCTGGAGATAAACAACCAACAACCCCCTCTCCTATCTCCACTGCTCTAGAGCCCAGCACCTTCTTGCTCTTTATAAGCTTAGGAAAATCCACCTAATTTCCCCCTTTGGTCTATTCTAACCCCAAATCAACCTTTGCAAGATGAGGTGATGACAAAAAAAAAAAAAAAAAAAAAAAAGACTCCAGGCAAAGCCCTAAAGAAGAAACACCTGGTCTCCAGCCCCTCCATTCCTTCTTTTTAATCCCATTTTCATCCCATCCATGGAAACACCACCAGCCCCATGCTCCCCTCCCCCCCCCCAGCCAAGCTGATTTTGCAGAGTTTCCCTTAAATCCTGTTTTTTTCCTCCTTAAAATGCACACCCCCCCTGAGCTGAGATCAGAAGGAATTTAATTAATGCCAGAGCTTGGGAATGCAAAACAAAAGCTTTTGGTGATGGGAATTGAAGCCTGGAGGTGGGAATTGGGTCACCTGGAAGTAGGAATTGAGTTGTCTGGAGGTAGGAATTGGGTTGCCTGGAGGCGATTTGTTGTTGTTCCTTCTTTATCCAGGATAAAGTGGGGAGGGAAACAAAGGAGAAATTGAGCGGATTTGAGAGGTTTTCTCGCATTAAAAAGCATCTTGGCTCGGTGGGATCCACAATAACGTTGCCACCACCCACGGAAAACTGCCCCGGCATGTTTCATGGAGCAGATCTTCCACAGCTTTTCCAGGGGTTGTCTTTTCTCCTGCAAACTCGTGGCCGGTGCAGCCCCAGCCGGTTAAACACTCCCCGCTCCCCAGGGAGCCTGCCTGGCTCATAGCAGGGGGGAGCAGCACCGCCCAGCGGCACCACAGTGGGAAGAAGCTCCCGGCAGCGCCAGCTGCCACAGAAACTCTGGGTTTGGAGGCTCCTCACTCTCCCATCATAAATCAATGTTGATCCCCCCCCCCCCCAAAACACACCCATCCCCAAAGAGACAGAAGCTCTCCCCACCCCACCCGGCTCCTCTGCTCCATGAGAAGAACCTGGTGAGCAGGTAGGCTGGAGAGCAGGGAATCCTGGGGTCAGAGGAGGGACCCCTAAAGGGCATCTCGTCCCACCCCAGTGAAGTCAGCAGGGACATGTATGACGTGTTTGCTCAGGGCCTCAAACAACCTGACCTGGAATAGCTCCAGGGAGGGAGCATCTACCACCTCTCTGGGCAACCTGGGACACCACCCTCAGTGTAAAGAATTTCTTCCTTCTCTGCAGTCTGAATCTCTTTTAATTTAAGATATCAGCCCTTGTCCTGTCACAACAGGCCCTGCTTTCTTATTAGTGCTGCTCAGTACTGAAAGGTCTCAACAAGTCTCCACAGAACCTTCTCTTCTCCAGGCTGAACAACCCCAGTTCCCTCAGCAGCTCCTGTTCTCCAGAACCTTCACCAGCTTTGTTGCCCTTTGGTGCCCCCCAGCACCACATCTCTGCAGCTTTTAAATGCCTCCAGTGATGGGGATTCAACCACCTCCCTGCGCAGCCTGTTCCAGGCGTTGACAACCCTTTTGGTGAAGAAGTTCCTTCTCATGTCCAACCTAAACCTGCCCTGGTGCAACCTGAGACCATTTTTTCTTGTCCTATCATGTGTTCCTCAGGAGAAGAAACCAAGCCCTACCTTTCAGGGAGTTGCAGAGAGCCAGAAGGTCTCCCCTCAGCCTCATTTTCTCCAGGCTGTGAACAACCCCAGTTCCCTCAGTTGCTCCTCATACAACCTGTTCTCCAGACCTTTCACCATCTTCATTGCCTTTCTCTGGCCCTGCTCCAGCACCTCAGTGTCCTTTCTTGAAGTAAGAAACAGAGTTAGGCACAGAAGAAACCTTTCAGAGTTGGTTTTGATCCCAAAGAACACTCCAGCACATCCACATGTGCCCAAATCTCACCTCCACAGCATGCTAGGAACCATTCCAAACCAGGCAATCAGAGGTATCAATACCAACAGAGTATGTTGGTTCCATAGTGAGGCCAGAGTTCCAGAGTTCCACAGTGAGGCCAACCCTCTCTGAGCCTGCTGTCTCAGCACCTAAACCCAGAGAAGCTTCAAGGTATCCCAGTTAGAGGGCACCTACCACACCACAAGCTGCATCTACACTGGTGGGAGGAAAGGTGAGTTAGTCTGGGAGTATTTTTTGGCAGGACACTTGGTTCCTGGTGGCATGCAGGGAGGAGAGCCTGCAGTTCTGTAACAGCAGAGGGAAATGGGAAGGTGCCTTGTAGAAGCAGTGAAGGTTTCCAGAGGTCCCAAGAAATCAGTAGGGTTTTCCAGTCAGTAGAGAATCTCCCAACTCAGTTTACACTGGCTCCTGCTCAACCTGCTGGGAAGAAGCTCCACGGAGGACTGGGAGTGCTGGTGGGCAGCATGGTCACCATGAGCTGGAAATGTGCTCTTGTGTCCAAGAAGGCAAACGGTCTCCAGGGCTGTGTTAAGAACGGTGCAGGTCCAGCAATGTTCTCCTCAGTTATGCTCTGCTCTAGGGAAGCCACAGCTGGAGTATTGTGTCCAGGTCTGGGTTTCCCACTCCAAGAGAGACAGGGAACTACTGGAGAGAGTCCAGTGGAGGGCCATGAAGATGCTGAGGGGCCTGGAACATCTCTGTGAGGAGAGCCCTGGGGCTGTTGAGCCTGGAAAAGAGCAGCCTGAGAGGGGATCTGAGCAATGCTCAGCAAGAGCTAAAGGGGGGGGCAAGAGAATGGGGTCAGACTCTTGTCAGTGATGCCCAGCAACAGGACAATGGACACAAACTGGAACCCAGGAGATTCCATCCGAACAGGAGGAGAAACTTCTTGGCTGTGAGGATACTGGAGCCCTGGAGCAGGCTGCCCAGACAGGTTGTGGAGTCTCCTTGTCTGGAGAGCTTCCAACCCCACCTGGCCATTGTGATGCTGGGTACCTGCTGTGGGTGCCCCTGCTTTAGCAGGGAGTTTGGATTGGATGATCTCCAGAGGTCCCTTCCAACCCTCCACTATGCTGGGATGCTCTGATTCTCTGACAGGCACCATCTTCTTGCAAGTGCCTGCAAGATCACTTGTTACCCTGAAGGAAGGAGGGAAGTGATGAAGAGGGTGATGAAAGCTCAGGTACTACTCAAGGTCTTCAGTGCTTGTAGTTCTATTTTAAATCAAGAGGTAGGACCAACACTTCATGCTCCTGCTTGCTCTCAATGTGATGCAACCACTTCATTACTCATCTCCAGGTGCCACACTGAAGTCTTTGTTTGCTGCTGCTAAGGTTAGGGCAGTTCTTAGGGTTTCCTCTCCTATGCAAAGTCCCCTGAAGATATTATCTATTTGCACTCAAAAATACCTTGTTTGTACTCAGTATCTTCCCTCTTCCACTTCTTCTTCATGCAGAAACTTGGAGAGCTGCAACCAAGAGCACAAATCCTTCATACGCAGAGGGGAAGGGTGGTTCCTCTCCACCTCAGCCAGGGAAAGCAACTGGTATTACAAGGAGTTAATTCTTCAGCACCCTGAGGTTTTCTTCCAAGCCTCTGGTTTCAGTCACACCTTGTTTTTTCTGGACAAACTTCACAAAGCTGGAGAAAAGTTGCCACAACCAAGCTCCTTGCTCAGGAGCTGACCATAAGAAGCCTGGCAACAAGCAACCAGCAGCACCCAGGAGCAAGGCTGTGTTCAAAAGGTGATTTAAACTGGGGCAGGGCCAATTTAGATTGGACATTAGGAAGAAGTTCTTTACTGGGAGGGTGGTGAGACACTGGAATGGGTTGCCCAAAGAGACTGTGGACACCTTATCTCTGGTTTAAGACCAGGCTGGATGACGCTGTGAGCAACCTGATCTAGTGGGAGGTGTCCCTGTCCATGGCAGGGAGTTGGAACTAGATCGTATTTCAGGTCCCTTCCAACTCAAGCCATTCTATGATTCTCAGGGATGAAAGCAAAGCCCTGGGCTTTCCCAAAGCAATGTGTGGAGAAAGCTGGTGGAGAAACCCACAAGAGAGCGGAGGTGGCCTGAAATGCTCAGCTGGATTTGCAGTTAAAGGAGCCTGAAAAGGGGATGGGTGAAAGCAAGACTGGCCTGGTGGGTTTGGGTTTTATTTGCATTGGATTCCTGCCCTGATGTGAGGTTTGGATGAAAGGGTGAAGGAAGTCAAATAATAGCCAGAACCTGACATAAAAATAAAGCAGAGGGTGTAACCCAGAGCCACTGGAGGACTTTCCCTTCACAACACCCATGAGTCAGACAGTGTCCTTCATCCCAAACAACTCCCAAACTCTTCACAAAGCACTAGGTGCTTTTGCTGGTTTGGTGGCCACTGAAGGACTCCAGTCTGAGTTCTGGGTTCCCCAGTTCAAGAGAGACAGGGAACTACTGGAGAGAGTCCAATGGAGGCTACAAAGAGGGGCCTGGAGCATCTCTGTGAGGAGGAAAGGCTGAGAGCCCTGGGGCTGTTGAGCCTGGAGAAGAGCAGCCTGAGAGGGGATCTGAGCAATGCTCAGCAAGAGCTGAAGGGTGGGGATCAATAGGGGGGGGGCAGACTCTTTTCAGTGGTGCCCAGCAACAGGACAATGGACACAAACTGGAACCCAGGGGAAGCTTCTTTGCTGTGAGGGTGCTGGAGCCCTGGAGCAGGCTGCCAAGAGAGGCTGTGGAGTCTCCTTCTCTAGAGAGATTCCAAACCCACCTGGACATTGTGATCCTGGACAACCTTCTACAGCTGACCCTGCTTTAGCAGGGGGTTAGACTTGATGGTCTCCAGAGGTCCCTTCCAACCCTTGCTATGCTGGGATTTGAGATTAAGAGAAGCCAAAACGTTGCACTGGTTTAATTTGGCATCTCATTTGCCTTTACTCTTGAGTTGTAAAACTGAATGGCTCAGAAAATGCCTCACAAGCAGCTGAGAAATCCCTGCAGGATCAACAGAACTGAGGGTGAGACAGGGCTGGATAAAAGATTAAAAGATAAAAGAATCCAAATTTTCACCTGCAGAAACACACAAATAAACACCCATCAGGTCATCAACATCCATGCCATGATCTAACAACCTGCCTCAGTACCACCACAAACCAGGGAACAACTCAGGGGTCGTTTTCTAGCTTGTTGGGGCTCAGAGGACTTTCCTGGAACACTTCTCCCTCCAGACATGGCTGTAACAAGATGTCTTAAGAAAATGACTGTCGAATGACTCTGGATATTGCCAACAAGGAACAGGTGCTTAACTATCAGTAAATTCTCCATGGATGCATGCATTGGTCTGTAGGACCTCTTCAAAAAATTACCAAACTTTGGGATTTACCAGAGAGGTGACTTAAAAGAGAGGAACAAAATAAAGATGACAGGACCAGGAACTTCTCATTTTATTCTTGGCTGGTTCAGGAGTCTTTTAACATTGGAAACTTGGAACTTAGGCAAGGTTAAAACAGTGTCCTACCAAGGGATTTGAAGCAAGAGGGATGGATTTCATCCCAGATCTTCACCTTCCTAATACATATTTACCTGTATGGATATGCATGTTAGGCAGGGGAAGCTCTTCCTGAAAGACACAATACAAACCCTTTATCCTGTCCATCACTGGGATGAATCCCACAACAAACATCTTTAGGGCTTCCCTGAGCTTCTTGGTTACTTCACATTTCTGATACTCCAAAGACAAAGATTAGGATTGTAAACCAGACAAAGCTCCAAAGAGCAGGACCTCCAACTTTATTCTCTCCAGCTCTCTAGGACACGGCACAGCAAAAGAAAAACAATCACAAAGGGGTGTGGAGGACACAAATCCAACAAAAAATTAGAGAGCAAAGCGATTTGCTGGTCACCATTAAAGTGCATTCAGTTCCACCTCAGCTCTTCAGCCCTGGGCTAAAGCTATTTCCCCTCTTCCTGCTGAGTGTGAGCTCCATGGTGCTGGCTGGAGGGGCACAAGGTATTGCAGGCATGTAACTGCTCATTCTCAATTGTTAGTTCACAGCATGGAGCATGGTTGAGAGCCCTGAGTTAGCTTGATGTCACATAGGACAGTGGATTCTGGAACATTTGCTGTCATGCAGAGGAGGAATTTGTTCTTATCATGGTGCTATGAGTTGCCCTGGGGGCATCAAGGAGCTCTGTCCCCTTAGAACCACCTAATGCTGTAGGTCACTGCCTTCAGAAAACACCTCATCTGGATGGTAGATGGTAATTTTGGCTCTGCTCATGCAAATGTCACCCTGAATGTGACAAAAGGACAAAGCCACAATTGTATCTGCTGCAGCCAAAGGATTTGAGCACAGTACTCAGCAGCACATAATTCAGGGCTGGCTCCAGCTGCCAACCTCTGTAGATGCTCCAGCACTGAGAGAGAAACTCAAGAGTGGGAAAAACAAAACCAAAAATCTCAAAACCTGAGGCAGAGCCCAAGGCCTCCTATTGCCTTTTACATGTGGGTTCACACAGCAGAGGGATCTGCTGGACCATGACACAGGGGACATGGCCTTGATGTGCTACATCATTGGGCAGCAGCTCTGCCACTTATTGCATATAAAACCAACACGGTGGCCACAGTGGCTGAGAGAAAGTGGAGAAATAGTGTTTGGGACCAGCCTTCTGGAGGGAAGCATCCTTGGACGTGCAGAGAGACCTGCTTCTTGCTTGGGCTTGTAAATGGGACACCATGATACCTCCTACAGTGAGAGCTGGCTCACTTTCAGCAAGGAAGGAGCACAGGCAAAGTCAACCCTAATCTGGCAGCAGCTTGTCCTCACTGCCTGGTCTTGAGCCAAAGCCAGCTGGTGTTCATGCTACAGTGCCTCTAATTAGACCTGAGCTTGCTGGAGACTTAATCTCTCTCCAGCTAGAACAGACAGGTCTCTCAAACTTTGTCCCTTGGCATTAGGCAGTGGTCACTTGAATTATTAACACATGGGTGGGATCTCCCACTGCAAAGACACAAATGTCCCTATCTGAAAGTATCACCTCCAAATCCCTTGGCAGCCAGAGGAGACAGGTGCTCCCGAGGCACAATGTGTCATCTAAAAACAGGACAGTTGAATCATGCCTCCAGAAGTATCTGTCTCTTCACTGACTGCAAAGGAAACTTGGCTAGATGATGGAGATGCCTTTCAGCTAGAGACAGGTAAAACCAGGCAAGATTAATCCTGCTCAGAGAGCAAGGGCTACAGCCTTGCCTTGAGCACAGTGACAGTCCAAGAGCTCACCCCAGGAGACGTGACAGGTGAGCCTGTGGAGAAGAGGAAGTGCTGCCTCACGAACAAACTATTTACACCAGGCTGCTTACATTAACATTAGCTTATATTAATTTCAGGTAGAGGTAGGGGGGAGGTAGAAGAGAAAGGGACAGATATTTCATAGTGCAGGAGCCAAAGCCACCTCCATCCCTGTCAGTTGTAGGAGAGGTACTGGATCAGTCGTGGGGGCATGTTGAGCTTGGCAATCTTCTCCAGCGCTCGCTGCCCTGCGGCCTTCCTCACCGTCACTCTGCAGAGCTGGGACAAACTCAGAGGTGTTTCTAGGACAAGAAAGGAGCATGCATAGATTCATGGAATGGGGTGGGTTGGAAGGGACCTTCAAGATCATCTAGTTCCAACCCCCCCCCCCCCATGCCATGGGCAGGGACACCTTCCACTAGACCAGGTTGCCCAAGGCCTCATCCCATGACCAGGTGGGTTTGGAATCTCCCCAGCAAAGGAGACTCCATAACCTCTCTGGGTAGCCTGCTCCAGTGCCTCACACCAAAGAAACTTTTCCTCATGTTTAACATGTTCCCTGCCCCAAATAAAATCAGTCTTTAACTGGGTGATTTCCTTGACCTGATTTCATAGAATCACAGAATCCTAGAATGGTTTGGGTTGGAAGGGACCTTAAAGATCACCAAGTTCCAACCCCCTGCCATGGGCAGGGACATCCCCCACCAGACAGGGCTGCCCAAGGGCCCCATCCAACCTGTCTGCGAACATCTCCAGGCCTAGAAGCCTCATGCATCAAAGCATAAACACTGAAGCTGACACATGAGAGGGACCTCAATTCAGTGAGGGCAGGATTTGGACCATCACTGTCACTCAACCACAATCAAGCAGAGTTAAGCTACGGCCAGCTGCCATACCAAGGACCCTACACCTTCACAGCAGGATGATCAGGGAGCTACAAGTCCAAGCGGACTGAGAGTCCTGATGTGGTTAATGGAGCTGGCAGGCACAGTATTGCTGCTCCATCTCACTTACTTTCATAGTACTCAAAGCACTTTGCTGTGGGACTGCTGCTCCAGGTGTAATCCGACGGCTTCTTTCCCCGGTTGTCCCTGGCATAAATGTTTCCTCCAAATTCAATCAGCATCTCCACCAGATCCACGTTTTTCACTTTTGCTGCGTGGTGGAGGGCTGTCTCGTGAAGTTTAGCAGCATTCACATTTGCCCCTGAGACCAGAAAGAAAAACAAACCTGTCCATGAAAGCCTTACTTGACCCAAACGTTAGGAGTGGTTTGACCGGAGGAAAAATAAATGAGAAGCTAGAAAAAGATCCAAACCAAAGCACAAAGAGGAAACCAAACTGCTGAACGAGTTCTGGCTGCTGGCAAATCAAGAGTTTTCTTCTCTAGCTTTGTATTTTCCCTGCAGAGAAAGGATTTTAGTCCATCCCACCAGGTAAATAAGCTGCTGAGTGTCAAACTGAGGATCGCTTCCTGAATCTGTGCTGCCCAAAGCCAGCAGAACCCTTCCCACTCATCCCAGTGGAGTGTTTCCACCTAAGGCAAACACTGACATCTTTGTTTCCTGCTTTCACAGAAATATCCCAACCCCTGGAGATGTTGCACCTCAACATATGCAGCATCAAGTCTTAACTTACAGATATTTTTTGCTAGGAAATCATAGAATCATCAAATCATTAAGGCAGGAATTCCTAAGACCTCTAAGATCACCAAGTCCAACCCAACACCACCAGGGCCATGTCCCAGAGTGCCACGTCCACATGTTGCTTGAACACCTCCAGGGGTGGGGACTCCACCACCTCCCTGGGCAGCCTGTTCCAATGCCTGTTCTCTTGTAGGAGAAGAGAAATGTTTCCTATTCTCTAAAGTAAACCTCCCCTCATGTAACTTGAGGCCATTTCCTCTTGTCGTATCACCTGATACTAGGGAGAAGAGACCAACTCCCACCTCACTCCAACCTCCTTTCAAGGTAGCTGTAGAGAATCAGGTGTCCCTCCCCTCAGCCTCATCTTCTCCAGAAAGTCTGGCTTTCATCAACTGACAGCAAAAGGTCCTTCTAATATCCCCAGCTACTTGTGTTTTATCACCTGGTTTGTTCAGAAGAGGTGAGCTGAACCTCACTGAACTCAATCAACAGACTTCTAGATGATTAATTCCCCTTCTAATTAACAAGGTGTGTCAGTGTGAGCTGAAATTCCCCCCTCACCAACGAAGCATCACACAAGGAGAACCAGACATTTCTAGGATATCAGTTAATGAATGCCCAAGACAGGGAACTGGATACAAATTGGTTTAGATGTGTAATTTTTAGACAGCTAATGCTCAATGAAACAAATCTCCTTGTGGTGAGCACAGAATCTCAGCATGGTAGAGGTTGGAAGAGACCTTTGGAAATCATTCTGTCCAAACCCCCTGCTAAAGCAGAGTCATCCACAGCAGCTTGCCCAGCATCACAATGTCCAGATGGGGTTGGAATGTCTCCAGAGAAGGAGACTCCACAACCTCTCTGGGCAGCCTGCTGCAGGGCTACACCACCCTCACAGCAAAAAAATCCAACTCCAAATTCCCCCAAAGTTTAGAGCAAGGAAACTGAGATGTGAAACCTGAAGCATAGAACATTCAGTGAACTTAGCTGGGCAGGACACTAACCAGATTTTCCTGAGGTATGAAGTGACTTCATCTCTGGTTTTCTGTACAACATCAAACCTTAACATCTGTCGCTACTCCTATCCAAAACCAAACCACTGTGCTACCAAAGCTGAACACAAACACACACCCCAGTTTATTACCACTGCTGGGAAGAAGCTGAAACTTCAAGGGGCTGAAGAGTTCTGAGTTTTATTAAATTAAGAGAATGGGAATGTCACAAACTGGGCACTGACTGGATATTGAAAAAATACCTTTCCTCATCTACAGATTGCGGAGATTCTGCTCCTCTGCTGAGACCCCACCTGCAGTGTTGGGGCCAGCTCTGGAGTCCTCAGCACAGGACAGACATGGACCTGTTGGAGCAGGGACAGAGGAAGCCACAACAATGATGGGAGGGCTGGAAGGCCTCTGATGTGAGGCCAGGCTGAGAGGGTTGGGATTGTTCAGCCTGGAGAAGAGAAGGATCCAGGGAGACTTTCTGGCAGCCTTTCAGTATTTGAAGGGGCCTACAGGAAAGCTGGGGACAGACTTTCTATCAGGGCCTGTTGTGACAGGACAAGGGGGATGGTTTTGAAGCAAAAGAGAGAGATTTAGACTGGAGAGAGGGCAGAAATATTTTACACTGAGGGTGGTGAGACCCTGCCCCAGGTTGCCCAGACAGGTGGTAAATGGCCCTGGAAGCATTCCAGGTCACCTTGTCCGGTTCTCTGAGCAACCTGCTCTAGCTGCACAAGTCCATACTGGCTGCAGGGGAATAGGACTAGATGACCTTGAAAGGTCCCCAAACCATTTACTGACTCTATACTATGCTGTGAATGAGCGAACTCTTTGACAAGAAAATTGCTGCAGAGCACCAAGGGAAACATTGCACATAGACACTGCTACATCCTGCCCACCCAGAAGCAAACCCCATGGGGACTGTCATACCTGCCTTGAGCAGCAACTTTGCACAGTCCAGATGTTCCCTGGCACAGGCTACGTGTAGGGGAGTCCCAAAATGGCAGTCATGAGCCTCTAAGTTCGCCCCAACGTCGATGAGGAGCTGCACGCACTCTGAGCTACCTTTAGAAAAGGAAGATGGAGTCAGGAGAAAGAAACCAGGTCAGATGGGAGCAGATGGCCTGCTGAGAGCAGCCTGACCCAAAGCTAGCCTGCTCTAGCAGGGGAGCTGGAGTAGATGATCTTCAGAGGTCCCTTCCAGCACCTACCCTTCTGTGATTCTGTAATAGCTGATAAAGGCTACAAAAGGGACTTTTTACCAGGGCTTGTTGTGACAGGACAAGGGGGAATGGATTGAAGCTTGACAAGGGCAGGTTGAGACTGGATATCAGGAAGAAATTCTTTACAGTGAGGGTGGTGAGACACTGGAACAGGTTGCCCAGGGAGGTTGTGGATGCCCCCTCTCTGGAGGTGTTCAAGGCCAGGTTGGAGGAGGCCTTGAGCAACCTGGTCTAGTGTAAGGTATCCCTGCCCTTCTGCTTGTAAGAGCAAAGTTCCAGGTTTGCCTCAGGGTTTTTTAATGGAGCATTAAGAAGTTGGCCTTTTATCTGCCTGACATCTTATCCCATGTCTGTCATGTGGCATAAAAGCCCCCACCACAAGGGACAGCTTTATTCACTCAGGAACACAGCATTTTGCATTCAACAGATGTGTCCACTTAAGACTCAAACATCTTCAAGCTGTGATGGTCTGATAAACCACAGCAGCCCCTGTTTACTTATTTGCCTGGAACAGGTTGCCCAGGAAGCTTGTGGATGCCCCCTCCCTGGAGGTGGGACAAGTGCTGGTCAAGTGGAAGGTGTCCCTGCCCATGGCAGGGGGGTTGGAACCAGATGACCTTTAAGGTCCCTTCCAAGCCAACACATTCTGTGATTCTATGATTTTTAACCCTTAAGTTCAAACAAACACACCAAGATAAGACCACATGGGCTTACCATTCATGCAGGCTTCATGGAGAGGAGATGCTGTGTAGAGGGGAGGGTTCACCTTGGCACCATGGGACAGCAGCACTTTGACACACTCTATGCTACCTGAGGCACAGGCGTCACAGAGCGGAGTGCTGCCGTCGATGTTCCTGGCGTCCACCTGCAAGGGAGGGCAAAAATGTTAGGTGCCCACAGGCTGCTGTGGCAGGACCCTCTGAGCTATGCTTTCATAGAATCATTTTGGTTGCAAGAGATCTTGAAGATCATCAAGTCTGATTGTTAACCCAGCACTGCCAGGTCACCACTAAACCATGTCCCTCATCTACACATTGATATCTGAAATCCTTCCAGGGATGGGGACTCCACCACCGCTCCAGGCACCCTGGTCCAGGGCTTGACAACCATCAAGGGGAAGAAACTGCTCCTCGTGTCCAACCTAAACCTCCCCTGATGCAACCTGAAGTCATCTCTTCTCCTCTTGTCCTACTGCTTGTGCTTTGGGAGACCAACCCTCATCTGGCTCCATCTTCTTTCAGGGAGTTGTACAGAGCCAAAAGGTCTCTCCTCAGCCTTCTTTGCTCCAGGCTGAACAACCCGAGGCCCCTCAGCTGCTTCTCACAAGACTTGTGCTCTTGACTCTTAACCAGCTGGACATGCTCCAGCACCTCAATGTCCTTCTTGGAGTGAGGGGCCTAAAACTGAAGCCAGTACTCAAGGTATGGCCTCACCAGCACCCTGTCCAGGAGGACAATCTCTTTCCTAGTCCTGCTAGTTGAAGATGTCTGTGCTCACTTCAGAAGGGCTTGACTAGATGACCTCTTAAAGATTCCCTCCAACACAAAGCATTCTGTGAATCTATGATTCTAGAACTAGATGGGGATAGTCCAGATCTCAGAAATAACTTCAGCCATCCAGGTGAGGTTCCCAGCTGGCTCAGACCCCAGGACACACCTGGGCCCCTGCAGCCAGCAGGAGCTTGACGCACTGGGTCTGGCCTCGCAGGCTGGCCTCGTGCAGCGGGGTGATAGAGTCGTAGGTGACGGCGTTGACGCAGGCTCCGCTCTCTATCAGCTGCTGCAGCTGCAGGATCTCACCCCTCCTGGCAGCCTCATGCACTGGTGTTCGATCAGCCCAGAAGCCTAGAGAGGAAAGGAGAAAGGAAAAAAAGTAAAGTTAATAAAACCACAAACGCAGAGCAAGTGTCCCTGTGCTGGAGAAGAACGCTGGTGGGCAGTGAGAAGAGAGAGGTGCGGATGAGGGAATGAGTTAAATGTTGTTCTTCCCTTCAGCATCTGACTTCAAGCTGGCTGTCAACCAACCCCTCCAGGTTTTTTTCTGCTGGGCAGTTTCCATCCACTCTTCCCCCAGCCTGAAGCATTCATGGGGTTGTTGTGACCCAAGTGTAGAACCCAGCACTTGGCCTTATTTGCCCTCATCTCATTGTCCCCATCCCACTGATCCAGCCTGGCCAGGTCCCTCTGTAGAGCCTCTGTTCAGGTGTGTTTGCTTTTAGGGAAGCAGTGAGGAAGGAACAGCCTCACACATCTTCATGTGACCTTCAACATGATAAATTCCTCCTCTCTGTAAATGCCTCAGAAGCCTGTGAAAGCAGGAGCAGCATGGTGCTGTTCCCATAAAGGCTGATACTAAAAGCCATCAGTGAAACCAACCTGGCAGCTACAGTTCCTCCTCTTTGACTACATCTCACTAAGATCCCTGTTTCAAGCCATAGCAGGAGAAAAAGGGTCATTAAAAAATAAACACCTTGTCTTGTATTTCAGTTGGACTGAGCCTCCCTCTCTCCGTCCCTAACCACAGAACATATCAGGTTGGAAGGGACCCTCAAAGCTCATCTTGTTCAATCCCCCTGCAAGTCAGCAGGGACATCTTCAACTAGATCAGGTTGCTCAGGGCCCCATGAAGTTTGACCTTGAATGTCTCCAGGGATGGAGGCAGCTTTTTATCTACTGGTGTAAAACCACAGATACCAACACAAACCAGTGGGTCTGAAAAGTGGAGCAGTCCCAAAGAGTAACACAATGCTGAAGTGTGTGGTGGACTGAAACCCACCTCTGAAAGGGGATCATGAGTAGTGGGATTGTCCCAGCACACAGGATGTGCAGGGGTTTTTATCTGCTTTATCCCTTTTGCCAATACCCCTGCCCAAGATGTTTTTCCTTCTTTGGAGCTGTATGTCAGGAGAAGGAAGAACCATAAATGAGGCTGGAGCCCTCAAACTGTCAGCCACCAAGCAGCACTACTTTGTCACCAAGAGGACTGAAAAGAAGCTCCAGCAACATTTCATGAAGGCTTTATTACATAGCCCCCCAAAAAATCTGCAGGGTCCTCAAATTTCATCTCTCCTGCTGCACAGTTCCTTACATAGCAGGTTCACGTGAGAGATAACATCATCAGTCCCCATGGATGGAGCTCCACAGCCCCCACTGGCTGCTGCACTTGGGGTTATGGAGCAGGAGAGAAGACCACAGGCAGGGCCACACCTCCTAAACCTGTGCTTCACTCAAAGCTTTTAGCTGAGCCTTACCATCTGAAGCACAACACAGAGGAACCTGGTTGGTTTCTGATGCAACTAGAGAGGATCCTCCCCAGAGGAGCCAAACATGCACCCATGATGGTCGTCACCATGGTCTGTCCATGGGACAGGCTGCCAGGCTTGGCTGCAATTTCTCAGCAGCTCTGTCACCTCCAACCCTGTGGAGATAGCCTGGATGGTGGGAGGCAGGGTCTGAACCTTCTCACGGTGTTGCATGGCTCCCATTCACCATCTTACTCCAAGGAGGAACCCATCTCCTCTCCTCCAGCTCCCCAACACCACCTCTTTGGCTCACACACACACACACACCAGTTTGTGAAGGAACAATGGTAATTGCTCATGCCCAGAAGCATGGTATCTCCTGAGAGCATCCTCACCTTCCTCTTATCACTATCCCTGGGAGATGCCACTTGCTCCTCAAACCACCCAGGCCACCCACAAACCATCCTGTCCACCCATGAACCATCTCGTCCATCCCCAAAACCACCCTGCTGACCCCCAAAACCATCCTGCCCACTTCTGAAACCATCCCGTTCAACCCTAAACCATCCTACCCACGCAAAAAAACATCCTGTCCACCCCTAAACCAACCTGCCCATCCCCAAACCACCCTGCCCACCCCTAAACAGTCATGCCCACCTCCAAACCATTCTGTCCACCCCAAAACAATCCTGCCCACCTCTAAAACCATCCAGCCCACGTGTAAACCAACCTGCTCACCTCCAAGCCACCCAGCCCATCCCAAAAGCATCCTGCCCACACCTAAACCAATGTGTCCACCCTAAAACCATCCAGCCCAATTTAAACATTCCAGCACACCCCAACCCCAAACTGCCTACCTCTAACCCCATCCTGCCCACTCTGGAACCATGCTGCCCACCCCAAACCCATCCAGCCCACCCCAGAACCACTCTGCTCACACCTAAACCAACATGCCCACCCCAAACCCATCCAGCCCACCCCAGAACCACTCTGCTCACACCTAAACCAACATGCCCACCCCAAAACCATCCTGCCCACCCCAAGACCATCTTACCCACCCCAAAACCATGCTGCCCACCTCTACACTACCTCGTCCAGCCCCGAACCCATTCTGCCCACCTCACACCACCCTGCCCACCCTACAGCACGCCGCTCCCACCACCACCGGTCTCCTCCCGGTGCAGATCAGCCCAAGCTCTCTCCGCGGCCCCCGGGCCCCACGCACTGATCTCTCCCCGCAGGGAGCCGCTGCTGACGGGGTTCTCCATGGCCCGGGCCCGCCGGGGGCCGCCGGCTCCCGTTCCGCTGCGGCGGCCGTTGGCTCCGGCCTGCTCCGCTCCCGCTCCGCCTCCGGCCCCGGCTCCGGTCGCGCTGGCTGCCGGGAGTTGTAGTACGGAGCAGGAGACTGGGGAACTGGGGCCACTGGTGCAGATGGGGAAGGGGAGACTGGGGGAACTGGGGCCACTGGTGCAGATCGGGAGGGGGAGACTGGGCGAACTGGGGCATGTGGGGAAGGGGAGACTGGGGCAACTGGGGATACTGGTGTATATGGGGAGGGGGACTGGGCAAACTGGGGGTACTGGTGTATATGGGGACAGGGAGACTGGGGGTACTTATGGATATGGGGAGAGGGGGACTGGGCGAACTGGGGGTACTGGTGTATATGGGGACAGGGAGACTGGGGGTACTGATGGATATGGGGAGAGGGGGACTGGGCGAACTGGGGGTACTGGTGTATATGGGGACAGGGAGACTGGGGGTACTGATGGATATGGGGAGAGGGGGACTGGGCAAACTGGGGGTACTGGTGTATATGGGGACAGGGAGACTGGGGGTACTGATGGATATGGGGAGAGGGGGACTGGGCGAACTGGGGGTACTGGTGTATATGGGGACAGGGAGACTGGGGGGAACTGAGGGTACTGGCGTATGTGGGGAGCAGGAGCCTGCTGTATGTCCTATTTTATTCTACTTCCAGTCATGCGGTTTTCCCCTTACATCCTTCTCAGGTTGCTGGAGGAATCCAGGAGACGTCCAAAATGGATTTAAAACAGGGATCCAGAAGATCCCCTTCACCCCGGTCACTGCAGGAGGAGAGGTAAGAAGAAAGCAGTTCCAAGGAGGAGAGATTCCACAGGATTCCCTCACTGCATGGTCCTGCTGTACACTCATTCCAAGAAGGACATTGAGGTGCTGGAGCAGGTCCAGAGAAAGTCAGTGAAGTGGCTGAAGGGTCTGGAGAGCAGGTCTTCTGAGGAACAGCTAAGGGAACGGGGGGTGTTCAGCCTGGAGAAAAGGAGGCTGAGAGAGACCTTGTGGCTCTCTACAACTCCCTGAAAGGCGGTTGGAGCTGAGTGGGATTGGTCTCTTCTCTCAAGGAACAAGTGACAGGACAAGAGGAAATGGCCTCAAGTTGCACCAGGGGAGGTTTAGGTTGGATATTAGAAGAAACTTCTTCATTGAAATGGTTCTCAAACAGGCTCCCCAGGGAGGAGGTTGAATCCCTAACCCTAGAGGTGTTTAAAAGATGCAGCAATGTGATGTTGAGGGACATGATTTAGCACCAGACTTGGTAGAGTTAGATGATGGTTGGACTTTATGATATGGAAGGTCTTTTCCACCCAAACCCATTCTGTGATTCTATGATTTGCTGGTGGCTGGAAGCTATGCTCTAGAGCATGCAGCCAGGTGAAGAACATTGGCTTTCCCCTCCCATCCACAGCAGGATACAGGATGAAACCATAGTTAAACACCCCCTAAAATTATATTATTAGGGGGAAAAATAAAGTGGAATTCTATTGCTGCTTGCTATTCTGCAGTGACTACAATGCTAAAATATTGCATTCTGTGCTTGTAGAATCATAGAAACCATAGAACCATTTTGGATGGAAGAGACCTTTCAGATCATCCAGTCCAACTGTTAACCGGCACTGTCAGGTCACTACTAAACCATGTCCCTCAGCACCACATCTCCACAGCTTTCAAACCCCTGCAGGGATGGAGACTCCACCACTGCCCCAGGCAGCCTGTTCCAGGGCTAGACAGCCCTCAAGGGGAAGAAATTGTTCCTCGTGACCAACCTAAACCTGCCCTGATGCAACTCAAGGCCATTTTCTCTTGTCCTATCACTTATGCCTTGGGAGAAGAGACCAAGCCCCATCTCAAACACAGAGTCTCATTTTGCCATGATCAGATGGGAATATTTTAGTTACAGAAACAGCTTATAATAGAATCATAGAATGGCTTATGTTGGAAAGGACCTTTCAAGATCACCTGTGGTGGTGTGCAACAGCCATTTCTGAGCTAGTTGCCTGCTCCCACCCCCCTCAGGTACCCAGAAGTTTTTGGATAAACTTTTCATGGTCTGAACATGACATCTTTAAAAACAGCTCTGCAGTTTGTGTGGGCACACCAATACTGTTTGACCTACCAAAGAGGTCAATCAAGTCCACAAGTTCTCTTTCCTCATTTGCTCTTTCAGTTAAGGTCCTGAGCTAACAGTTCCCACAAACAGTTGTCACATTAGTATGTCACCTCACCACATCAGAAGTTCCTCAAACAGATGCTGGGGCCTGGTGATGCTGCATCTAGGGAGGCTTCTGGTTCAGGCTCATTTCTGTTCAAAACTAAGAAAAGGTTGCCCAGTAGATACCTCATCCCTGGAAACATTCAAGATTGGATTGGAGAAGACTCTGAGCAACCTAATCTCATTGAAGATATCCCTGGAAACATTCAAGGTTGGATTGGAGAAGACTCTGAGCAACCTAATCTCATTGAAGATATCCCTGCTCACTGCAGGGGGCTTGGACTAAGTGACCTTTAAAGGTCCTTTCCAACCCAAACCATCCTAGAATTCTATGATTCTGTGACTCTCTTGGTGCAGATTTGTACAGAAAGATTGTTCAAGAATGGTTCTGCTCTGCTTTATTCCTGAAAGCACTGCTTGGGAAGGGAGACTACAGGCATCTACAGGCTTCATTCATTTTTCTTCTGAATAAAAGAGGAAATAGCTCTCCAGATGACTAATTTATTTTAGACTTCATCTGTGTCAGAGCTTCCTGAGTCATTGTTTCAAAGAAGCTGAACCAGTGTTGCCGGGAACTAGGTCTCCACCACAGTTATGTCATGGGCCTTCCTCTTGCACAGACCAAATGTGCCACCACCCAAAAAGATGTCAGGCACCAAAGAGCAACATAGAAGCTTCAATTAGAAATGGACTGACCTCCAGAGGCTTCAGTTGTGCCCTTCCCCAGAAAAATTATGACAAATTTCCCTCAAATTAATTTGTGGTTTTTTTTTTCTAATAGATGAAACAGGAAAAGGTCACTGAGAAAGGAGCTCTCTTCAGGAGTCCTATGTTTCCTCATCAGAAATAATTCCTAATGCAAAAATACTCATGGTCATTGTGGCAGCATCTCAACTGTCACACTCAAGGCTGAAATCCAGGTGCTCTGACTGCAGATCTGCTCTTCCCTACAGGCATTGCAGAAGCTCAGAGCCCTTCTCGTGTCTCCTAGGTTGAGCAATGTGGTTACATGGAGTTGTTCATCTTACAACCTTACAGAGCAAATGGGAACACTGACCCTGCAAAAAGATTTCCATCTCACCTCACCTAAGTGCTGTGGCATGGGGATAGAATCCCAGCATGGTGGGGGTTGGAAGGGATCTCTGGAGATCATCTACTCCATTCTCTCCTGATAAAGTAGGGGCACCCACAGCAGGTTGCCCAGGATCACAATGGCCAGGTGGGGTTGGAAGCTCTCCAGACAAAGAGACTCCACAACCTTTCTGGGCAGCCTGCTCCAGGGCTCCACCAACCTCAAAGTCAGGAAGTTGCTTCTCATGTTCAGATGGAACCTCCTGGGTTCCAGCTTGTGCCCATTGCCCTTTGTCCTGTCACTGGGCACCACTGCAAAGAGTCTGGCGCCATCCTTTTGCCCCCCACCCTTCAGCTCTTGCTGAGCATTGCTCAGATCCCCTCTGAGGCTGCTCTTCTCCAGGCTCAACAGCCCCAGGGCTCTCAGCCTTTCCTCCTCACAGAGATGCTTCAGGCCCCTCAGCATCTTCCCAGCTTCCACTGAGGACTGTCTCCAGTAGTTCCCCATCTCTCTTGTACTGGGGAGCCCAGAACTGTACCCAGTGCTTCAGATTTGGCCTCACCAGGGCAGAGTAGAGGGGCGGAAAAACCTCCCTCAACATGCAGGCCCCACTGCTCCCCTGGAGACCACTAGCCTTCTTGTCCATGAGAGCAGGTTGCTGGTTTGTGATAAGCTTGTCCACCAGCACTCCCAGGCCCTTCTCTGCAGAGCTGCTTCCCAACAGGTCAACCCCTCACCTGTTCTCATGTAGGGGGTTATTGCTTCCCCGGTGCAGGACCCTATGCTTGCCTTTTTACTTCATAAGATTCCCCTCCACCCAGCTCTCCAGCCTGTCCAGGTCTCACTGGGGTGTCACCACTCTTCCTAGTTTTGTAACTTCAGCAAACTGGCTGAGGGTCCACTCATCCCTTCATCCAGGTCATTGATGAAAACGTTGACCGTGGAGAGCCTTTTATCTTACTCTTGGGCTAGCTGCATTTTGGACCAGCACCACCAGCAGGAATTCCAGTCTTTGATCAGCAGGAGCTAGAAAAATCAGTGGATCTGGAAAATTGGAGATATGCTGCTGCGGGCAGAGCACAGAACTGCTATGGACAGTGACCTTATTGGCTGTAGGACACCCAAAAATCCCTTTTTCTTCCCTATGTCCTTGTTTTTTTCACTGGGTAGTAGCACTTTGCACTCTCTGCTGCTGCTGTAGTAGATTGTTACTGATCTGCAGCCTTGCTTTGAGTAATAAGTGACTTATAAGTGAGCTGTCACATTGTCCTCTCGTTGTTCCTTCTCCTTTTTTTCCTTTGTTGGCCAATCTTGCCCCAGCATGTGAAAATACACCCAATGAGGTCAGCAGAGCTCAACCAGAACCTGGGACACTGAGTACAGAGACACCCAAACAGGCTCTGCAACCACCAGCAAGGACCAGGAATCAGCCTCTCCATAAACCTATTACCTCAGCTGGGTGACCACAGTGTGTCTGTGAGGCTCACCATTGTGTGGACACAGCAGTGTGGATCTCATTCAGAATTACCTGAAATCTTGGGTGGGCTCCTCTCTGAGCACCCACCAGGCTCAATGCCCAGCACAACCATCCACATGTTCATGCAGCACAGCCACTGACCTCTCATTTGGCACACTGTGTTCACACAGCCTCTTGAGTTCAAGAAGCTGGGGAAGACCAGATCACTCTGTTCCTGCTACAGTATCTATTGCAACATTAACTATTTGTTGCATTTCTGATGTCCCTGAGAGGCTGCTCAGCCCTAAAAGTTATCATCCACTCCACTATTACATATAGGGTCAGCACAAAGGTTGCATGAGGCCACTCAGAGCCATCAAAAGAGACTATATGTTCCATGGAACAACATGAGAAGGGTTTGGAGCATGTAGGTTCTCTGTCCTCCAAGTCAGAGAAAGTAGTTTAGGAAGGAGGAGACAAGTTATAGGAGTCACTTGACCAAGTGGAGCAAGAGAGTTTTCACTAACAAGCTGATCAGACTTTGCATGGAGAGCTTTAAACTTGACTTAGCGGGGAAGGGAGATGGACTTTTGAGCAACAGAGAAGAGTGCTGCTGGTGGTGGCCATGCTGCACCTTTGCTGGTGCTAGTATTGGTGGTGTCCCTGCACACTGAGAGATGTCCCTCTTGTTGGTTTTATACCCTAGCCCCGGCTGTCCCTGCCTTCTAGGTGACATTGAGCACAATTTGGGAGGAGAGTTGAGTAACACAGTCGTGTATGTTTAGCAGGTACTCAGTTTGGCTTATTACCATACTGAGGGGTGTTAACTTGAATGTTAAAACTGAAATTCGCTAGGCAAAGGGCACCCTGGCCCTCAAAATCTGTTTTGAAGCAGGGTGCTTCTGTTATTTTAGCCCTGCTTCATCAGTTTTAGCCAAAGCAGGGCCATCTCATCTTCATAAGACTTGGTCCTGCAGCTCTTTGGCAGACCAGCTTGGTGGATCTTCATTTAACACAAACACCTGCTGGCTGTAAAGGACCTCGGTCCCAAAGCTATTAAATCAACTTGCCTTTGTGTCCTACAGTAAGCGAGGCAGTTATCCCACACCACACATAAGGAAGAAATACTTTATTCTGAGCGTGGTGAGACATTGGAACAGGTTGCCCAGAGAAGTTGTGGATGCCCCATTGCTGAAAGTCTTCATGGTCAGGTTGGATGGGGCTTTGAGCAACCTGATCTAGTGGTTTACATCTAATTCAAGTGACAAACTGTTCCCTGATGGGCTGATCTAATCAAATTCCAGGCAAAGGAGGAAAACTGGATTATTTATTTATTTTTCTGCTTAAATATTCATTTGCTTGCTCCACTCCTGGAGCAAATCCACCTTTGGGCCACACACTTCCCTGTTTTTAAGAGAGGAACAAAACCCAGAGTAAATGGAGGGCACTGTGCCCAACAGGACTAAGGTTTTTCTCCCCCTCTTCTCTGCCCTGGTTTTGGGAATAATGTGCCTGGTTTTGGGCTCCTCAGTTCAAGAGGGTCAGGGAGAGAGTCCAATGGACATCTATGAGGATGACTGGGGACTTGAACTTATTTCTTCTATGAAGAAAGACTGAGAGACTTGGGGCTGTTTAGTCTTGAGAAGGCTGAGAGGGGATTTTATTAACATCTATAATGTCTGAGGGGTGGCTTTCAGGGTGAAGGTGATGGTCTCTTTTCAGTGCTGCCCAGAGATAGGACAAGAAACAATGGATACAAGCTGAAACACAGGAGACGCCACCTCAACATGAGGAGAAACTTCTTTATGGAGAGGGTGATGAAACACTGGAGCAGGCTGCCCAGAGATGTTGTGGAGCCTCCTTCTCTGGAGACTTTCAAAACCCACTTGGATGTGCTCCTGTGGTCTGCCCTAGGTGATCCTGCTTTGGCAGGGGAATTGGACTAGATGATCTCCAGAGGTCCCTTCCAACCGCTAACATTCTGTGACTGAGCACATTTAACACTCCAAGGAAAATCCTACTTAAACTGGGTGACCAGGTGCTGTTGTCAGGGCATGGGACCTGGAGCCACCTAATGAGGGTACGCCAAGGATACTCCACCCCTGAGGGGAAGAGGGGCAGCAGGGAAGGGGATGGGGCTGAGGATTGAAGGTTGGCATCCACAGAGAAGGGGTGAGGAGATGAGAAAAGGGGGATAAAGAAAGATGGGGAAAGCTCTGAGGAAGAGGTGAAGGAATGGGTTGAAGAGGGAAGATGGAAGGTTCAAACCAAGGGGCAGAGGGAAGCCTCTGAGGGGGAAGGACTCAGGTGAGGGATGTGAGCCAGTGCATGATGAAAGGATGAGAGATGGGATAAGGGAAGGGGTTGAGGGATTGAAGACAGAGAAATCAAGGGAAGGGGCCAAGGGAAGCACTGAAGACAGGCATGGAGGGGCTGAGGTAAGCAAGAAAAAGGTTGAGAGGCTGAGGGAAGGCCCAAAACCTGGCAGCAGAAGGCACTGAGGGGCTGAGGTGAAGAACAGGACCCAGTGCAGGGAAGTGAAGACTGAGGGGATGAGGAAAAAGCTGAAGAAAGGCACCGAGGGGCTGAGGTGACATGGGAAGTGGGTTAAGGGGGGACTGAGGGAAGGTCCAAAACAAGAGGTTGAGGGAAAGTGCTTGAGGGGAAGGACTGAGGTGAGGAAAGGGGCCCAAGGCAGGCGGTGAAGACTGAGGGGCTGAGGAAAGAGCTGAAGACAGGTGCCGAGGAGGTCATCAGTGAGGAGGTTGAAGGCCCGAGGCAAGATCCCAACCCAAGGGGTGAGGCAAAAGACTAAGGCGAGGCGAGGTGGCTGGGACAGGAGGCGGAAGATGAGGCGGTGCGGGGAGCGCGGCTGACGACCAGCGCCGGCGCGGCGGTGACCCAGGGGAAGAGGAAAGCCGCGGGCGCGGCCCCGCGCTCTCTTTCCGGTTCAGTTTTCACTTTCTGTTTTTTTACTCGCTGCTACTGCCCGCCCCCGGCTTCGGCTCCGGTCCCTGCCCTGCCTCCCCGCCCGCCAGCGCCGTCCCTCCCCGGCGCCCTTTCACTTCCTGGGGCCGGCGGATGGCGGCGGCCCGCAGCGTACCCGCCCCATATGCAGCCCCGCATTGCCTGAAGTCGCCGGCCCGCCCGGCCCGGTAGCGCCGCGCCCTCCCGGGAGCCCCGCCGGGAGCGGAGCAGCGCCGAGGGCCGGGCGGTGCGGCATGAGGGGCCGGTGAGGCGGGGAACGGCGAAGAGCGAGCCCCGGCCATGGGAGAGCAGCGGGAAGAGGACAGCGGAGGGCCGGGCATGGGTGAGCGGGGCCTGAGGTTGGGAGGGGAAGAAGCTACAGGCAGGGAGGCTGGCTCCATCCCACCGTCGCCTAGGGCGGAGAGGCCATGCCGGCGCTGCCCTTCGGATTCTCCAGTGCCGGGGCTGCCGTCCATGTGGCGAAGAGCTTGGCGGGTGGGGGGAGGGTGTCCCTGCTCGCCGGGCGTAGGGGAACAGCCTGTGCCTGCATCAGAGCTGGAAGCACCTGCCCCAAGCCTCCGGGCACCTCGAGGCCTTCAACACCTGGAAAGCAGCTTTTGAATTTAATTTTCACTGGCTCACTGGGGTCATGTTGGCTTTTCCAAGCTCCCACTTGCGCCAGTAGCTGACCCAAAGGCCCATTCAGCTGGGAGAGCCGCAGTCCTTTCTGGTTTTGTGGCTGCACACGCCTTCAGTCTGTCCTTGGGGAGTCCTCTTGGTCAATCCAAGTGCCCTTCAGGAACAGGATATGGAGATACAAACATACTGGCTGCCTGTTGCTCCCTTCCTGCAACTGACATGGGGAGCTGAAGGCTGGAAGGCTTCTTTGCTTCCCCCTTAGAGCAGCTGCAGGGCTGGAAATGGACCCTAAAATAGAGGGGGAACAAATTGTTTCTGCTCTGATACTGTGTAAGTCTGCTGTCAGATTTTCCCCAAACAGTCCCACAGAAGCTTGGATAGGAGCAGGGCTTGCCAAGCGGTAGGTCTGCCCTCCTTAAAGGGGAGATAATCTGGGATAGAGGAAGCAAGGAGGACGGTGGATGACACAGAAATGGTTTTCAAACATGTTCCTTACTCCATGGGAACAAAGCTTATTTAACAAACAAACCCCCTAAACATTGAAGAAAGCTCGCCTGGCCCAGAATAATCGATAGCTTGGCAGTTTGATGCCCATCATGGGTGCAGGAGAGGCTGAGTGAAACTCTGCTCTGTGGCAGATTTAAGTCAGGACATTAACCTCATGTGTTTACCCCCAGCGTTTGGTTTCTTAGTGCTGTTCAGCAGATCTCATTAGTAGATCTCATTTAAGAGACTGATAATGAACAGGGGGGGAAACATGGGGCTCTACTGGCATGAGCTTTCCTGTGGTTGAGTTTGGAAGTTACTGGCCTGCGCTTGAACTAATCTGTTAGATTTAGTATGCTGTCAAGAAAATGTGTGATTTCACAGAAATTGCTGTTTTCCAATGGAAAAATCATTTTGTCAGAGAATTCTCTTTCTGTTCTGATAAGAAGTGCAAATACTCACCTAGAGACTCTATTACCAGGCTCTGAAACTGGTTTTGCATACTGGTTTGGTCTATTTTTAGTGTTTGTCTTCAACCTGGTGGTTTGGGTGCTAGCAGAGCTAGTGTTAAGTCTTTCTCATCCCCAGGTATTCACCCCTGATGTTCCCCAACGTCTGTTGCCTAACCACTCTGAGCTGTGTTGGTACAACTCTTCAAGAAGCTGTGCAGCAATCCAGATTGTGGGACTGATTTGGATTGAGAATAACCTCTTTTGCTTTATTTTCTGCTGCAGCTTGCTGATTTTCTTCATTACCACCTGTGCCAGGAGGGGAAAAGAAGGAGAATAGGGGCAAGGGCTTGTGTAGGTCATTCTAGCCATGCACTGAGATGTGTGTGGAGTTACAGCTTTGGTGGAATTGGCCTGATTTTATTGCATGAAATACATATTTTGGTCACTCTGGCATCTGTCAAAGTAATCAAGCGAGTTTGTGGTTAGAGTTCTGTTGTTCTATCAAGAAGAAGGAGAGACTGAGGGAAAGTCACTGCTGAAAGAGGAACGTGTGTAGCAAGAGCAAAAGTAACATCACAAATTATGCCTGAGGAAGGATATATGTCTGTCTGGGAGGGTTTTGGGCTTGCACAAAGGCAAAAGAAGTCAGTACCCAGTGGTTTGGAGGAATGCAGCTGCAGTACTTCAGGCAAGGGAACTGTGTGACTGCTTTCTACAGCTGCAAACAAGTTGTTTTCCCAAACTGGGAACAGAACCTTCCTTGGGGAGGTTTTTTTCCTAACCTCTAGCTGTTGCACTCACAAGGCTGCCTGTGTGTCAGGAGATCCTGAACATCACTGAACTGGTGCAGTCACCTTGATGGCTCTTGGGCTTTAGATCAGGGACGTTGCTACCATTGACTTTTAGGGTTCTGGGAGGCAGCAGATGAACTCCAGCTCACGTGGCAGCAGGCTGATATTTCTTGGGAGGGCTGAGTGTTGCTCCTGTTGTGCTTGGCTGGGTTTCAACGTAGCATCTGTGGGCTGCATGCAAAGGGATCCTCCAAATGTAACCTTCTGAAGGCAAACTTGTCATCAGTGGTTTTGCTGTGCACGAGTCTGCAGCTCTCACACGAGGTTAGAGCACATCAAGTCAGGCTGTCTGAAGCCATCAGGCTGCTGCACTGGCACGGACAATCACTTGGCTGACTGGTTTTGCCAAGAAAGGGTTGTCTTTAGCTGTCCAAGTGCTAAAATACCTGCACTGGGGCTAGTTTTGGGCAGAGTCAATGCAGAGTCCTGCAGCTAAGGGAATCCACAATTTGCAACCCTGTATAAGATGATGGAAGAGGGGAGCTGAGGAAGGATGGAAGCATCAAAGCAGCAACACTTGCCCAAGCAATGAATTAAGGAGGAAAAAGTTGCAGAAACCACATCCTCAGTTATGTAAGTGGCTGGAAGGAACAGTAAGGAGGTTGTAAAATCAAAGACACCTTACTTGGAAGGTTTCTCTGGTGTATGATGACTACTCTGATTGGAATTTTCAACCAGCATCAGAGTGGGGCTTTGCCCAGTAAGGATGGGGACCTTCACATCTCTGTGACCTGTCTTAAGGCCTTCTCCAAGAAGACTTGGAGAACAAGTCTTCTGAAGAGCAGCTGAGGGAACTGGGGTTGTTCAGCCAGGAGCAAAGGAGTCTGAGGGGAGACCTTCTCACTCTCGACTCCCTGAAAGGAGATTGGAGTGAGGCAGGTGTTGGTCTCTTCTCCCTAGTAACCAGTGACAGGACAAGAAGAAATGTCCTCAGGCTGCACCAGAGGATGTTAAGGCTGGATATTAGGAGAAAATTCTTTACTGAAAGGGTTGTCAAACACTGTAACAGGCTCCCCAGGGAGGTGGTTGAATCCCCATTACTGGAGGTGTTTAAAAGCCACAAAGATGTGGTTCTGAGGGACATGATTTAGCACCAGCTTTGGTAGAGTTAGAGGATGGTTAGACCTGATGATCTTAAAGGTCTATTCCAGTCTAAATGATTCTATAATTCTAAGGCAGCATCACCCTCAAGGGAAAAAATTCTTCCTCCCATCTAGTCTGAGACTCCCAAAGTGCAGCTTGAGGTGTTGCCCCCCTGTATCCATCTGCTAGAGCCAGGGGAGAAGCTCCATCATCTCTGTGACTCCCTGTCAGGTAGCTGTGGGCTACCTGAAGCTGTAGCTGTGATCTTAATAAATACTGACAGCCTCTGATGTTGAGATATAAAGCATGACAAAAGCTCTTGCAGCCCAGATAGCTGCATGACCCCACAGGAAATGTAAAATACAATCCAGCACTAGAATTTTTCAGCTTAGCAACAATCTCCTTGTCTCCCTGTAGAAGAGTGTTTTAAATACAGCAAATCAAGAGACTGGGAAGTGATTCCTGACCAATCTGATAGCTTTCTGTGATGGTATGGGGAGATGATGGGAGAGCAGTGGAGTACCTCAACTTCATCAAGGCTTTTGATGCTGTCTCCCATGACATTGTCATAAGGCAGGTTAGGAAGTGTGGGTTAGATGAGTGGACAGTGAGGTAGATTCAGAACTGGCTGAATGACAAATTTCAGAGCTGGAGAGCTGGGTGAAGGGGAAGCTCTTGCAGCTCAACCAGGGCAAGTGTAGAGTCCTGCCCCTGGAGAGGAATAACCCTCTTCACCAATACAGGTGAGGGGTTGGGATGCTGGAAAGCATCTCCATGGACAACGACCTGGGAGTGCTGGTGGATAACAAGTTGCCCATGAGCCAGCAATGTGCCCTTGTGGCCAAGAAGGCCAGTGGTGTCCTGGGGTGCACGAAAAAAAGTAGGGCCAGCAGGTCAAGGGAGGTTCTTCTCTCCTTATACTCTGGCATAGTGAGACCATATCTGGAGTCCTGAATCCAGTTCTGGGCTCTCCAGTTCAAGAGGGACAGGGATATACTGGAGAGTGTCCAACAATGAGGATGATGAAGGAGCTGGAACAACTCTCTGATGAGGAAAGGCTGAGAGATCTAGGGCTGGAAAAGAGACGCCTGGGGGGAGATCTTGTTAATGTTTATAAATATCTGAAGGGTGGGTGTCAAAAAGAAAGGGCCAGGCTCTTTTCAGTGGTGTCCTTTGGTAGGACAGGGGACAATGGATACAAACTGGAACACAGGAGATTCCACCTCAACATGAGGGAAAACTTTAAGGGTGCTGGAGTCCTGGAGCAGGCTGCCCAGTGTGGTTGTGGAGTCTCCTGCTCTAGAGACTTTCAAGACCTATCTGTATGCCTTCCTGTGTGACCTGCCCTGGGTGATCCTGCTTTGGTGGGGGATTGGACTTGATGATTGCTGTAGGTCACTTCCAACCCCTACCATTCTATGATCTTAAAGGTCTCTTCCAAACAAAATGATTCTGTGAAAAATGGGAAGAAACAAAGCTGTAGAAGTTGCTGGTAACGGTAGGAGCAGCAGGAACAATGCATTTGGTGTATTTTGAGACTGAAAGATTTTCAGTGAAGTCTTTCAAGAGAATCCCAAGAGGCTGGAATATGCCAAGGCAAATAATTTTCTGCAGTGCCATGCTAACTGTGCTCTGGATCGGTTCCTGTGGGCATAGGACACCTGCTCCAAGGTGGAGATAGCTCTGCTGCACTCTATGGTATGGTCTCTGGGGTGTGCCTCAGGTAGTCATCCTGCAAATACAGCAGATGTCAGCATGTGAGGAGTCTGTGCTGCATCTCCTTGCCCAGTTACTCCTGGAGAGTAAAGAGGGTAGGCTTGCTTTACATCCAGAGGAGGCTACAACAGTGATTGGAGGGATGAACCCCTTTGCAGTGAGGACATGGTGAGAGAGTTGGGGCTGTTCAGCCTGGAGAAGAGAAGGCTCCAGGGAGCCCTTCTTGGAGCTTTTCAGGACATAAAGAGACTGAGAAGAAAGCTGGGGACAGACATTTTAGCAGGGCCTATTCTGACAAAGCAAGGGTTGATGGTTTGAAACTAAAAGAGAGAGATAGAGACTAGAGAGAAGGAAAAAATTTTTACACTGAGAGTGGTGAGACTGTCCCAAGTTGCCCCAAGAGGTGGTAGATGCACCATCCCTGTAACCTTTCTAGGTTAGGGTGTGTGGGGCTTTGAGCAACCTGTTTTAGTTGCAGATGTCCCTGCTGACTGCAGGGGGATTGGACTAGATGACCTTGAAAGGTCCCTCCCAAGCCAAACCATTCTCTGATTCTGTGTCATTCACTGCAAAAGCAAGTCAGAAGCATCTGTCATAGTCAACATCTTGTTACTTTGTAGGCATGACACGTCCCTGCTCCTAAACGTTTCTGGGAGATGGTGATTGTTGGCTTAGTTTGGCTTAATTTAGCTCTGTTTTTGGCTTGAACTGAAGGAAGAAAGTGATTTTCTGCTTCAGCAGTAATGAGCCAAACATTGTTGTAAAGGTTGGGCTGCACAGGCATATCATCATGACCGTGACTTGTGTGGGTGTCCTGACCTGCAAGTGGGTGAGGATCGTGACCGTGGGAGTCTCAGGACTCAGCAATGCATATGGGAAGTCTGTGTTTCTGAAATGTCTGTGTTGAAAATTACTTGAAAACTACTATTGGTAAAATCAAATATATACAAAGAGAAATACAGAGAATCCCAGAATCCCAGCATCACGGGGGTTGAAAGGGACCTCTGGAGATCATCCAGTCCAACCCGCCTGCTAAAGTAGGGTCACCCAGGATCACAATGGACAGGTGGGTTTGGAATCTCTCCAGAGAAGGAGACTCCACAACCTCTGTGGGCAGCCTGCTGCAGGGCTCCAGTATCCTCACAGCCAAGAAGTTTTTCCTCATGTTCAGATAGGTCCTCCTAGGTTCCAGTTTGTATGTGTCACCCTTGGTTCTTTCAGTGGGTGCCACTGAAACGAGCCTTGCCCTAGCCTCTTTTCCCCCTGGCCCTTCAGCGCTTGCTCCGCATCGAGAAGATCCCCTCTCAGTCTCCTCCTCTCCTGGCTAAACAGCCCCAGGTCTTAGCCTTTTCTTCTCACAGACTTAGTAGAGTTAGATAATGACCTGTAAGATCTTTTCCAACCAAAAAGATTCTATGGTTCTCTGATCTCAATTTTTTTGGCCTGCTCCCCATCAAGGAAGTTTTGACAGAGCTTATCAGGGATATTTCAGGACTCCTGGAAAAAAGAAACATAGAATTGTGGAATTGTTTCAGCTGGAGAGACCTCTAAGATGATCAAGTCTAACCATCAACCCAACACCACCATGGACATTAAACCATGTCCCAAAGTGCCACACGTTTCTTGAACACTTCCAGGGATGGTGACTCCAACACCCCCTGGGCAGCCTGTTCCAATGCCTGACCACTCTTTCAGTAAGGAATTTTTTCCTATTATCCATCCTAAACCAACCTCTCCTGAAATCCTTCTTTGTCACTGTGGGCTTGATTATGTTCAAGGTTTTTTCCAACCTAGACAATTCTGTATTGACCAGGTCAACTTTTTAGCTGCTTCATTAGCAGGCTGTATGAACTAGAGTTTGCAGATGAATAGAGGTTTGTAACAGGGGACAGTTTTTAAAAGGACAGTTCATGCAGTTGTCCTAGCAATTACTGTGTGCTAGAGAGGATTAGAAAGTAAAACTTAAGATTGAGAACAGCAAAATCAGGATGGAGATAGGAGAAAGTGGCCTTCAACAGAGATGGAGAAGTTGGGAGGAAACAGCCTGAAGTGCCAGAGCAGGTGTAGGTTGGTATTAGGTTGGAGGTTTAAGCTTAGGGGCAGAGTGGCTGGAAAGCTGCTGGGGTGGTAGCAGCGTGGTGGTGGTGGCAGTCCGTGCTGCTCAGAGGAGAACACACATTTTCAGTTTTACTTCTGGTTCAGCACTTTCACTTTTGTCTCCTCACAGCCTGCACAGGGGCTGTCAAGCACCTTCTGCTCCCAAAAATGAAACCTGAATGTGTTGGGGTTTTGTGGGTACTTATGGGAGTGCCAGCTCTCCTTAGGGTAGGAACAGAGCTGAAGGAGCCTCTTTAATCTGGAGGGGGAGAGGACAGTGACAGGGAGCTGGTGGACTCCGTGCCATGCCCTGTGGTTGTTTCATCACGGGTTTTTTTATGGATTACTACATCTTGGGTTTTTTTTCCCCTTTTGAACTTTCATTTTTACTCTGCAGCTGAATTACAGAGAGGAGCAAAGGTCTGAGTTATCACCTGCAAAATGGCTGCTGATCTTGTACTTCAGCACCTTCCCAGGCTTTATTTTTTTTGTCTTTTCAATAAGCCTTATATTTCACCCCTGAAGGATGTTGAATAGCCAGAGCTTTTGCTGATTTAACACCCATACCCTCGATGTGTGTTCTGCACCCAGAGAGGTTTTTGACCACGTAATCTCTCTTTGTCAGCTCACTGTCTCAGATACTCAGTGTGACTGAGGGGAAGAGTGGGCTGGGGTTTACCCAGGTGGCCAAGAAGGCCAGCAGCATCCTGGCTTGGATCAGCAATAGGGTGACCAGCAGGACTAAGCAGGGATCATCCCTCTGTACTGGGCACTGGTGAGGCCACACCTCAAATACTATATTCAGCTTTGGACCATTCACTCCAAGAGATGGAGCACACCCAGAGGGTGGATCCGGCTGCCCAGAGAGGTTCTTTTTAAAGACTCTTTTCTGTCCTTCCCCTTTCCATTCCCATCTGTCCTCTATGTGTCCTTCCTTCTTTTTAGTTGAGGGGATGAGAAGAAAAAGTGATTAAAATTTATCCTTTAAAAATAAGAGTCAAAACCCAGATAGGTTGGAGGCTGACAACAGATGGGATATTGTTCGTCACCAAAGGAATATGGACCTCCTAGAGGTTAAAGTCATGACTTATCTGGAGTATTGTGTCCAGTTCTGGGTTTCCCAGTTCAAGAGAGACAGAAAACTATTGGAAACAGTCCAGTGGAGGCTCCAGAGATGCTGAGGGGCCTGGAGCATCTCTGAGGAGGAAAGCCTGAGAGCCCTGGGGCTGTTCACTGGTGGGGAGCAAGAGGGTGGGGCCAGTCTCTTCTCAGTGGGACTCAGAGTCTCCTTCTCTGGAGAGATTCCAACCCCACCTGTCCATTGTGATCCTGGGCAACCTGCTGTGGGTGCCCCTGCTTCAGCAGTGGGGTTGGACTGGATGATCTCCAGAAGTCCTTCTGGGATTCTCTGGTGACTTGGTCCTTGACCTTTTGGGTGAGGTTTTTATTAGAGAGTGACTAGCATTTAGAACCTGTTTGAGGGAGGTTCAGCAGTTCTGTGTTTGTGTTTCCTTGTAGATGACTGTAAGTTTATGAGTCAGAAGAAATAAACCTTTTCAATGTCTCTATGTTGCAAACTCAACTTGAGAGTTTAAATCTCATAGCTCATGAATCTCCACCAGCAGTAAGGTTTTAAAATAGCTAAGCCCAGGATTTCCTGTATTTCTGGGTTTAGTTTATATTTGGATTTTAACAGTTGCAAGAGCAGAAAGCTTCAGGGCTTTGCTTTGTTTCTGTGTCCATATTTAATTTACCAACTGCTTTGGGTCCTCTTCTTGGTGGGATGCTGTTGGGAAATGTTTTATTGGGATGCTTTCCTTTGGAGATATTGAAATAACTTGGGCATTGAGAAAGCTCTGGCCACTGAGGTGCTGAAGGAAGGCCTGCTCTCATGGTATTGAAAACCACATCCACTCAAGATCTGAAGATCTTTGTAGCAAAACAGATAACTCCAAGAAATGGAGATTTTCCCATGTGCAGACATCATGCGTGGTTGGAGAGGAGCTGCAGCTGCTCTTAGTGGGAGCCACAAAGTTGATCTGCTGCATGCTGGAGCAGAAGTGCTTCAGGTGCTGGAGAATGTCTAGAGAAGGGCAGCAAGGCTGGTGAGAGGTCTTGAACACAAGTCCTATGAGGAGAGGCTACGGGGGCTGGGAGAGCCTGGAGAAGAGGAGGCTGAGGTGAGACCTCATTGCTCTCTATAACTCCCTGAAAGGAGGTTAGAGTGAGGTGGGAATCAGCCTCTTCTCCTGGGTAGCAAGGATAGCATGAGAGAAAGTGGCCCCAAGTTTTGCCAGGGGAGGTTTAGGTTGCATATTAGGAAATATTTCTTCACCAAAAGGGTCATCAGGCACTGGCACAGGCTGCCCAGGGAAGTGGTGGGGTCACCAACCCTGGAGGTGTTTAAAAAACATTTGTATGAAGATCTTAGGGACATGGTCTAACAGTTCTGTACAGGGAGATGTTGGGTTATGGATGAACTTGATGATCTCAAGGTCTCTTCTAACCAGGCAATTCTGTGATTCTGCTTGGAGATCTGGCCTTGATACCTCAGCTGCCACCCACCTCTGCTGAGGCCCAGAGTTAACATTTACACCTAGTTTTTGCTTTCTCCTGCCAGGTTTTCCTCCAGAGTCAGAAGAGTCGAGTTCCCTGTTGCAGACAGCAGTTTCGGTGCTGCAGAGCTCCTACTTGGACTCTACATCTCAGGATGGTTTTCGGTACAGCCGAGCAACTCTGGTGGAAAATGATGTTTTCCTGAGTGAGGTAAGGCCGGTGGAGAAGCAGGGTGCTGCTGGCAGTTGGGGAAAGGAGCTGCAGAGCCGAGTTAATGGCAGCTCTGTCTTGCCTTTGCAGCTTGTAACTGATCTCCCTGCCTCTAGAGCCCCATTTGCAGTTCCTGACTGAAGGGAGCCTTTTCTTTGCCTTTTATTTTTTTTCTGCTTCTCTTCCAATCTCACCAGGAACAAAAGGTCCTTTCAGCCAATGTTGCCAAACATTCAGCAGCAGTTCCTGGAGAAAGCCCTGGGGGCAGGTTGAAAACTTGGTTTGGGACCTAGCAGGAGAGCTTTAAGGTTACTGTACTTCTACTGCACTGTACCAGGCTGATTTCCCGGTGGTATTTCTCTGTCCTCACACTAGTGCAGGCACAAGTTTTAACCCCCAGTTTCTCCTTTCTCCATCTGACTGAGACCTGTACAAAACCACATTTAAAATGGCTTCATCCTTACGTTCCTGCTGTTGCTGGCATAGAAGACAAGCTGTCTCCTCTGAGGACACAGGGACAACCAGTCTGCTTAGATGTGGCTGTCTAAATCTGGGATAGTCACTGTGGAGCTGAATAAAAACCTGAGAAAGCAGGTATTGAGTCATTTGCTGATTAACCTGTGAGTTCTAAAGCCAAAATAAGCAGAAGCAGAAATGAGGTGGTTGTTTTCTTGTCTTCCAACCTGGTTTTAAAAAAACCCATCGTTCTACAGCTTCTTTAAAGTCCCAAAATATCACAGACTCGGACCCAGCTCTCTTTGCTCCCATGATGTTCTTCCTGTCTGCACTGAGAACAGAGAATCATGGAATCGTTTTGGTTGGAAGAGACTTTTAAGATCCTTGAGTCCAACTGTTAAACCAGCACTGCCAGGTCACCACTAAACCATGGCCCTCAGTACCACATCTACATAGCTTTGAAACCCCTGCAGGGATGGGGACTCCACCACTGTTACAGGCTGTGACAACCCTCAAGGGGAAAAAATTGTTCCTCATGTCCAACCTAAACTTCCCCTGGGACACAATTTGAGGCCATTTCCTCTTGTTCCATCACTTGCTCCTTGGGACAAGAGACCAACCACCACCTGGCTCCAGCTTCCTTTCAGGGAAGGTCTCCCCTCAGCCTCCTTTTCTCCAGGCAAAACAACCCCAGTTCCCTCAGCTGCTCCTCACAAGACCTGTGCTCTAGACCCTTCACCAGCTTCATTGCCCTTCTCTGGACCTGCTCCAGCACCTCAATGTCCTTCTTGTAGGATGGGCCCAAAACTGAACCCAGTATCTCAGGTACGGCCTCCCCAGTGCTGTGTAAAATCTTCTGTTCTCTAAGGCATGAGAAACCTCAGAGCAAGCCCTCTGAGCACTGAAGTGGACAGATGTGTGGACTGGGGGCCTTGTGGTGAGAGACTAGTTGTGCACATGCCTTGGGGAGGGAATGATGTCTGGACACGAGCTGGTCTAGCATCGCCTGGTTGGTGCTATGTACTCCATACTGACCACCATGGAGGAACTTGGAACACAGTGTCCTCAGACTCTGGCATGAAGTAACTGGAACAAAGTGGTTTTGTCTCTTCTGCAGCTCAAAGCTTTTGCCCAAGCAAAGGAAGCTGCCGGGTACAGCCAGGAGGAGCTGGAGGAGACCTTTGCATTTCTCCTGTTTGATAATGAAGATGAGGTAACCTGAAAATTTTATTCAGCTTGAGAATTTGATGCCAAGTGACTTCATGTGTACTCTGTCCCACCAAAGCCCAGCAGATCTGTTGGCTGAAGTGTTCTGGCTCCCTGTACCATGGCTACTAGTGACATTGCTACCATATCAATAATCCAGAGCAAGTTCTGAAGCAGCTCCTGGGGGATTTTAGTGAGGTATCTCTTTTTGCGTCTTTCTAGTCAGTTACTGTCTGAGATTTGTCTGCCTCCTTTGCCTTCATGCAGGCAGGCACATAGAAGGACTTCCCCTTTGTCCCAGTGGATTTATGGCCGAGTACAAGCAGATGAAACCTTTTGTGTACACTTTGTGACATAAGACAGGAGTTTGTCAGGTGCTTTGGGGCAAGTTCCCTTGGTTTTGGCAGCTAGGTGGACAGCGAACCTGGCACAGCTCTTGGGAAGGGTATTCCTGCCCATTTTCCACAAGGATGCTTTTGGTTTTCTGAGGAGAGTTTGTCTACACAAGGATGCTCAGGGAATGCTGTGGGAGTTTGATTTTAGCATGATTTAATGATTCCATGTGAAATCACAGAATTGTTTTGGTTGGAAGAGATCTTTAAGATTGCATGGAAAAAACAGCAGGAGAGCCTGGACAGCATGGTGGGATCATAGAGGAAGAAACCTCTAAGATCACTGAGTCCAACCATTAACCCAGCACTGCCAGGTCACCACCAAACCATGTCCCTGAGCACCACAGGTACACAGCTTTGAAAGCCCTCCCGGGATGGGGGCTCCACCATTGCCCTGGGATGCCTTGTCCAAGGCTTGACAACCCTTCTGGGGAAGAAGTCATTCCTCATGTCCAATCTAAACCACCCTCTCAGTCTTCTCTTCTCCAGGCTCAACAGCCCCAGGGCTCTTCTCATTAGAGATGCACCAGTTCCCTCAGCATCTTAGGAGCTTCTGCTGGACTCTCTCCAGTAGTTCCCTGACTCTCTTGAACTAGGGAGCCCAGAACTGGACCCAGGACTTCAGATGTGGCCTCACTCTGTCAGAGTAGAGGAGGAGGAGAACCTCCCTTGACCTGCTGGCTGCACACTTCTTGATGCCCCCCAGGACACCCTTGGCCTTCTTGGCCACAAAAGCACATGACTGCTCATGATTAGCTTGTTGTCCACCAGTGCTCCCAAGTCCTTCTCCAGACAGCTGCTTCCCAGCAGGTCAACCCCTCACCTGTACTGGTGCAGGGAGTTATTTCTCCTTGGATGCAGGACCCTACACTTGATCTTGTTGAAGTTCATAAGGTTGCCCTCTGCCCAGCTCTCCAGCCTGTCCACATCTCTCTGAATGACAGCACAGCCTGATGATGGATCAGGCATCCACAATTTGACTGGTTTGCTTTTATTTCTCACCCACAATGAGTTCAGGCTCCTTTGGTTGTCACTCCTTGGTCAGTATATTTTTGGACTTTGTACACTTTGATGAATCTGATTTGGACATAAATTAAATCAAAGCTGCTAATACTTTCCCAGGATAGTCATATTGCCTGTGGAGGAGTGAGCACAGAGGAACAAATTTCCTCTGCCTTCAGGCCAGACCTGGTGCATTTATTTTTCCATGAATTTTCCTTCAAGATAACAAAAGTGCAAAGTCCAACCTTGTGCTTGCAGAGGTTTCTGGAGATGGTGGATTTGTTCCAGATTTTTCTCAGCTTTTCTTTCCATGGAGATTTTTATAACAACACCTGATAAACACAAGCATTTAGTATCTCAAACAAGAAATTTTCCAGCCTCTTGGTTCTTCCTGGGGACATTGTGTTTTCTTTATACTCTGGGATTTTAGGTACTTTAATGATTTGTAGTTGTCTTGCAGCACTTTTTTGCTTGTTGCAAGTTATTTTACCAACTGCTGTGCTTTAGTTTCGGGTGGTTGTGCCCCTTGCCTTTGGAAAAAAAAGGTGGTAAAAGAGATTTTCTCTTCTTTTGAAGGCAAAAGAGGTGTGTCAGACAGGCCTGCGTGTAAACAGCAGCTCTATTTCCACGCTTGGTGACCCAGCAAAAGGTGAGATTTCCATTCAGAGGACCAGGAGAACCCTCTGAGGTTATCAGCTCCTTTAAAACCTGAAGCAAAAGCCCCAAGAGGCTCCTGGTACTGCCTTATTTACTGCAAAGATCCATGGAAATTCCATGTTTCTTACATGAGAGACTGAATTTGTCTGTATCAAGCAGCAGCAGTGTTTTGCTTTGTCTCCCTCAACCAGCTGAGGATAGGATCTTCCCCAGGGAATGTTCTTGTCTCTTCCCCTCTCCATTTCAGGCTTTTTCTCCCTTGTTAATAACAACCTTTGTCACCAAAGTGGCTTTTTGGCAGCTCTCCCCACCGGAGTTCTGTTTGCTGAGCTTTTGCCAACAGTCCTGTTAATAACCAGAGCAGATCGTGATGTGTTGGAGGCCTTTTCAGTCCATGCTTGGTCTTTGCCCAAAAGTCTGGGGCCTCAAAATGGGCACTGCAGGACATGTTACTCAAAGAAATCCAAACGTCTCCCAGTGCTCCTCCTGCAAGTCCAAGACATCGAGCAGTCAATGGCACTGAATGGAAAATCAAGCAAGAACTGGTTATTTGTCTGAGTGTATATCTGGACTGAGATGGATGTTATGGGTAAACTGTGCCAGAATAGGTCTTGTCACAGTGTAGAAGGTTCACATTGGCATTTGGGATGCTGAAGGACCACAAGGAGCCAAAAAAGGGGCCTGGGAGGTTCTGTACCATGCCACTGCAGTGTGTGTTCCCCACATATAAACATACCATACAGTCGTAGAGTGGTTTGGGTTGGAAGGGACTTGAAAGGTCATCTAGTTCCAAGCCCCCCACCATAGGCAGAGAGACCTCCCACTAGACCAGGTTGCTCAAGGCCTTTTCCAACCTGGTCTTGAACATTTCCAGGGAGGGGACATCCACAACCTCCCCATTGCCTTTGTGTGACTCCAAAGTGAGCCAAATACCTGCCCCAGTTGAGCTGTGACCTAGAAACCCTTCACCAGATCTTCCTTTAAGTGACAAGTCCTCCTTAGGTGTATTTTCATGTAACATCAGCAAAATCAGCATTAACTTTCCTACAGGTGACCCCAAAACCCAAGATGTTGTTCCATAGCAGCAGACAAAAAAAAAAAAAAAAAAAGAACAGAATTAGGAGTTTCACCCTTTTTTATGGCTCCTTTTGCTCTGCAGGGACCCCCATTTCCACAAAGAGGATCCTCTTTACAGGGATTGCTTTTTGGCAACCAGCTTTGCTCCACAGATGATTCACATTATCTTGTCTTGCTTTGTTTTCACAGGGGTTTATATTTCCAAGTATGCAGATTGTCTTCTTCCCAGGCCCTGGCACCCTGGGAAATCAGGCTATATTGTCATCTGCAAGCTAATTAAGGTAAAGAGCAAGTCTCTTTTTGTTTGGAATGGTGTTCAAAAGCCACTCTTCAGTGCCAGCAGTTTGGAAGGAGACATAACTGTGGTGGGGTGGAAAAATCAGCTCTGTTGAGAGTTTGTTGGAATTTTTGATCCTGGGATGTGTCAGGCTAGAATGAGAGAATCATTTTGTTTGGAAAAGACCTTTAAGATCATCAAGTCCAACCATTGTCTAACTCTACCACGTCTGGTGCTAAACCACGTCCCTTGGCACCACGTCTCCACATCTTTTAAACATCTCCAGGGATGGAGATTCAGCCACCTCCCTGGGAAGCCTGTTCCACTGTTTGGAATGTTCTAGAAAGCAAGAGATCCATCTAGGCTTGACTGTTAGCCTGCAGGGCAGGAGAGGATGCAGAGGACCCTCTATGTTCCACCGCAGAGATCAGAAATTCCTCATAGTTGCCTTTTTACCCAGATGCCCTCTCCCTGGAACTGCTCAAGGCCAGGCTGGACAGCAACCTAGTATAGTGGAAGGTGTCCCTGCCCATGGCAGGGGAACTAGGTGATCTCTAAGGTCCCTTCCAATTCAAACCATTCCATGATTCTCAAGTGTTTTCAGAGGTTTGCCCATGTGCTGCTTGAACACCTCCAGGGATGGTGACCCCACCACTGCCCTGGACATACCATTCCAGTGTTTGAGAACCCTTTCAGCGAAGAAATAATTCCTAGTAGCCAATCTGAACTTCCCCTGGTGCAGCTTGCAACCATTTCTTCTAGTCCTGTCTCTCGCCACCAAGGAGAAGAGGCTGGGTCCTTCCTCACTCCATCTTCCCTTCCGGTAGTTGTAGTCAGGCCCTCAAGTCTGGAAGGACAAAAACAAACCCTCTCACAGTGGTGGGGAGCATGAGGCTGCCACCAACATTGCTTTAGTGGAAAATGAGGATTCAGAGGTCTTACAAAATAAGTTCCTGCAAATGATTATGTGTATTCATGTCATTTGTGAGGACATGGACCTGTTGGAGCAGGGCCAGAGGAGGCCACAACAATGATGGGAGGTTGGAAGCCCTCTGCTGTGAGGACAGGCTGGGAGAGTTGGGGTGTTTGGTGTGGAGAAAAGAAGGTGCCAGGGTGGCCTTCTGGTGGCCTTTCTGGACTTAAAGGGGCCAAGAAGAAAGCTGGGGACAGACTTTTCAGCAGGGCCTGCTATAACGGGACAAGGGGTGATGGTTTGAATCTAAGAGAGTTTTAGACTGGAGAGAAGGAGGACAATTTTGACACTGAGGGTGGTGAGACCCTGGCTCAGGTTGCCCAGAGAGATGCCCCATCTCTGGAGCCATTCTAGGTTAGATTGTCTGGGACTCTAAGCAACCTGCTGTAGTTGAAGATGTCTCTGCTGACTGCAGGGTGGCTGGACTAGATGACCTTGAATGATTTTTTTTTTTTCCCTTCTTCTGTTTGGTCACTTTTGTGTCCCAGGGGAAGGTGAAGGTGGTATCTGAGAATCACACAACCAGCTACACCTGCCCATCTCCTGGCTACGACTGCCACGTCGCCGTGAGCAGAAACAACCTGCCCTCAAAGACCAGCCACGGCCAGGCCTTTGCTCAGAGCCAGGTATGACTTGTGACAGGGCTCTGAGGGAGCGTGGTGCTGGCCTAAGTGCCTCACTCATTCCTCACCTTGGTTTTTGTCATCTGTGTGCCCCTTCTCTCCCCAGTACTACGTGTACGAGGTGTCTGATGGCAGCACAGCCGAGCGGCCCAGGCAGATCTGCCCCTACATAGTCATCACTTGCCAGTACAGGGAGCCCAAGGAAACGCCCATCTCAGCTCTAGAGAACCTGTAAGCAGCTTGCTGGCATTCCAGAATACCCTCTCACTTTTTTAGGGGCTGTTTTTCCTTTTTCCATTACTAAATTTTCCTCCTTTTTTTCTTCTTTTTCTCTAGCCCTGAGCCTAATCACAAAGGTAGGAGCAGCTGATGGTTGGTGTAGATTTACAAATGTGCCTTTTTTTTGTCCCCCTCTCCTCTCCTGCTTTCTCTGAGCTGTTCTCCCTTTTCCCTGCAGCATTGTACTGTCCATGGAGGGGACAGCTCTCCATCCAGGGTCAGATCTTGTGCAACATTGCCCTGAGGACCCCATACAGCTCCACCATTCCAGCTCAGCTGTAAGTCACCCTTCTCTTTTTTTCCACACAATTTGTGGAGTGTGAGGCATTCTACCTTCAGGTGTCTGTGGATCAGAGAGGCACAGAGTCTAGCTGGAGTCTTGTGTCCTAGCTCACAGTGTTCCAAAGACATCAGGGCTGGGTCCAGTTTTGGTCAAAATCTTCATCAGTGATCTGGATGAAAGGATAGAGTGGACCCTCAGCCAGTTTGCTGATGATTCCAAACTGGAAGGAGTGGCTGACACCCCATCAGGCTGTGCTGGCATTCGGTGAGATCTGGACAGGCTGGAGAGTTGGGTGGAGGGGAACCTCATGATGTTCAACAAGGGCAAGTGTAGGGTCCTGCACCTGGGGAGGAATAAACCCTCCACCAGGACAGATGAGGGGCTGACCTGCTGGAAAGCAGCTCTGCAGAGGAGAACCTTGGAGTGCTGGGGGACAACAAGTTCACCATGAGCCAGCAATGTGTTTTCTGGAGTGCATGAAGAAGATGTGGCCAGCAGGTCAAAGGAGATCCTTCTCCCCCTCTGCTCTAATATAGTAGGACCAAATTTTAAGTTCTTGGTCCAGTTCTGGGCTCCCCAGTTCAAGAGAGACTGGGAACTACTGGAGAGAGTCCAACTGAGGCTACAAAGATGCTGGGGAGCTTGGAGCATCTCTGTGAGGAGCAAAGGCTGAAAGCCCTGGGGCTGTTGAGCCTGGAGAAGAGCAGCCTGAAAGGGGATCTGAGCAATGCTCAGCAAGAGCTAAAGGGTGGGGGAGGAAAGAGGATGGGGCCAGATTCTTTTCAGTGATGCCCAGTGACAGGACAAGGGGCAACAGGCACAGACTGGAGCACAAGTTCCATCTAAGGAACTTCCCCATGAGGGAAAGCTTCATTCCTGTGAGGGTGACAGCACTGGAACAGGCTTCCAGCCTTCTCCAGACCTACTTTTCTCTGGTTTCATAGTGACATGGCAACCAGAACTCTTCCCTATGCTTAGTCCTCAGATCCTTTTATGCTTGTGATCTTACCACCTGCTGCTTCATCCACACAGGCCTCCCAGCCTGGACATCAACTATGTAATGGGTTTGTCTGACTTGAAGAAAAAGCTACCAGCAGCTGCATTTTGGAAAAAAAATTACGTTGAGAATGAAGGTGAGTGTGGTGAGTAACACACCCTTGTGCTGTGCCATAGGAATTGCTGCAGGGGCATCAGAGGTCCACAAAGGAGACCAGTTCAGGGTGGGGAGGAGGGGACCTGTGTCTAATTACACCTTGGGATTCATGCTGCTGATTGATTTTGGGGTTGGAGTTTGGATGTCCCTGAAAGTCTCAGTGCTAGTTACCTGCATCAGTACTAGAGGCTGCACATGGACAGCTCTGGATGTGATTTGCAGAAGCTCCAATTGTGTTTCCAGGTCATCTGGCACCAAAATAAGTGTGGACTGCAGCCCCTGATCTGTGTATCAGCCAAGTCAGGGCATTGATGGGGCTGGCTGACAGCCAGATTGTTTTAGGGGTTAGTATCATAGAATTCTTCAGGTTGGAAAACACCTTTAGGATCTTCAAGTCCAACCATTAACCCAGCACTGCCAGGTCACCACTAAAGCATGGCCCTCAACACCTCATCTACCTGGATTTTAAGTGCCTCCAGGGTTGATGATTCCACTGCTTCCTTGGGCAGCCTGTTCCAGGGCTTGACAATCCTTTTGGGGAAGAAACTGTTCCTCATGTCCAACCTAAACATCCCCTAGCACAACTTGAGACTGTTCCTTCTTGTTCCTTGGGAGAAGAGACCAACCCCCACCTCTCTGCAACCTCCTTTCAGGGAGTTGTAGAGGGCCAGAAGGTCTCCCCTCAGCCTCCTATTCTCCAGGCTGAACAATTCCAGTTCCCTCAGCTGCTCCTCAAAAGTTGTCCAGACCCTTTCCCTTGTTCTCCAGACCTTTTACCAGGTTTGTTGCCCTTCTCTGGACATGCTCCAGCACCTTAATGTCCTTCTTGGAGTGAGAGGCCTAAAGCTTAACCCAGGATTCAGGGTATGACCTCACAGCAGGACAGTTCCTACCCCGCTCCTGCTGGCCACACTATTGCCAATCCAAGCCAGGCTGCTAGTGGTCTTCTTGGCCACCTGGACACACTCTGGCTCATCTTCAGCCTGTCAACCAACACCCCTGGGTCCTTTTCCACTGGGCAATTTCCACCCCCTCTGCCCCAAGCCTGGAATGTTCCTGGGCTTGTTGTGACCCAAGTGCAGGACCCAGCACTTGGCCTTGTTGAACCTCATCCTATTGGCTCAGCCCACTGATCCAGCCTGGCCAGATTCCTCTGCAGAGCCTCCTTAGCATTCATCTTCCAGTGCAGATGGACACAGGGTTGTGCCAGTTCAGAGGAGGAGACAGAAGTGGGTGGAGGCCACAGCAACATTTGATGACAGTGCCATGGAACCACAGCTTTAAGACGAGCTGGTGTAAGAGAGGAAATACTTGAACAGGAAAAAATAATAGGGGTAGGGTGGCTCTGAGATCTTGCTTTTGTTAAACTGCTTTGGGGATCAGAGTATGGAATAAGGACTGTCCATAGCAGGGGAGAATGTGGCAAGTTAGGATGAGGTGTGAGCCTTTCAGAGGTCTCTGGTGAAGCACGCAGCATTGGTTAAGTTCCTTTTGTCAGCTGCAGAGATAAGATAGGAACCATGTCCCATGAACCAAGGGCTGAAGAGGACACTCACTGCCACAGGAATAGACCAGTTTGGGAAATCTTGAGAAGTTCCTTGTAAAACCCAGTGCTTCCACCAGCTGCACATCCACCTTCATGCTCCAGGACCACTTGTTTGGTCAGGGTTCATGCACAAGGCACCATTTCAACATCAAACTCTTTCTGTGTCCTCAGTCTGCTTTCAGGGTATTTACTTCAGTCTCTATGAAGTTGAAATCTCTAACAAGGATCAATATAAAATGGATCAGTTAGTCAAAACTCTGAAGGAGAAGGACTTGGTAAGTATCTTAAAACATCATTTTGGGAGGATGGGGGCTTTTGAAATGATCTTTTGAGACTCTGAATGCAAAATGCAATGAACTTCCCTGCTTTAGGTATTATTTTCCTGCTGTGTTACTTTGAAAAGTACTTTAGTCTTTCTGTATATAAACCATTAACTGAAGTGAACCTACTGTGAACTGGGAGCTGGTTTTCAGGGTGAGCAGAGAACATTACACCAGGCAAACCTCTTCTCTGACTGGGTTCATGCCAGGTTAGGTTAGTTTTTTAGTCTTCATTAATGATTTTCCTCCTTGCACCGCAAACAGCATGGTGGGAAGGGACTGCAAAGTGACCTTATATATTAAGAAAGCAGAAGAGAAGTCCCCTCTGTGCCAAAATGATAATTGCTAAGAAAATGACATGAGCTGGCACGTTCCTGCATTGCTGCCTTATGGCTGAAAAGCATCACCTAGATACTCACAATTCATAGAATGGTTTGGGTTGGAAGGGACCTTAAAGATCATCTAGTTCCACCCCTGCCTTGAGCAGGGACACTTTCCACTAGACCAGGTTACTCAAGGCCTCATCCAACCTGGCCTTGAACACCTCCAGGGAAGGGCCATCTACAGCCTCCCTGGGCAATCTATTCCAGTGTCTCACCACTCTCACTGTAAAGAATTTATTTCTGATCTTCAGTATAATTCTGCCCTCTTCCAGCTTCAATCCATTCCCTCTCACCCTATCACTATGAACTGTTGTATAAAGTCCCTCCCCAGCTTTCTTGTAGGTTCCCTTCAGGTTATATTGTCAGAGGAACAACCTGGTCTGGTGGAAGATGAACGTGTCCATGGCAGGGTGGCTGGAACTAGACAATCTTTAAGGTCTCTTCCCACCCAAACCATTCTGTGATTCTGTGATCAATATCCCTTCAGGTACAGGTTACCCTGAACTATGCAGTATCAGCTGGACCTCTGGCTGGGGCACAGGTCTGTCCATGCTCCAGCTTGTCTTGTGGTTCCCAGCATCTGAAGGGACAGAAGCTTATCTATTATTTTTTTTTCTTCTTTTGTTCTCACCATTAAGAGATATTTTCATCAATACTTAAGAGAGTTCAGGTGCATTTCTTCCTTGGATCCATGACAATAGCTTGTTCTGATGTATTGTACCATGTCTGCAGCCACTGAGGGTTCTAACATTCATCTTGCTATCTAGAGCTGGGCTGCCTGGAGTGGTCAGCAAAGATGAGGTAGTTGGGTTGTGACCATGAGCAGTTTGGTGTTGAAAGCCATCAGGAGCATTTAGAGCTTCCCCACCCTCCAGCAGATGAATGGCGAGGAAACAGTCCCAGCCTCTTTTGGGTGTGCTTCTCTCCTCCCCTTGGTGTGCTGTTGAATGGCCTATGGGTGAATCCACTTTGGCAGCAGCTCCCAAAACTACAAATAAAAAATATCCTCCACCTCCTTTCCCTTTCAGTGACCCATGAGCCAGGCACCCACATTGTGCCGTGCTCAAGTGAAAATAAAGGGGTGGGTGGGGCTAGGTGGGGTTGCCTATGGCCAGCTGCAGTCTTCTGGGTGCTGGGTGATGTTCCTCTAGCTTTATGGCTTGACTTTCCTCCTCACCTGCCTGAAAAACCACCCTGTGGGTGAGAAACCACAGCTATTTCCTTGAGCTGGATGTATCCATCAGAAATGCTGGCTCTTCTGCCTTCCTCTCTGCTGGCTGGAGACAACCAGAGCAAGGAGCTGCTGTTCGGAGCAGTGAATATTACACTGAAATGGTTTAGCCTTTCCAAAGTTGTCCTGGAGAAATGAGGCTGTGGGCATCACTCCAATCCTCTGCTGTGTCAGTGAAGTTTCACAGAGAATTAGAAGCTCTGGGGGTTACTCAGTTCCAGTAAGTCCCTTGAAAAGATGGGTCTGCATGGAGGAAAGAGATCCAAATGGATGTCCCCAGGGAGATAAGGGCACTCCAAGCCAAGCTCAGCACTGAGGTATCAAGCAACATCCAAACACAAGAAAAGCCTCCTTTACTTCTGTTCCTCTCAGCTGTGTGGTTATCCAGCTCTGAGATGGAGTTGCAGGTGTGGCTAAAGACTCAGAACATTTTATTTTACTTGTTCACTGATACTGCTGGTGCTAATGAGTTGCAAGGCCTGCACCTGTTGGAGCTTGTCCAGAGGAGGCCACAAAAATTATGTGAGGGCTGGAAGCCCTCTGCTGTGAGGACAGACTGAGAGTGTTGGGGTTGTTCAGCCTGGAGAAGAGAAGGTTCCAGGGAGGCCTTCTGGTGGCCTTTCAATGCTTAAAGAAGCCAAGAAGAAAGCTGGGGAGGGACTGTTCACAAGGGCTTGTAGCAATAGGACAAGGGACAATGGTTTTAAATTGGAGAAGGGTAGATTTAGGTTGGACATTAGGAAAAGCTTTTTTTTACTATGAGAGTGGTGGAACACTGGAACAGGTTTCCAAGGGAGGTAGTGGAGGCCTCATCCCTGCAGACATTCAAGGTCAGGCTTGATGGGGCTCCGAGTAACCTGATCTAGTTGCAGATGTCCCTGCTGACTACAGGGTGGTTGGAATAGATGACCTTGAAAGGTCCCTTCCAGCCTGGTGCATTCTATGTTTCTATGACTTTGGTCAGGCCTGTGGCTTGTGTTTTGTCAGATGCTGGTGTCCAGCTTTGCTTTCCCTGTTATGAAAACCTTCCCCTCAGGCTGTGGGAAGCAATTCCTGGCTGAGATGTCCATATGAATCACAAAATGCATCAGGTTGGAAAGGACCCTCAGAGGTCATCTTGTCCAACCCCTCTGCAGTGAGCAGGCACATCCCCAACTAGATCAGGTTGCTCAGTGCCCCACGAAGTTTGACCTTGAATGCCTCCAGGGATGGGACCTCAAAGCCATCTCTGGGCAACATGTGAAGGGACTGAAATTATTAACCTTGTTCATTAATTACAGCTAGTTCAGTTAAGCATATTTATGTTTATAAGGAGCAGATGGGAGGGATTTATGAGCTGAATAACAACATGAATGGAATACTTCTGGTTACAGGTCCCAGTTGGCCCAAGTGGTGTGAAAGGAATAGTGTCCTCCTCAAGAGGGAATGTGGTGTTGGCACACATTCACCAGCAGTCAGGGCTTGTTGACAGTCATGCTGAGTGATAGAAACTGTGCTGCTAAGGAGGAAAGGGAGTGGCTGCTCTAACTCTCTCTGTGTTTGTTTTAGGCAATCATCAAATATTTACAGGATCAAGGAGTCCTTATCCTCCTCACATCCTCTGCCTTGGCACAAGATGATGGTAAGGCATGGCTGTGTAGAAACCAATGTCTGTGCTAAAACCTCCTGCTCTGTTTTAGAAACAGGGTGGGCACCCTCAGTCTAAACTAAACCTGTTGCTTCCTTTCCTAGGGTTTGACCCCAGGGAGCCCATCAGCCTCCTGGCCCTGTTTCTGTTCACCTCATCACGATCAGTGTGTCTGAGAGGTAGGGAGTTCCTCTTGCTGGCTTCAGACACTGTGGGTTGGGTTGTGAGATGCTCACCAGGGGGGTCCTCACAGGCATATTCCTCATGACAAGCTCTTTTCTCTGCTCAGAACCACCCAGAGCTTGAGCACAAAGTGTGTTAGAAGAGAGAGAAGCCAAAGATTGCATCAGGTTGGAAGGGGCCTTTAAAGATCATCTTGTCCAACCCCCTGCAGCGAGCAGGGAGGGACACCTCCAACTAGATCAACTCTTTAGCTATGCTGCATTTCAAGCTGCAGGGATCCTGATCTAAACTAGATTCCTGCCTCACCCATTCCCTGCACATCTTTTCTCCTTTGCAGGAGTTGATGGGAGTGACAAATACGGAGTCTCCTTCTGGGGAGACTTGCAGGATCCATCTGGATGCATTTCTGTGTGACCTGCTCTAGGTGATCCTGCTTTGGCAGGGAGCTTGGACTCAGTGATCTCTAGAGGTCCCTTCCAACCTCTGTCTTTCTATCATTCCTTTTCTCCCTCTCAGCCACTTTCCAGCAGTGTCCACTCCATGGACTGTTTGTTGTGTGCACGTGGGAGTCTGACACCTCCAGAGCCTGTCTTACATCCCTACAGGTGTGCTGGAGCCATGCTCAGGTGGTTTACTGTCCCCAGATGGTCTTTTTAGGCAGAACAAACAAAGAGGCACCAAATAAGAAAAAAATAGAGTTTACAGTTTGAACCCCTCACTCCAAGGAAGAAATTGAGGTGCTAAAGCATGTCCAAAGAAGGGTAACAAAACTGCTGAAGGGTCTAGAGCACAACGAGAAGGGTCTGGAGAACTTCTATGGAACAGCTGAAAGAACTGGGATTGTTTGACCTGGGGAAAAGGATGCTGAAGGGAGATCTTCTCACTCTCTACAACTCCCTGAAAGGAGGCTGGAGTGAGGTGAGGGTTGATCTCTTCTCCCAAGAAGCAAATGACAGAACAAGAGGAAATGGCCTTAAGTTGTGGCAGGGAAGGTTGTTGTGGATATGAGGAAAAATTTCTTCCCTGAAAGAACTGTGAAGCTCTGGAACAGTCTGCCCAGGCTAGTGGTGGAGACCCCATTCCTGGATGGATTTAAAAGCTGTGTAGGTGCTTAGGGACAGACATGGTTTGGTGGTGACCTAGCAGTGCTGGGTTAATGGGTGGACTTGATGATATTGAAGGTCTTCTCCAACCAAAACAATTCTGTGATTTTAACCTGCAGATCTGGAAATAAGAATGAGCTTCAACCTCTGTTGCATTTGCCTTAAACTTCCTCTGTATCTGTGGGCTTTTTCCTGCAGTGTTTTGTGGAAATACACTACATTTTTTTTCTTTTGGACATAAAGTTCCTGCTCTACCTCTCCTTCACTTCTAGCCTTGCAGACCCCATGGAACATATAAACAGGGGATCTGTTTTACTCTGCGTAACTTCTGGCTTGCTTTTGTTGAGTCATCACTGGGACAAGCCAGGAGAGTGTTTATGCCAGCACTGGCTGGTATTTCAGTCCTCCTCTGTGTGAGTGATGGCTGCCACTGCCACCAGAGCTGCACTTACACGTACCCACCTCCCCTACCCAGAAGAGAAAACCAGCAAAGGAGCCATCAGGACTCACCAGCACGTTCCATCATGGATTGTCTGGGTTTTTTTCAGTGTTCAACCTCCAGCTCTAAACTTTCTCCTTCAGGATCTGCATACAAAGCAGGCTTGGAATTCAGAGGAAGGTGGATGGTAACTTGGCAGCGTGGGGTGTGAATGTCTTGATGCCTGACTTCAGTTGACCCGAATGTAGGGACCTTCTAGCGGTGGCTGTGTTAGGGTGGCAACTTTTCTAGTTGCTTTTCTAGGCGTAGGAGGGAGACAGACTCCCCATGAGGCAGACTGAACATCCAGAATCAACCTGAGGCTCAGACTATTGCTGTGAAAGCTGAAGTTGGATGAGGTAAAGGGGAAGAATGCCTGAAGAGCAGACTGGAGGTGGGAAATGACCACACCAGCCCTGCAACAGGCAGAAAATACCCTCCTGAGCAAGGGCATCTCTTCCTGAAAGACTGACTGTGAAGTCAGGGGAGAGGAGGAGAGGGAAGAAGGGATATGTCTTGAAGAGGGTGATTGTAGGAGAAGGTGGTGGAGACAGGAGAGTGCACCAAGCATAAGGAGCACCCCAGAGTGAAGAGAGTGCAAACGAGCTGGTTTGGGGTAGGAAGGAAGGGATGCAGGTTTGGGGCTGTAGTAGATGTTGATGCTAAACAGGAGGTGAAGCCTGGGCAGTCAGAGAGCAGGTGGTGGCAAAGCAAAGAGGAAGGGGAAGAGGATAACACTGAGCAAACACTCAGTGTTGTTACGTGTCGTGATCCAAACCCTGATGGCTTCCAGATGTGTTCCCTCTGGTGCCAGCAGGGCTCCTGCACGTGCTGTCTCGTTCTGCCTATGTGAGAGCCCTGGATGTTCCCTGGGTCCCAGACTTCTTTCTGGGATTATAAACTCTTTTCCCTTTAGAATTTCTCCTTTTGTTGAAGAAAAGCAGAGCTGTGCAGGGTTTGGGGTTGAAAAGGGGCAATTGAAGATGACAGGCTGTAGGTGGGATGCAAAGAGAAGAGGAGCGAAGGGTGGACACATCTGCAGTCACTCAGCTCAGACTCGAAGTAGGAATAATGCTTCCCATTTTGAAACAAGCAGCCTCTGAGTCTGCTCCCTTCCTGCCCAGACAGCCGTCGGGAGGAATGCAGGCTGGACGTGCTGCAGCGTTCCCGAGCCAGCCGCGGCGTTCCTGAGCCAGCTGCTGAGGCAGGCAGCTGGGGGCCGGCTCACAGGGACGCCTGGGCTTGCCGGGAACAGGGACCAGCACTGCCAGAGCGAGGCAGGGCCAAGAGGCGTTGGAAGGGACCTGGGGGTGTCAGCTGATGAAGAACTCAACGTGAGCCAGCGATGTGCACTGGCAGCCCAGAAGGACAACTGTGTCCTGGGCTGCATCAAAAGCAGTGTGACCAGCAGGACGAGGGAGGTGACTCTTCCCCTCTACTCTGCTCTGATGAGACCCCACCTGGAGTACCGTGTCCAGCTCTAGTGCCCTCAGCACAAGAAGGACATGGAACTGCTGGAGCGGGTCCAGAGGATCCCACAAAGATGATCAGAGGGCTGGAGCACCTCCCCTATGGGGACAAGCTGAGAGAGTTGGGGTTGTTCAGCCTAGAAAAGAGAAGGCTCCAGGGATACCTTCTGGTGGCCTTCCAGTACCTGAAAAGAGCCTACAAGAAAGCTGGAAAGGGATTTTTTACAAGGGCTTGTAGTGGTAGGACGAAGGGAAATGGCTTTGAGCTGGAAGAGGGGAGACTTAGCCTAGATATTAGGAAGAAATTCTTTACAACGAGGGGGGACGACACTGGAACAGGTTGCTCAGGGATGTTGTGGATGTCCCTTCCTTGGAGGTGTCCAAAGCCAGGTTGGATGGGGCCTTGAGGAACCTGGTCTAGTGTAAGGTGTCCCTGCCCATAGTGGGGAAGTTAAAACTGAATGATCTTCGAGGCCCCTTCCAACCCAAGCCATGCTATGAATCTATGAATAAAATCAGCCATTAGAGGGGTGAAGAGAAAAACCTTTGCCTTGCTGGGAACAGATGTGACTGGGAAGGGTGCTGGGGTTGTCAGCCCAGCCCTGCCACCAAAAGAAACCTCGGTGTCAGAGCACAACGTGGATGGGCAAGGCCGGTGGGTGCAAAATGCCAGCAGACTGCTGAGATGCAGTGAATGAAGCTGGATCAGCCTGGCATGGGCAGAAGTGGAGCTCAACCAACAGATCTGTATATCATACCAGCTCTCCAGGCTTTTCCAGATACTGCCAGGGTGTCATGTCCATGGTGACATCTGCAAGGGTATCCTTAGAATCATGGAATCATTTGGTTGGTAAAGATCTTTAAGATCAAGTCCAACCATTCTCTAACTCTACTAAGCCTAGTGCTAAACCATGTCCCTCATCACCGCATCTCTGCAGCTTTTGAACACCTCCAGTAATGGGGATTCAACCACCTCACTGGGGAGCCTGTTCCAGTGTTTGAGAACCCTTTCAGGGAAGAAGTTTCTTCTAATGTCCAACCTAAACCTGCCCTGGAGCCATTGGCTTGAAACCATTTCCTCTTGTCCTGTCATTTGTTAGAAGGAAAAAGAGACTGACCCTGACCTGGCTTCAACCTCGTTTCACGGAGTTGTAGAGTGAGAAGGTCTCCCCTCAGTCTCCTTTTCTCCAGGCTGAACACCTCCAGATTCCTCCTCGAAGGACTCCTCAAAAGACTTGTTCTTCAGACCCTTCAGGAGCTTCACTGCCCTTTGGACACACTCCAGCACCTCAGTGTCTTTCTTGGAGTGAGGGCCCCAGAATTGAACTCCAGATTCAAGGTGTGATTTCACCAGTGCTGAGTAGAAGGGGATGATGACTTCTCTGGTCCTGCTTGTCACACTATTCCTGATACAGGCCAGGATGCTGTTGACCTTCTTGGTCTCCTAGGCACACTACTGGCACATCTTGAGCCTTGGAACTCTCTCCCTGGTGGGAGCTAAACCCAAGGCTTTTATGGTCCTGTGCAGTGTATGTGGTAGGGTGTTGGCCCTGCTGAAAACAGAACCATCAACTGTTTTCAGTAGGATCAGTTCTTCAGCTTTAGAAAGTCATGCAGGAGTTCATGTCATTTGTTTATACCATCCCCGGATGTTCTTGAGGAAGTTTGCATTCCCCACCCTGCTCCAGAGCTCTGATGAGGTGTCTTCACATAAAACATAACCACCCATACTGACTCCAGCAGGTAGAGATGGAGCTGCTGGAAGTTGCATCTGAACAGGGATATAAACCACACATGGGATGTGAAAAAGGACCTGGGGTTGTTCAGTCTAGAAAAAAGGAGGCTGAGGGGAAACCTTGTGGCTCTCTGCAACTCCCTCAAAGGAGGCTAGAGCCAGATGGGGGTTGTCTCTTCTCCCTAGTAACAAGTGACAGGACAAGGGGAAGTGGCCTTGAGTTGCACAAGGGGAGGTTTAGGTTGGACATTAGAAGAAACTTCTTCCCTGAAAGGGTTCTCAAACACTGGAACAGGCTCCCCAGGGAGGTGGTTGAATCCCCATCCCTGGAGTGTTTAAAAGCTGCAGAGATGTTGTGGTGCTGAGGGACATGGTTCAGCACCAGACTAGGAAGAGTCAGAGAATGGTTGGGCTTGATGATCTTAAAGGTCCTTCCCAACTGAAATGATTCTGTGGCTCCATGATCTCACCCTGTATCCTGCAAAACAGGGCTAGCTGGTACAACATCAATCTCTTTTGTCTTGGTTTAATCCACTTCAGACTCCCACGTGCAGTTCCTTTTTACCTTCAGCAGTTACCAGCATCCATCAAACCAGGACATCACCCCTGGGGCTTACTTTTTTTTTTTTTTTTGTAGGTTGGCTTCTGGGGCTTTCATGTTCTCTTCTCATGCAGCATTGAAGTGCTTTGGGAAATTTAATCCTCTTTTGAGTAAAATTTTACCATTTTCCTTTTGCAGCTGAAAAGCACGATCCAAAAGATGCAAGGGAAAGTTATGATGATGGCAACATCTTACTGAAGATAGCCTCAGCCTTGCCAGGACTTCGCTATGCATTACAGAAAGTTACCAGTTCTTCATGGGGGGGCACAGCTGGTACCAGCACATGTGTCAAACAGCACTTCCAGGAATACACAAAGCTCAATCAGAACGCAAAGCCCACCTCTGGCCAAAGCAATGAGGTTCCATTTTCTTCTCCTCTCCCACCAACCAAGGATGAATGGACTAATCCCTTCAGGAAACACTCTGAGCAGTCCTTCTACCAGCTCCAGCGTTACCTCTCCAATCCCAGCAACTATACTCTGGAAATGTCAGCAGCTTCAGGATGTCTGACTGATGCTGCTCAGTCTCTTTCCTGCCATTCAGAGGCAGATTGTAAAATGGACTTCTCTTCAGCTGGGCCACCAGGCTCTGTTCCTGCCAACACAGCAGCAGAAATTAAAGCCAGAAGTGAAAACCCAACAGCAGGCCTGGACCAGAGTGGGGAGGGACCCACAAAAGATGTCACCAAGGCTGGCAAGCTGTGGGTGCAGCAGAGCAGGAGGAAATCCAGCCGAGCTGTTGTGACCAGCACCAGGAAGAAATGGTCACCCCTCAAGATGCAAATGCATCCTATGGGGGACAGTGGCAGGAACAGGAAAGCAACCAAGAAGAAGATCAATATGGCTTCCTCTTTTCCTAAAAAATCAGGAGCCACAGCCAATTCCAGCGAGCCCATGCTTAAGTTAGCCAATCTACAGTCTCCACACAAAAGGAAAAGAGGTAAGTGGCCTCCTTCTCCTTCTCTTAGCTGGGATACTTAAGGGTCATTAGGAGCCATGTCCCCTCACCATCCCCCAAGGTGCTCAGAGCAAGCAGATATCTCCTGAGAGCTTCCAAAAGGGCCACTGGGATATTCTCAGGGATTCCCCAACACAAGATGCTTTGATTGGCCATTTTGTCTAGACAGTGCTTTTGCCAAGAGAGGTTGGACTGGATGACCCTTGAGGTCCCTTCCAGCCTGGGATTCTATGAAGTAGGCCTGTGGTGATGTCTCCCCAGAATCTTGTTCAGCCTGGGAAGGAACCCAGCACCGTCAGAGGGGATTTCAGCGAAGGTGCCTGAAGCGTGATGCAGTGGTCCATGTTCTTGCCTTCCCTTCCTTATGGGTGACTGTACAACAGGGCATGGTTATGACATCCCTTGTCCATGGGCTGTCGATGGCTCAGGCAAGGAGCAGTTGCCTGTGGTCATTACAGGTTGCCTAGAGAACCAGCTGCTCCATGTGGTTGTGTTGTGACTCCCTAAGTCAACTTTCTTACTGTGGCCTTAAAGAAACAGGAAATTTGAGACTGATTCCACCCAACTTAGTTTTCTGAAAGCTCGTATCTGACTTGAGCTGCTCATGTGAATTGTCTCAGTGCCCTAAATTGTTCTCTGAAGGTTTTTGTCTCACTGTGGAGGGTGGGCTAAGCCTGTCCTTTTGAGCTTTCACCTGATTTGTAGAGACATTTAAAGTGGGTTGAGATGAATCTAACCTTGATAGTGAAACATGACTAAAAACATCCAAAGGAACCTCCCCTGGCATCTACATGCATCTCAGGTAGTGGCAGCAGCTGTGGAAATGGGCTGTCCTGTCAGCTCTGATTCACAGTTCATCAAGATCTGCCCTGGACCGTGTTGCCTCAGGTCTGACTGACATTGCTGATGGATCTGAGACAGGTTCTCCTACGCTTCTTGGAGAGGTAAATAAGTACCCTGAGGGTGCAAGTGTGCCAGGTAGGAATTAGTGTGACTTATCCCTGAAGATCATCTGTTCTAGGTGAGGGAAACAGGCTTTTGTGGTTCAAGACTGTCAATCACTCCTACACCAGTCCTTCCACATTCCTTAACTGGAAAATTTGCAATTACTCCTTTTTAATCTGAACATGTCTCGAAACAACCCTCCCTTTTTGCTGGTCCAGGTGCAGAGGTCCTGTCTGCAGAATTTGTGCACAAAACACAGCCTGAACCTCTTCAGAAGAAAACTTCAGCCCCCACTGATCCTGGCTTGGAAACAAAGAGACCAAAGACCCAGAAGAACCCAGGTGTCAAAAGGGTTCCTGTGGCTGGGACCCTCAAGAAGCCAGAGAAAAGCAAGACAGTGAAAAGTGTGACCAATGGCCCGTGGAAACCTCAAGCCAAAAAGAAAGGAGAAAGTGGTAAGAGTGCTATTCTCTGTGGAAATCTTGTTTGTCCCTGGTGAGGAACAACCCCTACACCAGTACAGGTGAGGGGTTGACCTGCTGGAAAGCAGCTCTGTGGAGAAGGACCTGGGAATGTTGGTGGACAAGAAGTTGCCAGGTCCAAATTATGGTGTACTGGTCCTACTGGTTACAGGTTCTTCCCCTTTACTCTGCCCTAGTGAGGTTGTAGCTGGAGTACTGAGTCCAGTTCTGGGCTGCTCAGTTCAGGAGAGACAGGGAACTACTAGAGAGAGTTCAGCAGAGGCTCCAGAGATGCTGAGGGGCCTGCACTGTCCCTGTGAGGAGAAAAGGCTGAGAGCCTTTTCTGGCTGTTGAGCCTGGAGAAGAGCAGCCTGAGAGGGGATCTGAGCAATGCTCAGCAAGAGCTAAAATGTGGGGGGCAAAAGGATGGGGCCAGTACTTCTCAGTGGTGCCCAGTGACAGCACGAGGGGCAGTAGGCACAAACTGGAACCCAGGAGGTTCTATCAGGAGAAACTTCTTTCTGTGAGAGTGGTGGAGCCCTGGAGCAGGCTGCCCAGAGAGGTTGTGGAATCTCCTTCTCTGGAGAGATTCCAAACCCACCTGGATATTGTGACCCTGGTTAACCTGCTGCCAGTGGCCCTGCTTTAGCAGGGGGCTCCAGAGGTCCCTTCCAACCCCCAGCACACTGGGATTTGGTGATTCTTTCAAAACCAAGCCATCAAAGAGGTGATGGTAACAGCACATTCACAACAGCCAAAGGGCCTTACGACATTTAGAGGCCTGCGTCCTGCTGCCCCACACCCTGTAGGCTCCCACTTGTGCTTTGTAGCATAAAAGACAATGTTCATGGTGAAAATCATCCTTATGGGATGTACAAACTACTCTGGGTCTCTTCTAAGTCCTTTCCTAACTCTTCATATTGCTTCCTTGACTCTGAATGTTTCAGAAGCCTGAGTTTTAACTGCTGGGCTCTGAGACTGCACTGAAGCAGCTCGTGGAGAGAGCACTTCTGCTCCTAGCCAGATTTTAAGTCTGTTACCTTCTAAATCTCATCATTTCAGAGTCAAATTGTCACAGCCTTAGCAGACCCAGGGATGTGATCGAGTCACCATCCCTGGAGGTGTTCAAGAAACGTGTGGACGTGGCACTTTGGGACATGGTTTGATGGCCATGGTTATAGGTTAGACTTGATGATCTTGGAGGTCTTTTCCAACCAAAATAGTTCTATGATTCTATGGCAGGCTGCAGCAGATTTAAGAGGCAGCCTGGACAGCCCCTGAGTGGAGTGTCTGGAGGTGCTGGCCAGGACTCTGCTCTTAAACTGAGAGAAAGTATTTCAGTGCCAAAGTAAATGATGGAACAGGAGAGTCATTTTCTGTTAATTTGTCATGTGTTTTCCAACTCATGCTTTGATGTCCTTTCTGGGATCTACCTCTGGTCTTTCTTTTTCCCCTTTCTGGTGAGGTTGGAGGCTTTAAAGAGTAGCTTAGCCACCTTGGTTCAATTTCTCCCTTCTTCTTGGTCTTTTATTGCCAGGTGTTACTGAAACGTGGCACTTTTCACCAGCATATGACTATCAAACACAGCCCCTCGTTGCCTTTATCACTGGTTGGTTCCCAGAGCAGATCTTACTAGTGCTGTCACATGGTCAGGGTGTCAGATAGGTCCTTACCAATGCCCGGATCTGCCAAAAATGCAAACCAAGAGTGTGTAGCAGTGAGAAACACTCAACTTCTGTGTCATGCTACAGAGTTCTGAAGGAAATCGAATGTAGCACGTAGGACTTCAGCACAGATGTGATTTAATGAGGTTTTTCTTGAAGAGAGGTTCCTGTGCTGGTTTTTAGCAGGAGGTGTTGACCCTATTTAATGACTTCATGCTGGTTTTACAAAGGTGGGCCTTGAGCCATGGCCAGGGGTGTTTTAACACCAAAACCTAAATGGATGCTGATTTGCTGTGCTCTGGTTGCCTCTGGGAGCCTCCAGCTTTCTACATAGAATCGTGGCATTGTTTTGGTTGGAAAAGACTATTGAGTCCAAGATCATTGAATCCAACCATCAACCTAACACCTAACACCATGTCCATTATGAGGATGTCCCAAAATTACCATGTCCACATGTTTCTTGAGCACCTCCAGGAGTGATGACTCCACCACCTCCCTGGGCAGCCTGTTCAATGCCTGAGAACACTTTTGATAAAGAAATGTTTCCTAATACCCAACCTAAACCTCCCTTGGCACAACTTGAGCCCATTTCCTCTCTCTTGTCCTGTGACTTGCTGCATGTGAAAAGAGACCCATCTTCACCTTGTTCCAACCTCCTTTCAGGAAGTTGTAAAGGACAATGAGGTCTCCCCTCAGACTCTGTAGACTAAACAACCCCAGTTCCCTCAGCCATTCCTTGTAAGACTTCAGGTACAAACTAGAGCACAGGAGGTTTCACTTGAAGAAGAAACTTCTTTCCTGTGAAGGTGACAGGGCACTGGACTAGGCAGGCCAGAGAGATTGTGGAGTCTTCTGTGAAGACTTTCAAAACTCAGCTGGACACATTCCTGTGCAACCTGATCCAGATGAGTCTGGTTTAACAGGGCAGGGGTTGGACTAGATGATCTCCAGACATCCCTTCCAAGCCCTACTGTTCTGAGATTCTGTGATCATTTTGTAGCAGCTGTGATCTGCATGACTGTGGAGATAGTGCAGATTCCATCCTGGGAGAGATAATTTTTCCTGCCAAACTGAAAGTGTGCTTGCAACCTCTCCACAAGGCAGAGACTTTGCTTATTCCCTGACTTTGTCTTTCTCTTGCAGAATGGAAGGAGCCATTTGTCCTCCCAAGTGATGTTTCTTCCCCACATCGAGCAGCAGACAGCCAAGAGAGCGAGAGCTGCCCAAGCAGGGCTGCTGACCTTGGTTTCCATCCCAAGGAGAATGACTATGAGTCCCATGCCTTGAACTTGTTGGCTGATCTGGCTCTGGGTTCCTGCATCCCTTCACTTATCCCCAGGGAGAATGAGATGCTGGCTGTGCCCTCCAGCGACCCCGCAAAGGAGCAGCAGTGTCAGCGCAAGCACAAATCCTTGCGTCTTGCTTCCGACCACGAGTACCACAGGGTAGAGAAGCTTGCAAAGGGAGCCACCTCTCCTAGCAGAGCTTCACCAAACCACAACCTTCCTCCTGCTGAAAAAAGAGACTTAAAGAGACTGGCCTCCATTCCCAGTGAGAACAATGCTGGGATTCTCAGCAAGAAGAACGGTACGAGCACTAGCCCTTCCAAACCTCACGTGTTGCCTCCAAAACCTCATGTGCTGCCTCCAAGGGTGACTCAGGAAGCTGCTGAGGTGAACAATCACTCCTTCATCTCTGCCGAGCACTCCTACGCCTCACAGATGCCTGAGCACTCCAGGAAACATGCCCAACCCAGAGGTGCCCTCCACCCTGGACCAGCACCCACCAGAAACGGGAGCAGGCACGCCCAAGCAGGACCTCTGGTTGGGAAGGTCCTACCTTTCCGGCATCAGCAGAACAGCGGCCACCCACAGCGCCCCTTCCAGGCCGTGGCAGTGAGGCGCAGGAGCAGGCTGCTGTCCTCCAGGTTGAAGGAGAACTTCACCAAGTCCCACACGGTCAGTGTCTGTGGTGAGTCCGTGAAGGTGACGTGCCGTTGGGAGGCAGAGTACCTCTTCAATTTGGACAGCAGATACACCAATGATGCCCTGGAGAAAACTGTCATCCGTGCCCTGCACGGGTAAGTTGGTCTGGCAAGACATCTGCAGGGAGTGCCTCTTGTAGGACGTCTGGAGTGCTTTTGGAAGAGGCTTTCTTTGCTCTTGTTTTTGCTTTGCTTTGCATGATAAATGCCTTTGCTCCATGCTCAGATGCCAGCTGTGCTCTGTTGAAACTGGTGTGTCTTCTCTATGGAGAAGGACCTAGGGGTGCTGGTGGGTGACAAACTCAACATGACTCACCAGCATGTGCTCAGAAGTGTCCTGGGCTGCATCTCCAGCATTGTGGGCAGTAGGGGGAGGGAGTGGATTCTGCCCCTCTGCTCTGGTCTGCTGAGACCCCACCTGAAGTGCTGGGGCCGGCTCTGGAGTCCTTTGCACAACAGAGACATGGACCTGTTGGAGTGGGGCCTGGGAGGCCACAGTAATGATGGAAGGACTGGAAGCTCTCTGCTGAGAGAGATGGGGTTGTTCAGTCTGGAGAAGAGAAGGTGACAGGGAGACCTTCTGGTGGCCTTTCAACATGTTCAGGGGGCTGGCAGAGAGCTGTGTAGTGACAGGACAAGGGGCAACAGTTTTAAGCTGGGAGAGGGAAGGTTTGGTTTGGACGTCAGGGAGAAATGTGTAATGCCAATCATGGTGAGACACTGGGCAGGCTACCTGGAGAAACTGTGGACAGGGCTTTGAGCAGCCTGATCTAGTTGAAGATGTCCCTGCTCATGGCAGGGGAGTTGCACTAGATGAGAGACACTGGAACAGGTTGCTCAGGGAGGTTGTGGATGCTCCTTCCCTGGAGGTGTTCAAGGCCAGGCTGGATGAGGTGTTGAGCAACCTGGGCTAGTGGAAGGTGTCCTTGCTCCATGGTGGAGGGGTTGGAACTAGATGATTTTTAAGGCCCCTTCCAATCCAAACCATTCTGTAATTCGTATGGCTTTGCAGCTAGGATTGGTACCTAGAGCCATGAACCCAAGTCCTCCATGAGTTTCTCTCTCCTTTTAGCAAGCTGGAAGCCACAAGTGATCTGTGTCTGCAACTGGGAATTCGAAGCTCCTCTGCACTGTGGGGAAGCAGGAAGTGAGTTACCTTATGCTAGTCAACCAGAGGGAGGATGAAGATATTTCAGGTTGTGTTTGCCTTCCCTTCCAGGCCCTGGGACTCTGATCTGCCCGATGATATGGAAGAAATGAAGCTGATACTTCATATGTGGGTAGCTCTCTTCTACAGCAAGCCCAGCAAACTCCTGAGCAGCAGCAGGAAGGTGGTGAAGCACAGCAACCCTGAGAAGTACGTCTCAATAAACAGCACTGGGGAGTTTTTTGAGCTGAGTGATGATGGTGAGGACTGGTTTGGGTTGGAAACATGCCCTGCAGACTCTCGGTCAGACCCTGACCAGACTCCCAGCAGCTCTCTGGATCACAGCATACATTACCAGGGACCTTCTCACCCAGAGCAGAACCCTGCAGACTCTCAGACCGATGCTGATGGGACTCCTGCTGTTGTCGATAGTACGGTGTCGTCTTCTTCAGGGGAGCTGCCCTATGTGGAGGAGCAGGAGGAGCCTTCCTCCACGAGCTGTCCTGAGAGCTTTTCACTCGCTGAATGTGCTGATGAGAGCCTAGCTGTGAAAGACAGGCAGCCAGTGGTCATTCCTGAGGAGCATGTGCATGGCATCTCAACCATCATCGAGGTGAGAGTGCTTGGGGCTTGGGTGATAGAAGCACACATAATGTGCTTTGAGCTGGTAGGAGTAGGATCTTCTGAGAGGGGTGGAATGGGATGATCTGAGAGCAGAGTAGGATCTTCTGAGAGGACTTGCTTGCGGGCTCTCTTAAAGCAAGGTAGTGGAGGACAGAGAAACATCCCCCAGCATTTAGCTCCCCCAGGTGACTGTCATGCAGATATGCTCAGAGTCACCATAAAAAAGAAGCCTTGAGTGCTCGGTCCAAGTCTGGATATCATCTTGGATTGAGCTGGCATCTAGATGGACCTGGACAGGCCACAAAGATGATTAGGGGGCTGGAGCACCTCTCCTGTGAAGACAGGCTTAGAGAGCTGGGGTTGTTCAGGCTGGAGGAGAGAAGGCTCCAGGGACACCTTAGAGCAGTCTTTCAGTACTTGAAGGAGACGTCCAGGAGAGCTGAAGAGGGAGTTTTGACAAAGGCCTGTAAAGACAGGACAAGGTGTAATGGCTTCAGACTGGAAGGAGCTGAATTTAGATTTGACATTAGGAGAAATTCTTCATCATGAACATGGTGAGGCACTGGAACAGGTTGCCCAGAGAAGTTGTGGAGGCTCCAAGCCGGAAAGTGTTCAAAACCAGGCTGGATGTGGCCTTGAGCAACCTGGTCTGTTGGAAGGTGTCCCTGCCCACAGCAGGGGGTTAGAACTGAATGATCTTTAAGGCACCTTCCAACCCAAACCATTCCATGATTCTATACCATGGGTGTGCTCTCCAAGGGGAAGGAATCCCAAAGGATTAAAGCAATTAAAGAGCAGTTAAAACATTGAGCTCGGTGCCTCTTTCTGGTTTCAGCTGTGAGCTGTGCAAGCTCAGACAAGATCTCAGACCTGTGCTTCACTGGGGGAGGAGAGGAACCACAAACACCCAAAAATGGGACTCAAAAGGTTGCCTGTCTCCTGAGGGGAGCTGCATTTGTCTGCCCATGCTCACAGCAGCCCAGGGGACACAGCACAGCCTTTCCTTCTCTCTTCTGGGGGGATTGAAGTTAATTAATATTCCATTTGGGGTAGGGCTTTTTAAAATAATTTTTACATTTTTGCAGATGGTCAGGAGTGGAGATATTTGGGTCACTATTAAACTTGGGTGTCTGGTGACATCTTTCAAGCCTGAATCCTTGAGCTAAAATAAATCCTTTAGAACCTTTTAGAAATTCAATTGCTGTAGAACTTCTGCTCCTAACAAATATGCAGCTGAAGATGTTTGCATGAAGGCAAAAAAACATCTTAGTGTGGTTTTACCACCTGGGTTTAGTGCTGGGGAGCAGGCAGAAGTGAGGGGTCATTACCTATAGTGTTCATACAGCTCATTTGGACAGATAAACTCTACTGAGATAAGAGGATGCTGCTCCACTGAATCATAGAATCATAGAATAGTTGGAAGGGACCTCTGGAGATTAAGTCCAACCCCCACCAAAGCAGGATCACCCAGGGCAGGTCACACGGGAATGCATCCAGATAGGTCTTGAAAGTCTCTAGAGAAGGAGACTCCACAGCCTCTCTGGGCAGCCTGCTCCAGGGCTCCAGCACCTTCACAGTAAAGTTTTTCCTCAGTTGAGGTGGAACTTCCTGTGTTCCAGTTTGTATCCATCGCCCCTTTGTCCATCACAGGACAGCACTGAAAAAAGACAGGCCCCTTCTTCTTGACACCCACCCTTCAGATATTGTAAACATTAATAAGATTTCCTGTCAGTCTTCTCCAGACTAAACAGCCCCAGGTCTCTCAGCCTTATCTCATCAGAGAGGTGTTCCAGTCCCTTTGTCATCCTCATAGCCTCCACTGGACATTCTCCAGTGTATCCCTATCCCTCTTGAACTGGAGAGCCCAGAACTGGACATAATAATCCAGCTATGGTCTCACTAGGGCAGAGAAGAGGGGGAGAACCTCCCTTGACCTGCTGGCCACACTCTTCTTCATGCACACCTGGAGACCATTGACCTTCTTGGCCATGAGGGCACATTGCTGTCCCATTGATAACATACATTACCTCTGGGCATCAACCGATGGCCTCTGCATGGTTTGACCAATTTTAAGCCATTTCAAACCTGGTAGAAAGTTTCCAAACCTTTCCCTGGCTGGCTGTGGGACTCTGCTTATGGACCACAGTGGCAGATGGTGGTGGCCCACATTGGGTAAGGATTCAACCTGGACTTACTTTAGAGACAAACTCAATCCTCAGATGCTGTTGGAATGGTTCTACTTACAAAGTCTGGGCATTTAAAATATCCATGTCCTCCTGCACAGGTGTCTCAGCTGCTCCATTTGTCTTCTTTGAAGATTAACCTCTGAATTGTGTTGTTTCAGGAGGAGCAGCCCAAGGAAGGTCTGCTAGATGCCACCATCACCCCCAGCCCTTCTGATGAGCTCAGGAATGTCGCCAAGCCTCCGGTTGCACCAGGCAGGGAGAAACCTCACAGCCAAGCCCCAAATTCCAGTACTCCCTGGAATGATGGATGTGGAAAGCAGCAGGAAAGCAGGTGGGCAGCAGAGGCTGGGGGTTGTCCCGACCCTCCGAAGGATATGGAGAGCACGGAAGATGCTGGACACTGTATGGAGATTGAGGACAGCAGCAGGGCCACCAACAACGGACAGCAATGTGTCTGTGATTCACTGCCCTTAGAGGTGAGTCCCACAAGTGCAGAGCCTGATGGAACCAGTGGCGGGGACAGGAAATCACAAGACCCCTTTGGACATCCAGAAAAAGAGGGGGAAGAGGCAGAGGAGGGGAAAAAAGAGAAAGAAGACTCTGAGTATGCAAGCACAGCCCTGGGGCCTGCTGATTTGGTGTTTTCTCAGAGCAGTGATGCCCACATGGAGCACGGACACAGCAAGGAGAAGCGAGCGTGTTTGGCACATCTCAAGGACTTTGGTGTTCCTGGAGAGGGCCCTGTGCCCACCCCGCCTGCCTTAGCATCCCCCTGCTCAGGCAGATCAATGCCAGCGCTGTCAGATGGGAGGGGGACTAGCCCTCAAGGGCTTCCTGGTGAGATGGTGCCAAGCCTGGACACACTGCAAGAGCCTTGGGAGACTCTGGCCTCCTCAGGTGTGAACACAAACGATTCTGTTTTGGCACGTGCAGCCAGTCCAGCTCCTGTGGGGCCGCCTTGTGACATGGGGTCGATGCTGCTGTTGCCATCTGATCCAAGCCTTGTCTGTGGGGCACAGCCAGACAGCGTTACAGGCAGCTTGGGACCTGCTGGAGAGACCTTCGGGGATGGCTTGGAGCCGCAGGACAAGGATGGTGCGCCCTCTGCAGGAAGGTGGGCGCCTGTCGGGAGCAAAACTGCCATCCCAGATGGCCTGGAGTCACTGTGCAGCCAGGGACTGTCACAAACCTTGTCCCCTGACTCCAGCTCTGTCTGCCTGATGGCTCCTGATGGAGCAGCAGATCCTGGGGCTGCTCCAGAGAACCAGGAGGCCACAGGGAACATCCAGTCTCCGTCACAAAGTGACCTGGGAGGGAGTAGCTGCTTTTCCCGGAGGTGTGGAGGTGACATGTGTGCTGACCTCACTTTGCTGAGCACTGGTGAAGCAAACCAAGAAGGGAAGACAGTTTTGGTGGAAGAACAGTGTAGCAGCCCCTCTGCCCACCACAGTGAAGTCTTGGATGAGTCCTCAGGAGCAGGTGGTGGCCAGGGTTTGGGCTATTCCTTTGATTCTACAGCCTTAGCAGGTGGCTCTGAACCTGGGGAGAGCAATAACATGTACCTCAGTGCAGAGAAGTCCCACAAGAGCAACCAAACTACCACAAAAATGGTGGCTAGCACACTGCTGGAACCAGAGACCTCTCTCCCACACCTCCTGGAATCAGAACCCTCCTCTTTGGAGGCAAAGGAGATGGCTGCCATGAAAGAGCACCCCAGGAAGGAGCAGAGCTCCCCAAACCCTGCTCACAGAGACTCAGCATCTCCATCACAGCAGGTCCCTCTTCCCCATGGAGGAGACACAGACCCACACCACCACTCAGAACACAGGGAGAAGGATCCCATGCTATGCCAGCATGAGAAGTCCTGTGAGCAAGTAGCTGCTGCGGAGGTGAGTGTGGCTGCTGAGGGCCCAGGTGGTTCCTTAAAGCCCAGACGTCCAGAAGAGGTGAAAAATGACAACAGTTCCTGCCAGGCAGAGCCAGTGGAGAGCTCCCCTCCGGATGTGCCCATGCCAGGTGACCCAGGATTGATGCCTCCTTCTCCTCCACATCGTCATGAGGAAGGAGGCATCCAGCCAGGCTCAGTCCTTGGTGTGGACCCTGAGATGTGCTCCCCCAGTGTGAGCCTGGCTTTGGATGAGTGTGCCAGCCCTGAGGGCCAAGGAGGGAGCCCTGAGAAGGATCCCATCCTGCCTGAGTATTCGGAGGAAGGAAGCAGCATCCCTCTTGCCAGTCTTCCATCTTTAGAGGAGCCACTGAGTGAGCCCCAGTCTGTGTGCAACCAGGGTGAGCACGAGGCCGAGGGATCCAACACGTTTGCAGATCCACACCACACCAGCATGGAGGTGGGAGAGGGAGAAGTCCCCACTGTCTCCTTCCCAGCGCTGGCCTTACAAGCACAGAGGGAACTCTCTGGAGAAGGCCTGGAGCTTTGTGATTCTGAGTTCATTTCAGATGTGCTCCCGAGGGCAGGGCAGCTCCTCAGCAAAGACACACAGGTGGACTGGAGCTCTGAAGATCTGTTTGGGACTATATCCAGTGACTCAGACCAGGAATATTTTGGGGGGACTTCACAATCCCTGCTTACAGCCAGAGGTTCCTACAGCAGGAGATCCATGGATGCTGCAGGCACAAGGACTAACTGTAACTCCTCCTCCCAGAGCTCAGTGTGCACAGAGGGACCCAGTGAGGACTGGAACCCACTGGACATGGAGCAGGACTGCTCGTGGGCTGAGGGTGGCTGGCCCATCAGCCCAGGGGAAACCAGCAGTGGGCGCATACCACCCTATGTCAGATTTAGGGACAGCCAGGGAATCACCAAGGACTACCAGAACCTCATGGTAACCAAATGGTGCCAGGAGAGGATGGGAAATGTGCAGCCTTCAGAGAGGTGCAGCCACTGTGCAGGGCAGTCTCATTTGTTAGGGTCATTGATGGGGACTGGGAGGGGTTTTAAGGAAATCACCCAACACACTTTGGACATGGAGTGTCTCCGTTTCCATTATAAGTTGCAACAAATCCTAAGGAGTGGGCAGCTACCCTTTTCTACCTCCAAAAGCATCTTTCCACAAGACTTTTCTCCTCAGGTGATGTCCGAGACGTTGCTTGCACCAGAAGGCCCCATCCCGCCCTCCCCAGGCAGCAGGAGCCCTTTGCAGGTGACAATCCTGCCCTCGGACCCGTGGCCAAGCAGGCACAGCCAGCCCCGGCGAGGTGGCTGGCACGGGGACACATGTGCCCTGTGCCAGGATGCCCTCTGCCATGAAAGGAGCAGGCCCAGGTTCCAGACCTCCATCTGGGACCACGCAGGTCCTTTGCACCTCAGCAAGCTCAGCTACAACAGTGAGCCGCAGGACTCGCGGGGGGACATCGCCCGCATCCTCGACGAGTACGCAGAGCTCCACAGGGTGATGCTGGGCAGAGCTGAGGTGGGGAGTGAGGACAGAGCCACAGTGCCAGCCCACAGGGAGGCCACCAGCAAGCGGGCACAGGCGTCCCTGCCCAGGAGGATGGCAGCCTGCGAGGAGCTGATCGCGGAGCTGTGCAGCGCGCTGCGGTTCCACCTGCACAGCCTGGCCAAGGAGGCCTGCGGCCATGCCACCATGTTCTACCTGGTGGAGACCAGCAAAGACCCCTTCTTTGCAAGAGTCAAGGTAAAAACCAGTCCCACCAGGCTCCAGGGGAATGGGTGGCCCTCAGGTAAGAGCTGAGGGCAGCCGGGCAAGCTTGCATAACCCAACACAGATGGTGCTCGCTTCCCTTTGGTTCCCTCTGCCATTTTATCTCAGTCCCCACCATGAGGAATTAGAATCATAGAATTAGGTAGGTTGGAAAAGATCTTTCAGATCATGAAGTCCAACCATTAACCCAGCACTGATAGGTCACCACTCAACCACATCCCTCAGCACCACATCTGCACAGCTTTAGAACCCCTTCTGGATGGGGACTCCGCCACTGCCCTGGCCAGCCTATTCCAGGCCTTGACAACCCTTTCGGGAAAGAAACTGTTCCTCATGTCCAACCTAAACCTCCCCTGGCACAGCTTGAGGCCATTTCTTATTGTCCTATCATTTGAACATCTCCCAGGTCAAAACAGCTTGGAATTCATGCAGGAGCAAGCTCAAACTCAACCCCTGAAATGTGGCTTTTGTGTGAACTCTCACTAAAGGGCTGGAAATCAAGGAGGGTGGTGACATGGAAGGGTTTGCTGCTCCAGTGTAGCAAAGAGACCCAAAGTATGGTATGGTTGGATGCTCAAGGTGGCTTTTGCTGACAAAGGTAAATGGCTGCTTCCTCCACCACTGGCTGGAGCACACAGTGCCTTTGACATCAGACAGACACCACAGGGTGCCCTTAACACCAGCTGCCTGGCTGAGGTTGCTGTCCTGTTCCACTCTCCTTTTCCCCATTCATATGTATGCTAGGACAGTGGCACTGCTGCTGTGAAGATAGTACAGAATCACAGCATAGTGGAGGTTGAAAGGGACCTTTGCAGATCATCCAGGCCAACCCCTCTGCTAAAGCACGGTCACCCAGAGTGGGTTTCAAAGGATCACAATGTCCAGGTAGGTTTGGAATCTCTCCAGAGAAGGAGATTCCACAACCTCTCTGGGCAGCCTGCTCCAGGGCTCCACCACCCTCAGAGCAAAGAATTTATCCTCATCTTCAGATAGAACCTCCCGAGTTCCAGTTTGTGCCCATTGCCCTTTGTCCCATCACTGGGCACCACTGATAAGAGTCTAGGCCCATCCTCTAGGCACCAAATATTCTCCATTTAAAGCTCCTCACCCACTTTCTGTTTCAGACCTTGCTGAAGAAAAAGGGCCACGTGGAGATGGAACCCCTGAGTTTCTGTGAAGGAAAACACTCAGACGTTGCCAGGCTGTTCATTGTCATCAGGAATGAGGACATCTCCTCACACATCCACAGTGTAAGGCCTGAGTCTGTCCCTTTCTTTTCCTGCCACCAGTCTGGATCTGTTTTTGAAAGTTTTTAATGACAGACTATCTATACCTGGAGATTTAATGGTCAGTCTTCATGGATATGTTCTTCTCTCAGCTGAAGGATCAGCGCTTCATGGAGAGCTGTTCAAAACCATGAAGCCTGCCACTTCTGCTCTTCTGGCTCCATTTTTGATCTGTGAAAGGCCTCCCTTGGACTAGGCCAGCTCAAAAGAGTTAGGGTGGGCTTGTCTTGTGTAATGGAAAGTTCAGCCAGGCTTTGGCTTGTGAGCTCCACTCAATCTTGGTAGCTCCCCATTACCACTATCTACAGCTTTGGGGCTGGGTTATGGAGACAGAAGTGGTGGGGTGATGAAGAGGGTTCTCCAGGTCTCCCAGGAGTGGATGCAAGTTGCAAATGCTGTTGAAATGCAGCTGTTGTGTAAGAACTTCTCTGCCCCAAGCAGGTCCCATGCTTGCTGAAGCTAAAGCACTGTCCAAATGTGGTCTTCGCTGGGGTGGACAGCCCTGAAGATCTAACTGGTCACATCTACCAGGAGCTGTTTCATACTGGTGGCTTCGTGGTGTCAGACGACGAGGTGTTGGAAACAGTGACACTGGGTGAGTCTTGGTGCTGCCTCTTAGCACCAGGCCAGTGCCTGGCCATGGCCACTGGTTTGCCAGCACCTTCTAAGAACTTGCCATCAGTGCCCTCTGCTCCTGCTCTAGTAGGGACAATTCTTTCCCTCTGTTTGACATTTGTAGACCCCATCTAGGTTATGGGTTCAGGTCAAGGCTCCCCAAAACATCTAAATACAGTGAAGACCACCACAATGTTCAGGAGCTGGAGCAGGGGTTGTCAAATGAGGGCATTCAGCAAGCAGAGGGCAGGATAAAGAGTAGACCTCTCTTCACCTATCTTTAGCTATGTTGCTATCTTCAGCTCCCTGAGGGAAAGCAGAGAGAAAACTGAGCAATGCTCCTCCTGGAGGTGCACAGTGGTGGGACAAGAGGTGAGAGGGACAAGTCATCCTTCTCCTTTTAGATATCAAGGGGAAAAAAATTCACCAGTACAGGATCCCAATTTCACAACCCAGGTTGTGAGTCTCCATAGAATCATGGTTTGAGTTAGAAGGGACCTTTAGTCCAACCGTCCTGTTGTGGGTTTCCACTACACCTGGTTTCCACTACACCAGGATGCTCAAAGTTCCATTATCTCCTTCCTTGGAGATATTCAAAGTGCTTGTCTACATCCTTAGAGATAAAGTGCTGAGCAACTTCGACCATGGGTTAGGCCAGAAAGTCTCAGGCACCTCTTCCACCCTCAGTTACCCTCTGGCTCTTGCTGTCTTCCCAGGCCAACTGAAAGAAGTGGTGGAGGTGCTGGAGAAGCTGAACAGAAGTGGGAGGTGGAAGTGGTTCCTTCACTACAAGGAGAGCAAGAAGCTCAGAGAAGAGGGCAGGTAAGGGCTCTGCGGTGGCAGCTCCCTCATCACCACAGCGAGGATGTGCCCACTATAGCAGTTGGACTTGATGATCTCAAACGGTCTCTTCCAACCAAAACAAGTGTGGTGGCCCATTCAGTGCACTCATTGCAGGGACACAGGTGAGTTAGGTTCCTCTGGCTGGCTTTTGCCCTCTTCCAAGCTCAATTTGAAGATCTTTGTTGAAGCAATAACTTTTCTTGTCGGGAAGAGACCTTTGCCTCAAGTCTGGAGTTGCTGGGGTCAGCATTTGAGCACTAGCAAGTTTGGTAGATTTTTTCATACCTCTGTGAGATGCAGCAGCAGGACCAGGAGAGGATCAGGTGGCCTGAAATGTCTTGTGTGTGGTCCTGGATGAAGCAGAGCTCTGGCAGCTGCTTCCTGCACCCTGCTGGAGCTCCATAAGGCAGCTCCTGCCTCTCTTTGGCAGAGATGCTCTCTGTGAGCATTAGAACCTGAAAGGGCCTTCAGGAGAGGCTCAAATATCCTTTGAGGAGCTGCATGCTCTAGAAGCTGCCTTTGCAAACAGCTCCCTTCCCACCAGCTCTGGCTCACACACACACAGTGGCAGCTTAAGAAACCTTCCTGGGCCTGCCTCTCACCATCTCTGCTGTTTCTAACACATCACTTGTGGGGTTTGAGGGAGCCATGAGGAGATTTTGTAACGTGAAGAACCAGTCTGTCACGGGGAAGGTGTAAAGTCAAACCCTGTTGTGAAGAGCAGAACCTCTCCGGCTATTTGCTACTTAGAATCAAAGAGCAGGTTGGGTTGGAAGGGACCTCTCAAGGTCAGCTAGTCCAGGGACATCTGCAATTACAGCAGGTTGCTCAGACGCCTTCCAGCTTTCGTGCACCCCAAGCCTTCGTGCTGGTGGGGTGTGACCTGTGACATACCTGTGACATCAACTCTGCTTCCACCACCACTCCCAACCACAGCTCCATACCAGCTACAGGGAAGGGAATTACCTCAGGCAAAAAATCAGTGCTCCCAGTCTGTGTGAGCTGACCAGAGCAAGGGCTCATTTTTTGTCCTTGTCCTAACAGCGCCACTGGCTCCTGCCAGCTCCATTTAGTGCAGGGGAAGCCCTTGAGGCTGAAAGAACCACATGTGAGGAAAGGCAGGTCCCACCACCTCTGCTCATTGTTCAGCACATGGAATCCTGAGTTCAGTTTTGGGCCCCTCACTCCAAGATGGACATTGAGGACCTGGAGCATGTTCAGAGAAGGGCAACCAAGATGGTGAAGGGTCTAGAGCACAGGTCTGGTGAGGAGTAGCAGAAGGAACTGGGACTGTTCAGCCTGGAGAAAAGGAGGCTGAGGGGAGACCTTCTGGCTCTCTACAACTCCCTGAAAGGAGGTTGGAGCCAGGGGAGAGGTTGGTCTTCTCTCCTAATGAACAACTGGTAGGCTAAGAGGAAATGGCCTGCAGTTGCCCCAGGGGAGGTTTAGGTTGGACAGGAGGACGAATTTCTTCCTGGAAAGAGCTGTCAAGATCTGGAGCAGGCTGCCCAGAGCAGTGGTGGAGTTTCCATCCTTGGGGGTACTTAAAAGCCATGTAGATGTGGTGCTGAGGGCCATCTATGGTGGGTTAATGGTTGGACTCAATGGTCTGCAAAGTCTCTTCCCACCAAACCAATTCAGTGATGCTAGGATGTGTTGCTGATTCCTTGGAGGGGAGAGTGGGATGAAGTCCCTTCACCACTTCACCTTGCCCCTTTCCCAGCAGGGTGGACACTGATGCCCTCAAGAAGCACGTGATCCTCAGATCATGCCAAGGAGCCGATCTCATCGAGGTGCTGCACTTCCACACCTGTGACGCTGTGGCATCTCCCAGCTCCGAGCACCTCAGGTGCCTGTTGAGCCTGCAGGTGCAGCACATCAGTGCCAGGTTTGCTGTGTACCTCACAGGTGAGGCTGGGCTCTCCCTGCTCCTGCCCTCCAACCCCCATGAGCACCACCTGAAATTGGTCTAGGTGGTGGTGGAGGAGGTTCAACAAGGCCAGGAGTGGCTCCTGCACTTGGGTCACAACAAGCCCATGAAGGCTTTAGTCTGGGGTCAAAGGGGATAGAAAGTGCCTGGTTGAAAAGGTCCTGGGAAGGTTGGCTGACAGCAGCCAAAGATGAGCCAGTGTGTCTTGGCCCAGGTGGCCAAGAAGGCTACCAGCATCGAGGCCTGGATCAGCAATGGTGTGGCCAGGAGGACCAGGACTGGGATCATGCCCCTGTGCTGGGTGCTGGTGTGGTCACATCTTGAATACTGGGTTCAGTTTTGGGGCCCTCACTCCAAGAGTGAGGGGTTAGAGTATGTTCAGAGAAAAAAAAAAAAACATAACTGCTTAAGGATCTAGAGAGCAGGTATTGTAAGGCAGCTGAGGGAGCTGGGGTTGTTTAGCTGGGAGCAAAGGAAGCTGAGGGGAGACCTTCTGGCTCTCTACATCTCCCTGAAAGAAAGCTGGGGGCAGTCTCTTCTCCCAAGGAACAAGTGACAGGACAAGAGGAAAGGGCCTGCAGTTGCCCTGGGGGATGTTTAGGTTGGACATGACAAACAATTTCTTCCCCTTGAGACTTGTCAAGGCCTGGCCCAGGCTGCCCAGGGCAATGGTGGAGTCTCCATCCTTGGAGGGGCTTGAAAGCTGTGTAGATGTGGTGCTGAGGGCCATGGTAGAGTGGTGACGTGGCAGTGGTGGATTTGAGAAACAGCCTCTCTGCTTGTTTGCTTACAGTGATACTCTTCCCTTTGCAGAGAAGCCCAACTGCAGCAGGGAGGTCCTGGAAAGCAAAGGAATCCTGGTGGCTGACATCAGAACTTTCCTTGGGACACTGCAGAAGGTGGCTGCTCCATTTAGACAAAGCTACTGGTAAGCAGAGGAGCTTGGGATCAACTCCAAAGAGGCAGGAGCTGCTCCTGAGTTGTCTGCAAGGGGTGGGCAGGGAGGTGTGGTCCTGTTCCTGCAGGAGCATCATAGAATGCATAGGGCTGGAAGGGACCCTCGAAGGCCATCCAGTCCAACGCCCTCACCTTCAACTAGATCAGGTTCCTCAGGGCCCAGTGTGACCTTGAGAGTGTCTCCAGGGGTGGGGCCTCTGCCACCTCTCTGGGCAACTTGTTCAGTGTTCCACCACCCTCATAGTAAAGAGCTTCTTCCCAATGTCCAACCTGAATCTTCCCTCCTTTAGTTTCAAACCATTGCCCCTTGTCCTGGTGCTACCTGCCCTTGTAAACACAACGAGGACCTTCCCCAGGCTCTGCCAACACTCAGGGCCAGCACCACCAGCAAACCCACCAGAAGTTGCCCTGGGGAAGTTCTGCAAGAGGTGAGGGAGGAAGGGAGCAAACCACTAACCTGTGCCACATCTTTTTGTTGCAGGTGATGCAGCAAGGCCACAGCTCAGCTCCTCCCCAGGCCCTGTGCCACCAGTTTGTGCACCTTGGTCCACTGCAGGACAACCTCACCATCCTGCTGGGCTGACGTGCTGCACAGAGAGGTGGCAGGAGGAAGGTTGGCTCTTGCTCTGTACATAGGAACTATTCAAGGTGGCCAATACAGGCCCTGCTGGGGGCTTGGCCCTGGCCATAGCACTGCTGGAGGTCAGAGGTTCTCTCAGCATTACAGGTTTACGTTTCTGCATTGGTTTTAGGAGATTTAGTGGTGGGAAAAAAAAAAAAAAAAAGGAAAATTAATTCAAAACCTTTTACTTGAAGGTGAGGAGCAACCCATGGTCACAGCCACAACTGCATTTCCCACTGCAGAGGGGACACGTGTGTGAGCCATGGGGGTAGGAACCTCCACGCTAGGGTTCAAGCTGCTCCTGTTCCCTCTTGGTACGATTTCACTGCTGGGAGGACTCGAGTGCAAGCCCAGCACGTGGAAGCTCTGTAAATAGCCAGATGCCAGGACATAGGAACAACAAAGCTCTTATTTATGGTAGCTCTGGTAAACAGGCACCCAGAAGATGACCTTTGTAAGATAACCCACAGCTATGGGTGTGGAGGACACAGTTGTACCCTTTCTGGTTCTTTTTTTAAATAAAAGAATGCAAGAAGGTTCTGTACAGGGGGGACTGTGGACAGACTTTGATTCATAAAAAGCTGGAAGCTCTGTTCCTCTGTGCTCTCAAGGGAGGACTTTCTGATCAGCACCAAGCTTCTCCCTCAGTGTGGAGGAGCAGTGTGGCTTTCCCACCTCACACCCAGAGCAGAAAGCAGTATTGCTCCCAGGCAGGAATTCCAGAATCCCAGCATGATGGGGGCTGGAAGGGACTTCTGAAGATCATACAGTCCAACCCCACCCTGCAGAGGCACCCACAGAAGGTTGCCCAGAATCACAATGTCCAGGTAGGTTTAGAATCTCTCTAGTGAAGGAGACTCCACCACCTCTCTGGGGAAGGCCTGCTCCAGGGCTCCAACACCCTCACAGCAAAGAAGTTTTTCCTAAAGAAAGCTCCTGGGTTCCAGTCTATGCCCACTGCCCCTTTTTCTGTCACTGGGCACCACTGACAAAGAGTCTGGGCCCATCCTCTTGTTTCCTCCCCCTCCACCTTTAGATCCCCTCTCAGGCTGCTCTTCTCCAGGCTCAACAGCCCCAGGGTTCTCAGCCTTTCCTCCTCACAGAGATACTCCAGGCCCCTCTTTGTAGCCTCCACTGGACTCCTTCAACTCTCTTGAACTGAGGAGACCAGAACTGGACTCAGGACTCCAGCTGTGGTCTCCCCCTCTACCGTGCCTTAGGGAGTAGAACCTCTCTCAACCTGCTGGCCACACTGTTCATGACCCCCAGGACACCCTTGACCTCCTTGGCCATCATGGCACATTGCTGGCTCATGGTGAAGTTGTCCACCAGTGCTCCCAGGTCCTCCAGAGAGCTGCTTCCCAGCAGGTCACCCCTCACCTGTACTGCTGCAGGGGTTGTTCCTCCCCAGGGGCAGGACCCTACACGTGCCCTGGCTGAACTTCATGAGGTAGACAGCTTGGCTGGTGGGCTCATGGAGAATAAAGGCTGCAGGTGCAACACCCTCCTCCCCAGCAGGCTTCCTGAGAGCCAAAAGAATACCCAGGTTACAGCAGAGAAGTAACAGAGGAATGCAGGGTGAGGACCCTGTTTTCCATGTCCATGAGGCTCTGAGAAGGTTCAGCTTGATGTAGAGCACTGAAGGAGCTCAAGAGAGGAAACACAGGGCAAGGGAGGACTTCCCCAGCTGTGGTTGCTCTCCTCAGCCTGGCTTAAAAATGGAAAGGAGGTTCCTGGATCCAGCTCCTGGGAGGAGGAAGTGCCAAAAGCCCCGTACCCAGGGAGGAAGAGAGGGGCAGCATTTTTTTGTCAATGAGATGTGGTGAGCCCCAGTTCCTCTTCAGCAGCCTATCTACAGCTGAAGGGAGAGGTCAGCCCTGCCCCAGCATCCCTACCTGGCCAACCACAGCAGCTGAGTGCAAGAGGAAGATCTTCCACAGCTTTGTCTCACTCTTGCCCCTGGCACTTGTCCTTGCTGAACCTCACTGTGCCCCTGCCTCCCAAGAGCAGGATGACTTCTGGCTGCAAGATCCCAGCCAGAGGAGCTCAAGGTTCACTCCAAGGAAGAGAACCTCTGTTAGTCCAGAGAGATCTCTCTGCCCCGTGGAGCAACCAGAGGAGCAAGGGTAATTTAGTGCTGCTTGAAGCAAGCGCTATGTCTGTGTGTCGGCCCTAGAGGGTGGCTGCAGGGAGCCAGCAAGCTGTAGGTAGGCACAAGCCTGAGACTCGGTGACCTGTAGCATCTTCTGCATGGCCAACAGCAGGCCCAGGAACAGCTAGGAGTCACAGAAACACAAAATAGTAGGAGTTGGAAGGGCCCTCTGGAGAGCATCTAGTCCAACCCACAGCAGCTTGCTCAGGATCACAATGGTCAGGTGGGTTTGGAACATCTCCAGTGAAGGAGACTCCACAACCCCACTGGGCAGCCTGCTGCAGGGCTCCACCACCCTCATAAGAAAAGTTTCTCCTGTTCAGATGGAACCTCCTGGGTTCCAGTTTGTCTCCCTCTCAGCCTTTCCTCCTCAGACAGATGTTCAGTTGACCTCAGCCTCCACAGTACTCTCCCAGTAATTGCCTGTCTTTCCTGAACTAGGGAACCCTCAACTGGCCAAGTGGTTTGTCAGCTGGGAAGCCTGAGCCTGTTTCCAGCAGGAAAGGCTCTGCAGCTCTCACCTTTCACACTGCATTGGGGTGGAAGGGACCCTTGGACATCATATTGTCTAACCCCCTGCAGTTAGCAGGTGCACCACCAACTAGATAACCCTCTCAGTCGGAGATCCAGGAGGATTCAGATTTCACAGAATGGTTTAGGGTGGAAAGGACCGTAAAGATCATCCAGTTCCACTCCCCCACACCACTGGCAGGGACACCTCCCACTAGACCAAACTGCTCAAGGCCTCATCCAACCTGGCCTTGAACACCTACAGGGAAGGGGCACCCATGACCTCCCTGGGCAACCTGTTCCAGTACCTCACCACCTTTACTGTAGAGACCTCAGAGCGGAGCTGCTGCCGACACAACGTGGAAGTGAATCAGACGAGAGCCTGGGACTGGTTTCCAGAATTTGGCTTTACTTCGCAGTACAGAAATCATCTGGAGCCTTTTCAAGGAGACAAGGAGAAGCTGAAGGCTCTGTCATATCGATACCGCAGCGCCATTTTTGGTCCATCCTCTCAGAAGCCACCAAGCCTACAGAAAAATACTCCCACAATGTTGCCTGCTCCGTAATTTGTTCTCTCAATTTTTATTAAGATTAAAACACCAAAAAAAAAAAAAAAAAAAAAAAAAAAAACCAAACCCAGAAAAAAAAAAAAAAAACAAAAAAACCCCAAAAACCCAAAATAATAATAATAAAGGAGCCTTTTAGGCACAGCTGTGTCCCACCTGATGTAAACAGAGGTTTGAGAAGCTTCCAAGTGGAGAAGGTTAAAGTTCTGTGCCCAGAACCAAGCCAACATTTTGCTGCTACAATGAGATGGTGGTGAGGGCTTTGTCCACAGATAGATACAACTTTGCCACAGAGTTAGATGGGAAAGAGAGATGGAGGGGGAAGGAAGGGGAATAAAGGGGATGCTGTCCACAATGATGGAGTGCTCAGAGTTGCTATTTTACCTTGATAGAATCAGGTTTGGGTGACAAGTATCACCTTCTACTTGAGCTCACCAGAAGCACAGAACTATGAAGGGTGGCTTACAAATGGTTAAAGAATACAAAGGTAAAGACACAGCTTGGTCAGTGAGTTAGCAAAGATCTGCACCAACGGCTACCAAAAACCAGGAGGGTTGGATCTGCCCTTTAGGGAGGTTAGTTAGGAAATCAAGTCAGTAATTAAGCCAGATTCTGGACAGCAGCCCCTAAGATGAGATCATTAACACATGATATCCCAAAAAAACAAAAAACCAAACCCCCGGAATCACCACCAGTGCAGAGCTCTTCAATCTCTCCGAGATGGGGATTACACAAAAGCAGGCCTTACAATATTGGATTTCCTTACAGTCTTCATTAAGTTCCTTAATATTCATATTGAGCCCATTTGCAATTTCTCCTAATTAACGAGATTCTCTCATTACTGCTGCTCCTCCTCGCCATAGATGTCGTTCTTCTTGCGCTTCATCTCCTCGAAGTCAAACTCTGAGCCCATCATCCTCTTGTAAATATCTTTGATGTCATCGCACGTCGTCTCGAAGTGAGTGGTGGCGTCGTAGGTGCGAGAGATGAAGATCTGCAAAGAGGTGAAGCTGACACTTGAGCTGCTCTCCTCACCCCCTCCAAGCTTACCCTCCCTCAGGGGTTACTCACCCCCTCCAAGGTTACTCCCAGGTTAGCCCTTCAGAGGTTACTCACCTCCTCCAGCTTAGCCCCTCAGAAGCTACCGACCCCCTCCACGCTTACCCCCCTCAGAAGCTACCGACCCTCTCCACGCTTACCCCCCTCAGAAGCTACCGACCCTCTCCACGCTTACCCCCCTCAGAAGCTACCGACCCTCTCCACGCTTACCCCCCTCAGAAGCTACCGACCCTCTCCACGCTTACCCCCCTCAGAAGCTACCGACCCTCTCCACGCTTACCCCCCTCAGAAGCTACCGACCCTCTCCACGCTTACCCCCCTCAGAAGCTACCGACCCTCTCCACGCTTACCCCCCTCAGAAGCTACCGACCCTCTCCACGCTTACCCCCCTCAGAAGCTACCGACCCTCTCCACGCTTACCCCCCTCAGAAGCTACCGACCCTCTCCACGCTTACCCCCCTCAGAAGCTACCGACCCTCTCCACGCTTAGCCCCTCAGAAGCTACCGACCCTCTCCACGCTTAGCCCCTCAGAAGCTACCGACCCTCTCCACGCTTACCCCCCTCAGAAGCTACCGACCCTCTCCACGCTTACCCCCCTCAGAAGCTACCGACCCTCTCCACGCTTACCCCCCTCAGAAGCTACCGACCCTCTCCACGCTTACCCCCCTCAGAAGCTACCGACCCTCTCCACGCTTACCCCCCTCAGAAGCTACCGACCCTCTCCACGCTTACCCCCCTCAGAAGCTACCGACCCTCTCCACGCTTACCCCCCTCAGAAGCTACCGACCCTCTCCACGCTTACCCCCCTCAGAAGCTACCGACCCTCTCCACGCTTACCCCCCTCAGAAGCTACCGACCCTCTCCACGCTTACCCCCCTCAGAAGCTACCGACCCTCTCCACGCTTACCCCCCTCAGAAGCTACCGACCCTCTCCACGCTTACCCCCCTCAGAAGCTACCGACCCTCTCCACGCTTACCCCCCTCAGAAGCTACCGACCCTCTCCACGCTTACCCCCCTCAGAAGCTACCGACCCTCTCCACGCTTACCCCCCTCAGAAGCTACCGACCCTCTCCACGCTTACCCCCCTCAGAAGCTACCGACCCTCTCCACGCTTACCCCCCTCAGAAGCTACCGACCCTCTCCACGCTTACCCCCCTCAGAAGCTACCGACCCTCTCCACGCTTACCCCCCTCAGAAGCTACCGACCCTCTCCACGCTTAGCCCCCTCAAAAGCTACCGACCCTCTCCACGCTTAGCCCCTCAGAAGCTACCGACCCTCTCCACGCTTAGCCCCTCAGAAGCTACCGACCCTCTCCACGCTTACCCCCCTCAGAAGCTACCGACCCTCTCCACGCTTACCCCCCTCAGAAGCTACCGACCCTCTCCACGCTTACCCCCCTCAGAAGCTACCGACCCTCTCCACGCTTACCCCCCTCAGAAGCTACCGACCCTCTCCACGCTTACCCCCCTCAGAAGCTACCGACCCTCTCCACGCTTACCCCCCTCAGAAGCTACCGACCCTCTCCACGCTTAGCTCCTCAGAAGCTACCGACCCTCTCCACGCTTACCCCCCTCAGAAGCTACCGACCCTCTCCACGCTTACCCCCCTCAGAAGCTACCGACCCTCTCCACGCTTACCCCCCTCAGAAGCTACCGACCCTCTCCACGCTTAGCCCCTCAGAAGCTAGCGACCCTCTCCACGCTTAGCCCCCTCAGAAGCTACCGACCCTCTCCACGCTTACCCCCCTCAGAAGCTACCGACCCTCTCCACGCTTACCCCCCTCAGAAGCTACCAACCCTCTCCACGCTTAGCCCCTCAGAAGCTACCGACCCTCTCCACGCTTAGCCCCCTCAAAAGCTACCGACCCTCTCCACGCTTACCCCCCTCAGAAGCTACCGACCCTCTCCACGCTTACCCCCCTCAGAAGCTACCGACCCTCTCCACGCTTACCCCCCTCAAAAGCTACCGACCCTCTCCACGCTTAGCCCCCTCAAAAGCTACCGACCCTCTCCACGCTTAGCCCCCTCAAAAGCTACCGACCCTCTCCACGCTTACCCCCCTCAGAAGCTACCGACCCTCTCCACGCTTACTCCCCTCAGAAGCTACCGACCCTCTCCACGCTTAGCCCCTCAGAAGCTACCGACCCTCTCCACGCTTAGCCCCTCAGACGCTACCGACCCTCTCCACGCTTACCCCCCTCAGAAGCTACCGACCCCTCCACGCTTACCCCCCTCAGAAGCTACCGAGCCCCTCCAGGCTTAGGCCCTCAGAATTTACTCACCTGGCTTTCAGTGCCCAAATCAGTTGGGGCAAACAGGTCACTGATGCTGACGAACCTGGAAGAGGGAAAGGAGAAAAAAAAAAAAAAAGAGCCTGAGAATGGTTGGAGTGTTGGTGACATCAGTGTGGGTGCTTCAGGGCACTACGCTGCCTTGTGAGACCACACCTCAAATTCTGGGTTCAGTTTTGGGCCCCTCACTCCAAGAAGGATATTGAAGTGCTGGAGTGGGTCCAGAGAAGGGTAACAAAGATGGTGAGGGGTCTAGAGCACAAGTCTGGTGAGGAGCAGCAGAAGGAACTGGGGCTGTTCAGCCTAGACAAAGGACACTGAGGGGAGAAATTCTGGCTCTCTGCAACTGCCTAAAAGGAGACTGGAGCCAGGTGGGGGTTGGTCTTTTATTCCAAGTTACAGGCTGAGAGGAAACAGTCTCAAGTTGCCCCAGGGGAGGTTTAGGTTGGACATGAAGAACAATTTCTTCCCCAAAACGGTTGTCAAGCCCTGGATCAAGCTGCCCAGGGCAGTGGTTGAATCATCACCCCTGGAAACATTTCAAAGCTCTGCAGATGTGGTGCTGAGGGCCATGGAATAGTGGTGACCTGGCAGTGCTGGATTAACGGTTGGATTCAATGATCTGAAAGGTCTCTTCGAACCAACCCCACTCTATGGCTCTGAGCAGCCAAGCTGCAGAGTTCCAACCCCGCTGCACAGCCCAGCGTCCTTCAGATCTCATTGGCCTTCATCTCAGGCCTAAGCACAAGCAGCAGAGAGGTGAGAAGGAAGAAAGGGGGCTCACTGAGGACCTACTTCTGCTCAATGGGCTCCAAGAGGTCCAAGGCGGGCTTGATTTCCTTCTCTGGGTCAGCAGTCTCCACGGTGGTGCTGGCAATGGCGATGTACTTGCCCTGTGCCGCCACGTTGTGTGCAGAGGAGATCATGCAGACATAGATGTCTGGGGACACACAGCAGGTGATCAGCAAGAGCCAGGCAAGACCAACACCTTGGACTAGGGCTGCCCTGGCCCCAAAGCCTCCTCGACCTCACACACTCATCTCCCTGCTCCCATGACGCTTTGTACCTCCTTCTCTGGTGTAGGACCACACTTGAATGAGGTCCATACTTGTCCAGCAGCCCTACCAGCTCTGTCTCTTGGCTGAGGAGCCTCAACATGACACTAAGCTCCCCAAAATCCAGTTTCCTGTGGCTGTGACGAATCCCAAAAGCCATTGGTGTCCCCAGGAGCCAGCCCACCCCTCTGATCAAGGGGGAGGAATCCTTTCTCATAGATTCACAGAACGGTTTGGGTCAGAAAGGACCTTAAAAATCCTCCCGCTAACCCAGGTCACTCAAGGCCTCATCCAAACTGCCTTGAACCCCTCCACAGAGGGAGAATCTACAGCCTCCCTGGGCAACCTGTTCCAGTGTTCTCCTGCATGCAGCCATCAGCCCCTCCTATAGCACCCTCAGGCTCCTCACCACTTCCGCCAGCCCAGGGCACTTCCTCCAGTGGGTTCCTCACACAGATTTCCGAACACAAGCACCCAGCTTCTCCTGCCTCCCCCACCACTGCTCTGTACAAAGCAGAGCCTGGCCAGGGCCTGAAAGGGCTTCTGGACAAGGACACAAACACTGCCACAGGAGCAGCAGAAATTGCCTTTTTCTGCTGGAGTCACATCTCACTGGACATCTAATCTGGTGAGGCCACACCTCAAAAAGTGGGTTCAGTTTTGGGCCCCTCACTCCAAGAAGGACATCGAGGGGCTGGAATGTGTCCAGAGAAGGGCAACAAAGCTGGTGAAGGGTCTGCAGAACAGGTCTGGTGAGGAGCAGCTGAGGAACCTGGGGTTGTTGAGCCTGGAGTAAAGGAAGTTGAGGGGACACCTCCCAGCTCTCTACATCTCCCTGAAAGGAGTTTGGAGCCAGATGGCTCCCAAGGAATAAGTGACAGGATGAAAAGAAACAGCCTCAGGTTGCCCCTGGGGAGGTTTAGGTTGGACACGAGGAACAATTTCTTCCCCAAAAGAGCTGTTGAGCCCTGGAACAGGCTGCCCAGGGCAGTGGTTGAATCATCACCCCTGGAGCTATTTCAAAGCTATGTAGATGTGGTGCTGAGGGCCACGCTTAGTGGTGACCTGGCAGTGCTGTATTAAAGGCTGGACTCAATGACCTTAGAGGTTTCTTCCCACCAAAACCATTCTGTGATCTGAACATGCGTTCAGCTCAAGGCCATTTGACAACCACCCTCAAGCCCAGCGAGGTGAGCCCCAGCAGCCCCCGCTCTCCACACACCTGATTTCCGGTTGACCTGGTTCTGTGGAATGATGATCTGGCAGGAGTTGGCATCGTTGGTGTTCTTGATGGGGTGGCTCAGAATGCAGATTACCCGAATCACTTGGCCCACCTTTGTCACACGGTCCGAGACGTAGCTGGGGTCACAGATGAGCTGTTTGCAGCGAGCCACCTGCAGAGGCACAGACCCTGAGTGACCTCCAGACACAGGCAGAGGTGAGGAACCAGATCAGCAGTGTCCAGTGACAGGATGAGGAGCACCGGGCACAAACTGGAACACAACAAGTTCCATCTAAACTTGAGGAGGAACTTCTTTAAGTTAAGGGTGACTAGAGCAGGCTGCTCAGATAGATGGTGGAGTCTCCATCTCTAGAGACATTCAAAACCCACCTGAACATGTGACCTTCTCTAGGTGGACTTGTCATGGCAGGGGAGTTGGACTCAATGATCTCCAGAGGTCCCTTCCAAGCCCTACCGTTCTGTGATTTTGAGTAACACCAAGAGCAGTTTTGAGTTGGCTCTTCTTGAATCAGGTTCTTATTTCACTGCCAGCAGGACACTTTGACTTGGGAAAGCCAAACCTCAGCACATTGCTCCTAGAAGGCCACATGCAGCTGCGTGATCACATCTTCTCCATGTCATTCAGCACATGGTTAAGCTCTAAACACTACAGAGTTCAGTCCTCCCAGTCTAGGACCGTAACTGCCTGCAGTCAAGGTGGAACCCAACAGACAGGAGTCCATCAGTTCCCCTTAGAACTCATTTTGACACCCAGAGTTCCAGATTTGTCCAACTTGAAGCCTCCAGGCTGCCTGCACTTGGGCACATCACTCTAGCATGGATTGTCACCTCTGCTGCTGGCCAGGACACATTATCAGAAGGAACACACTACCCTACCAGCAAGTGCTAGACTGTCCTGTGAAGCTCCTGCTCCAGCTGGGAGGGCATTTTTAGCTCCCAACACTCCCTAGCTTTCTATTACCAGGTTGAGAAGAAGCTGCAGAAAGGCTCCGTGCCAGCTCTGAGCTGCCAATGCCTCACGTAAAAGGCAGAGCTGGTTCCAAACCCATGTTAGAAACCAGCAAGCAGCTCCTTTCCAGTTCCACCAGCCTGATTAATTCCAAAGACAACCTTGCCACCTCATGGAGGTTTCATTCCAGCTCCTGGAGTGGGCCCACTGAGGAGTAAGACTCCCCACCATGTCTTAAGTTGGCATGGGGCAAAACAACTGGCCAAGCAGTGGTGGTCCTAGTGCTGCGGTGAGGAGTCTTCCGATGTGTTTGTTCAGACAGAAGACCAACAGCCTCAATTTTGAGAGGCACCACGTGGGGTGGGGGTTAAGGAAAGAATCAGAAGGCACCAACCTCTCCTTCAGACTTCACACCAACCACTTTGCCATTTTCTATCACGATCTCCTCGATGGGCTTGTTCAGCATGTAGGTGCCTCCATAGATAGCACTTAGCCTGCAAGAGCAAAGCCACCTGAGCACGTTCCTCAGGGCCACCTTGGCTTCTTAACAGCCCTTCCAGCCCATCCTGCTTCTGTTCCACTTGGACATACCCCATGAGAGGTTTTTAACCTCTTCAAAGTAACACCACTTAGACAATGCTGTCCTCTCTGTAAGGCATCAGGTGGTGTTTGGAGCAAGTCATGGGTGGAATTAACCCCAGCTAAGAAGAATCTGGTCAGTGCAACCCACAGTCCTACCAGTGTCTAAGACTTGCAGGCTACACCAGGTAGGCAAATCCAACATCTTTGCCCCCTCCCTGGAGGTGTTCAAGGCCAAGGTGGATGAAGACTTAAGCAACCTGATCTAGTGGAAGGTGTCCCTGCCCACGGAGAGTTGGAACTAGATGATCTTTAAGGTCACTTCCAACCCAAACTATTCCATGAACCTATGAAGAGAACCGTTAACAACCACAGAAATGTTCTTCCAGCATCACAGTCTGGAAGCCTGAGCACTGACTCCACACATCTGATGTCCCACAGTAGGGTTGAGAAAAACCACTCCTGGAGTCCAACCCCCAAAGTTCTCACCTTGCAAAGCCCTGGGGCAGCTCTCCCAGGCCGTAGAGCGGATAAAGGTAGGGGCTCTTCCCGTATCTAGCCAGCGACTCGCTGTAGAGCTTAATCCTGTTGATTGTTTCTTGGCATGGTTGATCTAGATAGCTGGAGAGGGTAGACACATGGGGTCAAGGTCTCACGAACCAAGACTTGGACTAGAACACACCCAAGACAGCAAAACATTTACTTCCCCTGAAGCTTCCTTCCTCACCACCCAGCTGCTCCTGGCAAGCACTTCCCTAGAAGTTCCCTTTTTTGGAGGGCTCAGTGTCACCAGGGGCGTTATCCAGGAAGGAGGTACCTCATTAACCCCAGGAACCCCAGAAGCAGAGGACCTGATATTTCAAGATTTATGGGGACATCCTACACTCAGAGCCTGTGCTGTAGGTTATCAGCACTCCAGCTAGCCCAGGAGGCCAAGAAGGCCACCAGCATGCTGGCTTGGAGTAGCAACAGTGTGGCCAGGGGCAGGGATTGTCCCTCCGGACAAGGCTGGGGACCAGAGCAAGGACTTTCCCCCTGGATGGGGCAACGGTTAGGCCACACTTCAAATCCTGGGTTTAATTTCGGGCCTCTCACTGCAAGAAGGAAGGGAGGAGCTGGAGCATGTTCTGGTAAGGGCAACGAAGGTGGTGAAGGGTCTGGGGAACAGGTCTTGTGAGGAGTGGCTGCAGGAACTGGGGGTGTTAGTCTGGAAAAAAGGAGGCTGAGGGGAGACCCCGTGGCTCTCTACAATTCCCTGAAAGGAGGCTGGAAGCAGGTGGGGGTTGGTCTCTTCTCCAATGGAAAAAGTGATAGGACAAGAGGAAAAGACCTCAGGTTGCCCCAGGGGAGGTTTAGGTTGGACACGAGGAACAACTTCTTCCCCTTGAGGGTTGGAACAGACTGCCCAGGGCAGTGTTGGAGTCCCCATCCCTGGAGGGGTTTCAAATCCAAGCAGATGTGGTGCTGAGGGCCACGGCTAGTGGTGACCTGGCAGTGCTGGGTCAGTGGTTGGACTCCATGACCCGAAAGGTCTCTTCCAAGCTCAGTGAGTGCACATCCAGGGGAAGCAGCAGAGGCAGCACTTACTCATCAGTCCTGTAGAGCGCCAGAGCGTGGCCTGTGAAGTCAATGACATCCTGCCCCAAGTCAAACTTCTTGTAGACATCACGCATGGTGGTCTTCTTGGGGTCCACGCCCTCGAAGGTGCGGGGGTCGTTCTCGTCGAAGTTGGCGACGTAGACCAGGAACTTCCGGAAGCGGCGCTTCTCGAACAAGCCCATCAGGCCTGCAAACCAGGGCATCCTCTCAGCACCCCACAGCTGCTCAGGGGCTCTTCCACTGCCATGCCTGGGCAACAACTGTCAGCTGCTTCCCACATCCCATTGCCACCTGGAACCTGGCCCTCAGCACTCTAACCAAGGTCTCTGTTCAAGCAGGAGACACCAGCATCTGCCATGAAGCAGCTCTCCTGCTGCTACACCACCAACTTTTCTCAAGGCATGGCTGAAGGCTTACATGTGCTACTTCCACACCAACATCTGCCCTAAGCCTCCACACAGACCTGTCCTGGTATAGACCAAGAGGTGGTACCACCAACTTTTCTCAAGGCATGGCTGGAGGCTTACATGTGCTACTTCCACACCAACACCTGCCCTAAGCCTCCACACAGACCTGTCCTGGTATAGACCAAGAGGTGGTACCACCAGCTTTTCTCAAGGCATGGCTGGAGGCTTCTACATGCTACTTCCAGCTGAGGGAAAGCCTGGAGAGCAGTTTCTGCTTAGCTCAGTGTAAAGCCCAACCTGATCTTCCCTAAGCAGAGACCTGTGTTTGGCATCTACCAGACTCAGTGGTGATCCAAGCTCCACCAAAGCAAATGCTGCTGTGCTCTCCTCACCAAGATACAAGCAGGTGCTGTGAGGGTGTTTATTTTACATGGATTAGAAGCCAGATTGGACTTGTTGAAACATGAATGTAGAGACAGCACCAAAGGCACCTCCTGCTATCTGCCAGTGAGAGTCTGAGGAGACCACTTACAAGACAGCAATGTGGCCAAATGGAAGGAACACCTGATTACTTCACAATCACCAAGAGTATCTGCCAGGCAGACAGCTCCAAGATACTAACAAGCCAGGTATTAAGAGCCTCATTCCCAGGATTCAATCTATCAGGAGACTTTTGATGCTACATCTGAAGCTCCTGGACCACCCTCTGCTACCCCCTAATTATTTCAGCACACAACTAGGAATGATCAGAAAGGTGAAATTTAGGTAGACAACCATTCAGACTGGAGGTAGATGCCACAGGTTGGAAGCAGTCATTCCTATCTGCCTGCTGATGAATGTCACCAACATTTTTCATACACAAATCCTACCTAGCAAGGGCCCAACGTGAAATGCTTATGGCAGAGCTGGGAGCAGAAGCCCCAGACGTAACCTCCCGCAGAGGTTAAGTACTGCCAGATTCTCACCAGATGAGCCACAGAATGAGCAGCTTGAAAGCTCCAAGAAAAGAGTAAATCAAGGCTCAGGAAGCTCGAGGCTCACACTCTAAGTGGTGTTTGAAGCCAGAAGAGATGTGGAAGACATCTGTGCTAAGCATGGCTTGATATTGAGATGGAGTCTACACACAGCACCACAGAAAGAGCATCAAGATCTTTCCTACATAAGCACAGGACATCCTGAGATGTGGGTGGCAGAGACCTTTGTCTAGAGATGGTAGCCTCAGGAGGAAGTAAGTAAGGTGGCAACTACTCACTGGATGCCAAAGCTTCTGCCTCAGTGGAAGGAACTTTGTAGATCTTCCCTCCCTTGTAGACGAAGCTCCCCTCGATCACCTTGAAGTCTAAGTAGCGAGTGACTTCTGTGTAGAGCAGCATCTTTACCAACTGACCTGGAAAGGAGGTTTGGCACAAGTCAACCAGCTAGTCTACAGCCAGGGGGACAGAGAGTTCTTCCAACACAGCAAACCCTTCAATGGCAGCACCACGTTCAACCCACACACAGCTCTTACACCCTGGTGTAACAGACAAGGTGTGGCAGGTACTCACTAGTGCAATTATGAGGTAGTTTTATAGGCTCCTCACGGCTTCCTTCTCACTCCTGTAGTTTGCAGCTCTCCCCTGAGTAAAAGCCATCCTGCAGCACGTTAATCCACTGCAGAGCATGGTTGCTCTTTGCTCCTTGTAGTTCCATCACACTCCACATGATAAACAAGGTTATGTCTTTGGAGCACAGCAGCTCCTCATCCTCTATTCACATCTAGCATGACCTAAGTGTTAGCTGTCATGGAATCACAGAATGGTTTGGGTTGGAAGGGACCTTTCAAGGTCATCTAGTTCAACCCCCCTGTTGTGGGCAGGGACATCTCAGACTAGAGCAGGTTGCTCAGAGCCCCAGACAACCTGATGTGGAATGCTTCCACATGGGACATCCACAGCCTCTCTGGGCAACCTGTTCCAGTGTCTCACCACCCTCACAGTGAAGAATTTCTTCTTTTTCTCCAGTCTAAATCTCCCCCCTTTTAGCCTCAAACCATTACCTCTCGTCCTGTCACAACAGACCCTGCTAAAAAGTCTGTCCCCAGCTTGCTTCTTGGCCCTTTTAAGTACTGAAAGGCCACCAGAAGGTCTCCCTGGAAGCTTCAATTCTCCAGGCTGAAGGACCTCAACTCTCTCAGCCTGTCCTCACAGCAGAGGCGTCCCAGTTCTGATCACCTTCATGATGATGATGATTACCCATCACATTGGTTTCACATTGGCTTGTCTAGCCAACTTAACCACAAACTAGCTGCTAGCTTGCAAAGGTCAACACATGTCCACTTATTGTCCCCACCAGCTGTCAAACCCCCAGTGGGCTGCTGTCCCTTAGAAATGCACCACAGTGCAAGCTGAGGCCAGAGGAAACAAACCTTGACTGGAATCTTGTATCAGGTCTTCTCCTGCACTAAACCTGTGTGTGGACTGACACTGCACATCTACCTCCTCGTGCTTCACAGACAAGAGATTCCAGGAGCAACTGGCTGGTGTCTGGAAAAAGGAGCTGCCCCAGACTTGCCTGAACTGGTAACCAATTCACCAAGAGTGGGTTTGGTCTAGAAGACCTTTCCCAGTGCTGGAATGCATAAAGACTGAGAATTTGTAGCACCACTAAGGGATGCCTGTGTCTGGAAGCCAGAAAACAGGAACAAAGGGGATTAAAGGACACCATGAAACCCACCACTTCTTCCTAAGCCATGGAATAACCACAAGGCACAAGTTCATGGCAGTAACTCTGGCTAGAAATTGTGTTTCATGGTCAGAGAGGACACTGGAAAAGAGATGTTCAGGCCTTCCAGACACACCAGTGATGCGTGCTCCAAGCAGGAGCTTCTCAGTTGGAAAGGTCCACAGCCAAAACATGCTACAGAGGAGAAGCTGTGGTGCTTGTGGCATGAGGCTAAGCTTAGGAAGCAGGTTTGGAAGCTGCTCAGCTCGCACTTACCGTTAGCCATAAGGAATTTTGGAATGAGGTCCACGTTCCAGTCTCTTCCTCGCCCCATCGATTCTGGTGGAGTTCCTGGCAGATTAAACCTTTTGTAGAGCTTCAAGAGAGAACACAAAGTGTGTTGTAGCAGAGGAAGTAACTATGGGTATAATTTCTCCCACACATGTAGACACTTTCCACCCCCACATCTCCTCAAGACGAACATTAAGCTGTTCACAGCAAGTTTCTGGGCAACATTTCAGCTCCCGCTTGAGTTTGGATGCAACACACAACACGTGCAGGGTCTCCCTACAGCAAGAATCAGGCACCATCACTCTGGCCTTTCTCTCTCCAAGGCTTGAAGCTTGGGAACTGCTGACCTTCTGAACCAAAATGCTGTTTAAGGTAGCTGATCTGCTCCAAACATCTGCTTCAGGAGAAGGCAGGATTCTCCCTATCCCAGATCATGGTCATCAACCTAAGTGCTTAACCTGGTTGAGCAGCAAGGAGAGGAGCCATTTCCTGACATCTCATGAATCAGCCATACCAACAGCTTTGGGGGTACAGCAGGATGTAAGCAGCGACCACACGAGGTGGCATCTATCTAGCTGCAAGTCCTCACAGACCAAGCACCAAGTGTAACATCACAGGGGACACAAATGCAGGCCATCAAGGGCAGCAGGAGTTAAGCCAAAATTTTAACATCTGGCTGTGGGGGATTAAAGCTCCTGTCAGCCTGACCTCAGTGCCAGGGAAGGTCATGGAGAAGATCATCTTGAGTGCCATCACACAGCACATGCAGGACAACCAGGCAGTCAGGCCCAGTCAGCACTGGATTATGAAGGGCAAGCCCTGCTCAACTAACCTCATCTCCATGCACAACAAGGTGACCACTTAGTGGATGAGGGGAAGGCTGTGGATGTTGTCTAGCTGGACTTCAAGTAAAGCTTTTGGCAGAACCTCCCACAGCATCCTCATGGAGGAACTGACTGCTGATGGCTTGGATGGGTTGAGGCATTGCTGGGTTAAGAACTGTCTGGGTGTCCAGGTCCAAAGAGTGGTGGGGAATGGAGTGCAATCCAGTTGGTGCCCGCTCACAAGTGGTGGTCCCCAGGGCTCAGTGCCAGTTCTGGTTTATGTCTTTATCAATGATCTGGACGAGTGATATGATGGCACCCTCAGTAAGTTTGCAGACAACACCAAGTTGGGCATGAGTGTTGATCTACTTCAAGGCAGGGAGGCTCTGCAGAATTTGGCCAGGCTGCATCAATGAGCTGAGGCCAATAGGATAAGGTTCAACAAGACCAAGTGCTGGGTCCTGCACTTGGGTCACAACAACCCCAGGAATGCTCCAGGATGGGGGCAGAATGGCTGAAACTGCCTGATGGAAAAGGACCTGTGGGTGTTGGTCAAGTGGCTGAAGATGAATCCGTGTGTGCCCAGGAAGCCAAGAAGGCCACCAGCATCCTGGCTTGGAGCAGCAGTACTGTGGCTAGGGGCAGGGATTGTCCCTCAGGGCCAGGTTGGGGACCAAACCAGGGACTGTCCCCCTGGACATGGCACTGGTGAGGCCACACCTCAAATCCTGGGTTTAGTTTTAGGCCTCTCACTGCAAGAAGGACATTGAGGAGCTTGAGCATGTCCACAGAAGGGCAACAAAGGTGGTGAAAGGTCTGGAGAACAGGTATGGTGAAGAGTGGCTGAGGGAACTGGGGCTGTTTAGTCTGGAAAAAAGGAAACTGAGGGGACACCTCCTGGCACTCTACAACTCCCTGAAAGGAGGTTGGAGCCAGGTGGGGGTTGGTCTCCTCTCCCACATAAGTGATAGAATGAGAGGAAACAGCCTCAGGTTGCACCAGGGGAGGTTTAGGTTGGATGTGAGGAACAACTTCTTCATGGAAAGGGTTGTCAAGCCCTGGAACAGGCTGCCCAGGGCAGTGGTTGAATCACCACCCCTGAAAAGATTTCAAAGCTGTGTAGATGTGATGCTGAGGGCCATGGTTTAGTGGTGACCTGGTAGTGCTGGGTTAATGGTTGAACTCAATCATCTTAAAAGGTCTCTTCCAACCAAAACGATTCTAAGTGCTGTGTGCTTCTGGGTTGGCAGCTACAGGCAATACCCACCAAGTACAAACACAAAGACACAGGCTTCTCCCCCACTGTTATCTGCTGTGGAAGCACCAGAGAACTATAGAACTGTTGAGCTTGGAAGAGCTCTCTGAGATCATCTAGTCCAACCTCTTGTCAAGCATTCCTACTCAAAGGAAAGCCCCTAGGAGTAAATTAGGAGTGCTGGAGATAAGGTCCCTTTATGTGCCAGGGAGGAGACACTAGGTGGGTGTCAGCCTCTGTACTCACATCCTCCAGAGGTGTAATGGATGCACTTTCTCCTCCGTAGTAGGAGTTCCGGTCCATGTGGAGAACCTTCTTTCCATTCACCGACATGATCCCGGAGAGGATGCATTCCTAGGCAGAGAGGAAGCAAGGGAGGTGTCAGCTGTGCTGGAGTCTCCTTTTGCCCAAGGATGTTCTCCCACAGAGCGTGTTCAGACAGCCTGCAGCATGTCTAGATGGGAAGGTTCCTGCAGAATCCTTTGGAAAGAACCCAACCAGTTGCCTCGCTGCAGAATTACGAGGTGCACCCAAAGCCTTCTAGCTGACAGAGATTAACCCCTTACTAGGCTTGTTGTCTCCTCTGGGTGAGCCAACCAAGAGGTGTGAACCACTCCACCTGAGCTCCCCTGAGGGCATTTCTGGGAGGTTCACGCTTTTGGACCAGATGAGGAAATTCTATACTCCTAAACCACCAGTTACCACTTACGGGTGACAGCAGGAGCACAATTCTGCCCTAGCCAGGCCACAGCTGGAGTTCTGGGCTCTCCACTTCAAGAGAGACAGGGAACTGGAGAGAGTCCAGTGGAGGCTACAAAGATACTGAAGGGCCTGAAGCATCTCTGTGAGGAGGAAAGACTGAGAGACCTTGGGCTGTTGAGCCTGGAGAAGAGCAGCCTGACTCCTGCCCTGTCACTGGACACCACTGACAAGGGGCACAAAAATGGAACTCAGGAGGTTTCATCTCAACATAAGGAGAAAATTCACTGCTGTGAGGGTAGTGGAGCCCTGGAGCAGGCTGCCCAGACAGGTTGTGGAGCCTCCTTCTCTGGAGAAATTCCAAACCCATGTGGATGTTGTGATGCTGGGTAATCTGCTATGGGTGCTGCTGCTTTAGCAAGGGGGTTGGACTGGATGATTTCCAGAGGTCCCTTCCAACCCCCACTATGCTGGAATTCTGAGAAGATATCTTACCTAGAGACATGCACAAGAGTCAACAGCTGCTCACAGAGGTCACAAAAACTAACATGAAGCCACCCAGGAGGTTTATCACCTCAGCAGACACTTTGCTATCCTTGCTATGCGCCAGCTGAGATTAAAACCACCAGGATTACTTGGAGCAGCAATCAGCTGCTATGTCTGAACACCACTCCAAGAGGCTAATTGCAGAGGGACACAAGTTGTAGCTTGCAGAGCCAGCTAAGAATCTGCAGAGCTAAATCCTCATTAAAACACAACTTTGCCACTAACCCGGTCACTGGACCCAGCACCCACAAGCCTAAGAGCTTAACAAAAACTTGAGGATCTGCATGTTTAGGAGACCTTATGGTGGAGCTTTTACTGCTCTTTCTTTTCTGCAGTTGAGTTCTCATTCGCCATCAGTGTTCATTAATTTGTAGGTCCCAGCCACAGCTCACCTTGTGTTTTATTCAGCCTCTAAAACCCCACATCCAGCTGCTGAGAGATGCCACCACTGCACATCTCCTTGCCCAGGAGATGTTCGTTCAAGAGAATTAGCAGCTTGTGGCTCTTCTTGCAAAGATCTACACCTCCATGAGATCCTTCATAGCTCAGGTTGGATCATCTAGTTCCACACCCCCCTCCCCCAACTATGGACAGGGACACCTCCTACTAGATCAGGTAGCTCAAGGCCTCATCCAACCTGGCCTTGAACACCTCCAGAGAGGGGGCATCCACAGCCTCCTTGGGCAACCTGTTCCAGTGTCTCATCACCCTCACTATAAAGAATTTCTTTGATAGGTACTCCATGTGCATCTTTCCCTGTGGAGTACTCAGGACCCCCCTCGTGCGTCACTTCCTCCCTGCTGTGACATGCAGGACCTTTACTTCAACCTGTGTCATGGCAACACTAGTGAACCTCACTCAGACAAACCTGCTCCATCCCTGGAAGCAGTCAAGGCCAAGTTAGATGGAACTCTGAGCAGTCTGCTCCAGTTCTGCTTGCTGCAGAAAAGTTGGAGTAGATGACCTTAAAAGGTCCCTTCCAACCCAAACCATTCTCCAATTCTAGGAAACCACTCAAAGCAAAACACCTCCATTGCCTCCCTGACTTGCAATTCCTAACCCTGCTAAATCCTCAGTGTAAAGGAAGCTTTTAAAGCTATCTGCAACTTCATCAGCCAAAGACAAACTCATGGTAAAGACAGCTTGCAGGAGGGTCTTTTGTCTACTCTGCTCTGCTGAGACCCCACCTGCAGTGCTGGGGCCAGCTCTGGAGCCCTCAGCATAGCAGTGACATGGACCTGTTGGAGTGGGGTGAGAGGAGGCCACAGCAATGATGGGAAGGCTGGAAGCCTCTGCTGTGAGAACAGGCTGAGAGAGTTGGGGTTGTTCAGACTGGAGAAGGCTCCAGGGAGACCTTCTTGGGAACTCTCAGAACTTAAAGGGGCCAAGAAGAAAGCCAAGGACAGACCTTTTAGCAGGGCCTGTTGTGACAGGACAGGGGGTGATGGTTTTGAAGTAAAAGAGGGAGATCCAGACTAGAGAGAAGGAAGAAATTTCTTCCACTGAGGTTGGTGAGACCCTGTCCCAGGTTGCCCAGCAAAGTGGTAGATGCCCCATCCCTGAAACCATTCCAGGCCAGGTTGCCTGGGGCTCTCAGCAACGTGCTCTTGTTGCAGATGTCCCTGCTGACTGAAGGGGGATTGGACTAGATAACCTTTAGAGGTCCCATCCAACCTAAAGTGTTCCATGATTCTTTTTTTTTTTCCCTCAACATCTGTAGGTGCATGGATGGTTGGCAGGACTTGCTAGTTTTGAACTTCCAGGTGGCAACAGGAAAAAACCTTCTCTGCTAGGAGAGCCAGGCACTGCTGAGCAGCCTGTTACCACCAAAGTGCCACAAAAATTCAGCCAAGGCCCTAAAGAACAAAGCTGCAGCTGCCTGCCTGGTGCATGACAAGAATGGGACACTCTTGAGTCTAATCCCTGAAGTTGTGGAAGACTTCACAGTCATGGGTGACAGCAAGGTTTCATGGTCACCACAGATCTTGAATTACCCACAGTGCTTTCCACAAAACTTCTGCATGACCCATCAGCTGCTCCTTCCAGCACCATACCTCCTCAGACTCCAGATCACTCATGTCCCTCCACTGCTTCACCACACCTTGAAGAAAGCAGAGGACCCCTATAGCAGACAAAACTGCACCATACTCTGAGTTAAGACCCTACTTGAGAGCACCATCAGCCCTTTGAGGCTAAGGAACCATATCAGTGAAAGCAGAGGTGGTTTTTATGGTGTCAGTTCAGATGTTAATGATTTACCACAGGCAACATGGGACTGACTATCAGACCAAGTGCATCTCCACTAGCCAGCATCATCATCTCAGTTAAACCACACTTCACTGAGCTCTAGGAGAAGGCTCTGGTTTGACTGTTTTATTCTCCCTGGAACATCTTCCAAAAACCTGGCAGACCATCTCTGCCAGATGGTAGTTTAAGACTGCCAGTGTCCACACTGGAGCTGAGCCATGAGGAAGCCAAGGAAGATTTCAAACCAACAGAAGTATCAATCAGAGGGATGAAGTTACAATTCAAGGGTGCAAAAGTTACATTCTGCAACATGTCCAGATGTCAGCTGATTTCCTTCACCCATTTGAAGAAGCTTCAAAGCATTTCTTGCTCTATCTTCTCAGCTTACTTCACTCGCTGCTTCCCAATGAGCCTGTATCTCTTACACAGCTTGCCTGCCCAAACTGCCTCTGTAACCCAGCACTGGTGAGGCCACATTGAATCCTGGGTTCAGTTTTGGGACCCTGCCTGCAAGGACATTGAAGTGCTGCAGTGTGTTCAGAGAAGGGCAATGAAGCTGGCGAAAGGTCTGGAGAAAAAGGTCTTGTGAGGAGTAGCTGAGGGAACTGGGCTTGTTTAGCCTGGAGGAGGCTGAGGGGAGACCTCATTGATCTCTACAACTCCCTGAAAGGAGGTTGGAGTGAGGTGGGGGTTGGTCTCTCTAGAGTGAGAAGAAATGGCCTCAAATTATGCCACGGGAGGTTTCAGTTGGATATCAGAAAAAATTTCTTTCCTGAAAGAGTGGTCAGACATTGGAACAGGCTGCCCAGGATGGTGATGGAGTCACCATCCCTGCAGGTGTTCAAGAAACGTGTGGACATGGCACTTTGGGACATGGTTTAATGGCCACAGTGGTGTTAGGCTGACAGTTGGACTCAATCCTAGAGGTCTTCTCCAACCAAAACAAATCTATGATTCTATGCCAGCATTCCTCTCAAGCAAATCTGAGTCCCAGCAGAAGATTTAAGATGTCTTAAGCACCTTTTACATCTTAATTCACACCCATTATGGTGATGGAGGTATCATGACACCTTTTCATCCCAGACTCACTGAACAGCTTCATTCTATCACCCAGGCTGACCGCAGAGTCGTGGAGTGTTCAAATTCTTTCACCCTCACTTCCCTTCACAGCTGATGAGGCAACAGCTCAGTCATAAAACACACGACAGGGACAATAGATTTATCCTCCCAGCTCAGCAATTCCTTTCTGGTTGCACTGGTGCAACCAGTCTGCATCTAGGAACTGCTTCATGTGTCATGATGTCATTTGGATCAGGGAGCAAGGAAAACAAACAGCCTGAGCTGACAAAGACAGAGTTTAAACTGCAATGGAAAAGGGCAAGCATCAGAGTTCAAATCTGGGTCTTTCTCATAGTATTAGCAGAGAATCATACAACAGTAGGGGTTGGAAGGGACCTCTGTAGATCATAGAGTCCAATCCCCCTGCCAAAGCAGGATCACCTAGGGCAAGTCACACAGGAGGGCATCCAGATGGGTTCTGAAAGTCTCTTAGAGAAGGAGACTCCACAACCTCTCTGGGCAGCCTGCTCCAGGGCTTCAGCATCTTCAAAGTAAAGAAGTTCCTTCTTCCTGTGTTCCAGTTTGTGTCCATTGCCTCTTGTCCTACCAGAGGCCGCCACTGAAAAGAGACTGGCCCCTTCTCAACACCCACCCTTCAGATATTTGTAAATATTAACAAGATCTCCTTCCCGCCCCAGGCCTCTCAGCCTTTCCTCATCATACAGATGTTCCAGCCCCTTCACCACCCTCACAGCCTCTGTTGGACACTCTCTGGTATATCCCTGTCTGAGGGAGGACAGAAATGGACACAATACTCTAGATGTGGCCTCACCAGGGCAGAGCAGAAGGGGAAGAAGAACCTCTCTTGACCTGCTGGCCACATAAACTATAAATATCAACAGCACACAAACGGGTAAAACTGAGCTGCTGCTGACAGTGGGAAGGGCATCAAGACAGAGCAGGGAAGAACTCCAGGTATCCAGTTGAGGTTGAGCACCTCCACCTCAAATGACAGCTGGTACAAATAACAGTCACGTTGTGCCACTAGAATCCTCAGCTCAGGCAGCTCAGGTTACACCAGGCTCCCCAGGGCTGCTGCTGTTCTGCTGCTGAATGAATGACAGAGCAAGTCAGACCGATCGATGTTGGCTGCGGCGCAGCTCGGCTGCTGCAAATGGCCGCAGAGCGCAGCAGCAGAGAGCAGCGTGCAGCAGAGAGGTAGAGACAGGATGTTCCTCACGAATCCATGGGGAAGAAAAACAGGAATAAGGGGTAAAATCATGGAGTTGTGTCAGTTGGAAAAGACCTCTGAGATCACCGAGTCCAACCATCAGCCTAACACCACCATAGCCATTAAACCACGCTCCAAAGTGCCGTTTCCACACGTTTCTTGAACGCCTCCAGGGACAGTGACTCCACCACCATCCTGAGTAGCCTGTTCCAGTGCCTGACCACTCTTGCAGGAAAGAAATTCTTTCTAATCTCTAACCTAAACCTCTCCTGGCACAATTTGATGCCATTTCCTCTCATTCTATCATCTGATACTAGGGAGAAGAGACCGACCCCCACCTCACCACAACCTCCTTTCAGAGAGTTGCAGAGAGCAGCAAGGTCTCCCCTCAGCCTGCTCTTCTCCAGACTCTGCTAACTCAAGAGATACTGGTGTTCCCATGCTTGTTTCAGCCCACCAGCTCTTCCCCTGCTTGCACAAGCTGCTCACAACTGGACCTTCTGCACGCAGAAGCCCTCAGTGACTGAGGGATGCAATAAGGTTTACATGGACCTTCTCCAAGTAGGGCAGCAGCTCAGAAAGGCTCAAACTGGTGGAAACTTGAGCCAATGCAGGGCCATCTAACAGGACTAAAGGGAGGACTCTGCTCAAAACATTGTGCAAAAGCCCTCTGAGAACACGCTCTGGCACAGCAAGAGATCTTTCTTAGACAGGGTCCGACCAGTGGTGAGCAAGAGGTTGCACACAGCTTGTTACCATCACCCAGGCTATTCCACCTCATATTCACCTATGAGGACAGGCTGAGGGAGTTGGGTCTGTTCAGTCTGGAGAAGAGAAGGCTCCAGGGAGACCCCATAGTGGCCTTTCAGTACCTGAAGGGAACCACAGAAAAGTTGGAGAGGGACAATTTGTAAGTCCTGTGGTGATATACAAAGGGCAATGATTTGAAACTGGAGTAGGGGAGATTTAGATTGGACATTAGGAAGAGTTCTTTACCAGGAGGATGGTGAGACACTGGAACAGGCTGCCCAGAGAATTTGTGGACATCTCATCCCTGAAGTGTTTTAAGACCAGGCTGGATGAGGCCTTGAGAAACCTGGTCTAGTGGGAGGTGTCCCTGCCCATGGCACGGGGTTTGGAACTCGATCTTGATGGTCACTTCCAGATCAATCCATTCTATGATTCTGTGATGGAATCCATCTACTACAACAGACTCCAAGAAGCAAGACTTAAAGCTCTGCTTAGCTGTAAGTAAAAGCAACTACTTGCTGCACTGGCACAACCAAGGGATGATGCAAAGGGCAGTGACACTCCACTTGGACCTAGAAGTCACTCTGATTTTTTTTTTTTTTATGTAGGTTCTTCAAGCCATGAGGCTGGTGTCTCTACAATTAAGTCTATTTTGAAGCAGACTTTGGTTACTTTGGTCCTTCAGAAAGTGAAGGTGTATCTTTGCAATAGGCTTATGCAGCTTTAAGGTTGGTGGAGGCAGCTGGCAGGTAAGAAGATTAGTGCCTGCAACCAGAGAAAACCCAGCAGGAACATAGTGTTCATCTACTGGGACTAACAAGATAAGTTTAATTATACCCAAAATTCAAATCAAATAACCCACATTGTCTGGAGCACAGAAAGAAGATAACAAACAGCTGTCACAGGGGACAACATCCCACTCCTGAACTTCCTGGTGAGCAAGCACCAAGCCATTTCCAGACCAGAGAGGTGGAAATTGAAAGTGAGATGAAAACACCAGTCTGAAAAATAAAAACACTGGGTGTTCTCCAGCCTGGAAAGACATTCTCCAGCTTTGCTGATTACCCCTCCATATTAAAAGCAGGTTTGTGCAGTAGGTCTGGGACAGGATGCTGAAATGCACGATGCACACAGCAAGCCCAAGACAAGGAGCTCAAAGACATTAAGAAGCAATTGTCCCCATGGTCTCAGCACTGACGAGGCCAAACCTCAAATCCTGCATTCAGTTTTGGGCTCCTCACTCCAAAAAGGACATTGAGGGGCTGGAGCATATTCAGAGAAGGGCAATGAAGCTGGTGAAGGGCCTGGAGAACAGGTCTTGTGAGGAACAGCTGAGGAAACTGGGGTTGTTGAGCCTGGAAAAAAGGAGGCTGAAGGGAGAGCTCCTCACTCTCTACAAATCCCTGAAAAGAGGTTGGAGTCAGGTGGGGTTGTTCTCTTCTCCCAAGGAACAAGTGATAGGACAAGAAGAAAGTGCCTCAAACTGCACCAGGAAAGGTTTGTGCTCCTGCACAAACTCCAAAATGGTTTGGTCTGGGAGATGTTCAAATGATAGGACAGTAAGAAATGGCCTCAAGTCGTGCCAAGGGAGGCTTAGGTTGGACATGAGGAACAATTTCCTTCCCAAAAGGGTGGTCAAGGCCCAGATCACACTGCCCTGGGCAGTGGTGAAGTCCCCATCCCCAGACAGATTTCAAAGCTGTGCAGATGTATTGCTGAGGGCCATGGTTTAGTGCTGGGTTAATGGTTGGATTAGATGGTCTTAGAGGTCTCTTCCAACCAAAACAATTCTGTGACTGTAAGACTTGAGCAACTCGGAGGAGCCATTCCCTGCAGCACCTCCAGGATACAGTAGCTGGAAGACCTACCAGCTCCCATGTCAGAACAGCCAGATGCACCAGCACCTTGCAAACACCTGTCCTGTAGTGAGCACCCATAGCATAACACTTCACCACCACTCAATGCACAGGATTGAGAGGATCTCAGCTCTCATCTGCACACTGTGATGTTAATTACACTTCATTTAAGCTTGAAGCAGTCTTATCAGCAGTAATTCAGGATTAAAAATACTCTGGGATTATTTTTCCCAGTGGTGCTAAGACATCTTTACAAGATTGGCACTGCAATGGGGTCTCCAATCAGCATAGATAAAGGAAAAAGTTAAAATACATTAGTGCCAGTAACCCCAGTCCTAAAGCTGCCTGAGCTCTTCCTTACTGGTTGAAGAAGAGATTAGCACCTGAAATATTCACGTTGTGCTCTTAGATCCATCAACAGTGGGGTTTATGTGCATGTCACCTCTCCAAAATGGTCCTACAGCTATTTTATGGGCTTTGTACCAGTCCTACTGACAGATGCTGGAACAAGTCAACTGTAACTCTCACGGGACATGATATAAAATGGGCACAACCCAGCAGGTAGCCTGGTAGAGAGGCACAGTGCTCAAATGAGACCCCCAGTTTAGCTCACTCTGTTCCAGCAGCATCAAGACTGGTACTTGAGGTGCAAGTCAAGCTTTTCAGATAGGAGACAAGCTCACTGAGCTACAACAGCCTGACAGGACTCCACCACTACAGCCCACCTGTAAGGGCCAGCTTGAAAGAAAGGCTGGCTGAAATCATCATAAGTTTCATGACAGCTCTTTGGAAAAGGAAAGGAAAGGAATACCAGAAATGTGTTTACGCAGCATGTTTTCCAGTTCCTTCTCCTCAGGAAGCCCAACTCTGCCACCACACCAAAGCTGGAGTAGCAACCATCAAGCTACCACTTTAATGCCTTATCTGACTACAAGAACAGTTTCTGCAGCCCAGGCTGAACCAGGCTCTGCTCCAACACTACTCATGATCTACCATGGTTGAGCCAACCATGGGGAATGGGGATGGGGAATGTCCTGGCTGGACCAGGACTTCTGGTTTCCATTCACTCACTTCTCCACACAAGCTGCTCAACTCAAGACGAAGCCCATCCTGCTCTAATTGGTATTTCAGAGGTAAACTCTGCACAGCAGAAGCAAAATACTCCAGAATGCTTTCAGGCTGTGGAGTTTGGTCAAGCAGTACCTTAAGACAGGGCCCTGATTTATTCCTTTTTAACTCAACTGCTGATCATTAGCATGAGCTTGTCTTAAGAGTGATTTCACAAGAGGCCTTTTGTCAAATTTACATTGGCATTTGTCAGTTGGAGATTAAGCAGGGTGCTTACCAACTTGATACCACAGCTCACTCTAAAGCATAAATTTACATTTTAATGGAACTGGGAATCTATTTGAGGCCCCTTCACTAGAAGCTCATTATAATTTCACCTCCCCAAAAAAGCCCCTTTCCCTGCTTGGCTGAGCCAGAAACAGGTTTTAGGACAGAACTGCAGCTTTCCCTCTCAAAGACATGAAGCTTTCAGCTCCTAATTCGTTCTTCCTGCCTCAAAGAAGACCTTGAGAGAGAAAGGAATGAAAGCAACCAGGAAAGTTGGGTTTACCCTAGGGGAGTAGCTGGGAAGATGCTTCTCACACTCTGCAACATTTCTTTTTGTGCCACATCCTGGGTTTGTTGCCCTTATTCCCATACTCAAAACAGGGGAATGATGATGATAACCAACCAGATCTGCCTTCAGCAGCCATGTGCCCGGCTCCTGTCAGCAGACAGGATGGATGGCAGCGCCTCCATCAATCACAGCACCAAAAACCACAGTAGGAAGCAGATCTATTTCTAATGACCATGCCTAGGGGAAGTGGGGGAGATCCCTCAGGGCCAACCCCAAAGATCTCTCTTTGTCTAGTCACCTTTTCCCATTAGCAGGAGGAAAAAACAGCAGGAAAGGCTATTTAACAGCAAGGGAAAAAACCTTTCCTCCATATTGGATTTTCTTTCCCCCCACCCCCTCCTTCCTCAAACAATGCCTCTTATTTGTAACCTGCAATCCACCTTTCATCTCCCTTCTCAACCTGCAGTGGTGTCCATGCTTGAAGGAAGGCAGGAACCAGAAGAAATCCCCTGAAAACCTCACAAGCAGCAGCTCTGCCATTTTTATGTCTCTTTTACTCCCCTACATCGGCAGCCAGCAGTGCTGCATGCTCCACAATAGGACAAAGCCCCACCGTGGCTCATCCCCTTCTCCCTGCAGCACCCCCCAACCGCCATTAGCTGTCAGCTTTCCTCAGGGATGACTGAGATGAAAAGACAACATAGGAAAGGATGTGATTTTTGGAGGGGGGAGGATGGTAATTGGACAAATTTGACAGGCGCGCAGGACTCGCCCGCCTCCCCATCCCCCTCCTGCTGCAGTCAGGGCTGGATGAAGAGCCGAAGGCTGCAAAGGCGGAGCAGGGATGGAGAAGGAAAGGGAGGGGGGGAGGATAAACCAGGTTTGCCTCCACCCTAAGCTGAGCTCAGCTCTGGGAAGGGCACAGCTCCATGGTGGACCTGCAGCCACCTCGGGTTTTGGGTAGGGGGAGGTGCAGGGGAAAAGCAAATAATAAATAAATCAAATAAATAAAAAGCAAGCAGTAAATCCCTGCTGGCGTTTTATTGTCTGTTGTCCCTCTGCTAAACAACTGCATTTCCTGGGGCCTCTTTCAACACACATGCACACACCCTCCAAAGCAGAGAAGCGGGGATCAGGGGGCCTCCTAGGAGATGGGCTCAGCCCCGGGTTGGCGGGGGGGGGGGGGGGGGCTGGGGCACAAATCCAATCACGGGGTGTTATAATCCCAGAAAAACCCAGAACTCAGCCCATGGGGTCTAGTTAGGGTGGGGGGAAAGGACCCAAGACGGGGATTGGGAGGGATCAAAGCAGTAGCGGGTGAAATAGTGGTGAGGGAGAAATGATAATTAGGTAGGGGTAAAGACCCATATGCCTGGGGTGGGAGGGAGGGAACAGAATCCAGGCACCCCAGGGCAGTATTTGGAGGGGAAGGAAAAACCCAGATACCCCAGGGTAATATTTTGGGGGGTGAGAAGTAGAAACCTAAAACCCCCCGGGTGATATTGGGATAGGGAAACAGGACTCCAGGCATGCCAGGGTAATACTAGGGGGAAGGAGGGTAGAAACTCAAACACCCCCAGGTAATAGTGGGAGGGGGGCAGGAAGGAGGAGCAGAAATTTAGGTACCCCGGGACAATATTTTAGAAGCGTACTCAGGGTAATATTGGGGGGGGGAAGGCAGAAGCCATACAGGCACCCCAAGGTAATAGTTGGGGCTGAGGGGGGAACCCAGGCACCCCATTTGGCGGGAGGAAGGCTATGACGGTAAGGTGACAGAACAAGAAAAGGACAAAAAAGCCACAAGGGCTTGGGATGGAGAAGGATGATAATCAGGTGAGACACTAGGGAAGGGACCCAGCATCCAGGAGAGAGAACCAGGACCCGGGTACCGGCTGGGGGGGCGCAGCCCCCGAGGCTGGGGGGGGGGTGACAATCAGGTGACAGACGGGCAAAAGGCCACCGGCGCCTGGAGGGAAGCGAGGATCAGCACCGGCGTGAGGGATGGGGGTGGGGGGGAGTGTTGGGGACGAGAAGCAGGCAGGTTCTAATGGGAAGGGGAGGATGGGGTGGGGGGGGGGAACCGCGGGGCGGGGCAGGGCGGCGGCCGCCCGCGGCAGGCCTGAGGCCCAGGCGGGCGAGCGGCGGCGGCTCCTCCTCACCGTGAGGCCGGTGCCCAGCACGATCACGTCGTATTCCTCATTCATGGCGGCGCGGGGGAGGGAAGAACGGGGTGCGAGGGAGGGGCGTCTCTCTGGTGTCTCTCCACCGGCCGGGGCTGAAGCAAGCCGGGCTCTGCGGGGCCGCGGGAGCGGGAGAAAATGGAGCCGCCGCCGCCGCCGTGAAGAGACCGCGCCGGGAGGGGGCGAGGCTACCACCGCCTCCGCCTTGCTCCGGCGCAGCTGTCAATCACCGCGCTACACCTCTTCCCATTGGCTCACCGAGCTGTCGGTAATGGCAGCGGGGCGGGACATGTGCTGACTGCTCTGCCACCGTGGTGAAGGGTGTGCTGCGCATGCGCGGGGCTGAGCCGAGCCGAGTCGAGCCCAGCGCACGCCCTGCCCCGCCCGCCGGGCTTGTGCGGCGTGGTGACACCGCAGCTTGCTACTGGGCTCAGCGCTGGGCCGCTGGAGGGTCTGGCCAGGCTTGATCGATGGGCCAAGAACAAGGGGATGAGCTTCAACACGACCAAGTGCTGGGCCCGGCACTTGGGGCACCACGAGCCCAGTAAGGCTCCACGCTTGGGGTAGAGCAGCTGGAAACTGCCCAACAGCAAAGCACCTAGGGGTGCTGGGCACCAGCAGGCCGAAGATGAGGCAGCATGTGCCCAGGTAGCCAAGGCCACCAGGCTCCTGGCCTGGATCAGCAATAGTGTGGCCAGCAGGACTATGGGCTGGGCACTGGTAAAGGCACATCTTTACTCCTAAATTCAGTTTTGGGCCCCTCATTCCAAGGACATTGAGGTGCTGGAGCATGTCCAGAGAAGGGCAACAAAACTGGTGAACTGTGAGGAGCAGCTGAGGGACCTGGGATTATTGAGGCTGGAGAAAAAGAGGCTGAGGGGAGACCTTTTGGCTCTCCACAACCCCCTGAAATGAGGTTAGAGCCAGGTGGGGGCTGTTGTCTTGCAAGGAACAAGTGACAGGACAAGAGGAAATGGCTTCTAGTTGCCCCAGGGGAGGTTTAGGTTGGACATGAGGAACAATTCCTTCAATGAAAGAATGGTCAAGGCCTGGATGATGCTGCCCTGGACAGGAGAGGAGTCCCCATCCTTGGAGGGGTTTCAAAGCTGTGGAGATGTGGCACTGATGGACATGGTTTAGTGGTGACCTTGGCAGTGCTGGATCAATGATTGGACCTGATGATCTTAAGGTGTTTTCTGTGTGATTCATGGTGCCCATGCAGTAGCACCCAGCCTCCCTCCATGTGGCCGGTGCTTTTCCATGATGTCCCAGGGACCACGGGAAGTCACTTTTAACTCCAGCACTTTAATCATCACATTAAACCATAATTCTGACATTCTTCTACTTCCCAAATGCCAGTTTCACTTCTCACATGCAGCCTGTCTTGCATTTCCCTCTTTCCACCCCAAAAAGTCTTTTTGCTGTCTCCCAAACTCATACTGTCTGCAGGAAATCCCCCCCCATCTACCACCAAACCACAGCCCAGCACCAACACGACAGAGCCAAGACCTTCTTGAGCTGATCTCAGCCTCCTTTTTTTGTTTTGTGGCATTTAAATTTTTTTGGTTTTTTTTTTTTTTTTTTTGCCTTTTTTTCACCACCCCCCACTTCCTTGAAGCGAGGCAGGAATTTCCCAGTTGCAGACTGGTTTTAAGGCCCCATGGAGCCACAAGCCAGGGAAGGAGCACGTACGCAGTGGCAAAGCTGCTTACGTGCCTCGGGGTTGCCAGTGTGGATTAGATGCCCTCAGGGCTTAAGACATCTTAATGTGGTCAGATGGCTGTGTCCTCCAGCCCCACCAGGCCACACAACATAGAGGGCAACGTGCTCAGGGTGACGAAGAAGCAGGTGAAGTTCCATCAGGTGGGCAAAACCCCACCATGGTGGTTTAGATGGGAGCAGAGCAGTTCCTTTTAAATGGCTTTAGTCTTTAGAAGCAAAGAATGGGTTGGGTTGGAAGGTCATCTAGTCCAGCTTCCCTGCAGTCCTAGAATGAGAGACCTAGAATGATTCCAGGGATGGGGGCATTTACCACCTCTCTGGGCAACCTGGGACAGGGTCTTACCCCTCTCAATGGAATAAATTTCTTTTTTCTCTCCACTCTAAATCCCCCTTTTTCAGTTTAAACCCATAACCACTTGTCCTGTCACAACAGGCCCTCCTAAAATGTCTGTCCCCATCTTTCTTCTCAGCCCCTTTCAGTGGCGCACAGGCAGCTTGGGATGGGACAGACAGCCTTGTTGGCAGCTGCAGATTGGCTTGGAGAACTGGAATGATCCATCTGGATGTACAGTGGAAACGCTGAGGCTGGCCTGAACAGAAGTTGAGCTGGAAGGTCTGGCTGTGGGAGCAGTAGAAGACAGAAGAGACAGCGAAAAAGTTGGTGGTGATGTACCCTTGCCAGGAGGTCCTCCAGCTCTAGACTCACGTGTACCAGAAGCTAGTTGGGACACCAGCATTGAGAGACAACAGCTAGAGAGTGAATCCTCTTACCTCACAGAAAAGTGGAACAGGAGGAAGTGAAAATCACCTCCAGCTCTGAAGAGGTACAAAAGGGCCTCTGTTACATGGTCACCAACTAAAGGAAAGCCTGCTACATGTGACGAGGATCCAAGGGATAAGGACTGCCCTTGTCCTCAGCATCACAAGGAGACCTGACTAGACCACTGGAGCAGGTGACTAGGTGCTTGAGGAGGAAGATGCTGCAGCTGCCAGAGCAAAATCAATTTTGTTTAAACTCCAAATGCCTTCCCTTCCAGTAAGGGCTTGTGAGCTCTAGGCAAGCAGTTGGCCTTGATGATCTCGAAGGGCTCTTCCAACCTCAACAGTTCTATGAACATGATTCTACTTCAGAGAATCATAGAATGGTTTGGGTTAGAAGAGATCTTTCAAGTTTGTTTAGTCCAACCTCCCTGCAGTGAACAGGGACATCCTCAACAAGAGCAGGTTGCTCAGAGTCCTGTCCAACCTCACCTTGAATGTTTCCAGGCTTGGAGCATCTACCACCTCTCTGGGCAATTTCCCACTTATCCAGACATTTCTGCTGACCCTGTGTGTATCTCAGGTGCCCATGGTGGTCTTAAGTTGAAGGTTGGGTTCAGTGATCTTAAAGGTCTCTTACAACCAAAACAATTCTATCATTCAGCTATGTCCTACAAGATGAAGTCACTAGATCTCCATGGCTGCAGAGCCAGTGCCAACGGTGGAAGAGGACAGTGCTGAAGCTGTGCCCAGCTGCCAGGCTGTGCTCCAAACTGCCTTCAGTGCCATATGGCATGGAGCCCTGCTCCTGAGATTCCTCCCCAGGGACCAGAAGCTTGCACTGTGAGGTGTCTGCTAGGAAAGCAATGGTTTCGTGCTGCCCAGCTCTTCCCAGTTTACTGCAGCACACTCTTGAGGACACGAAGGTGCCCTAACCCCTTGCTACCATGGAGCAAGTAAGTGACAGCAGAACCAGGAAGTCAAGACAGCAAAGGCAGGCATCAAGCTGAATTCATGTTCATTTTTTCATGACCTTTTGTGCCTGATTATCAGTGCTAACAGCAGCCACTGTGTTCATGTCCCAGCATCTTTTTATTGCCTGAGGGCAGATTTAAAAGAAGAATAAATAAAAGACAGTGCTGGAGATTTGCCATTACGTCTTGCTCTTGGACAGGAGGACTGTGCCCAAGTTCCCCATCCAGGTGGACAGACCCTTGGATACTTCCCAGAAGTCGTCACAAACCATCTTCAAAATAAAGCAATTGTGTTGTCAAGGTGTTTGCCATGGACAGGAATGCTGGACACAGGCATCTGAAAACATTCTCAAGATCCCACCATGGTGGAGATTGGAAAAGACCTCTGGAGATCATCCAGTCCAAACTCCCTGCTAAAGCAGAGGCACTCACAGCAAGCTGCAGAGGATCGCAATGGCCAGGTGGGTTTGGAATCTCTCCAGAAAAGGAAACTCCACAATCTCTCTAGGCAGCTAGCTCCACCACCCTCACAACAAATAAATTTTCCTTCTGTTCAGGTGGAACCTCTGTTCAGGTGGGTTCCTGTGCCCACTGCCCCTCATGCTGTCACTAGGCACCACTGAAAAAAGTCTGTCCCAACTCTTGCCTCCCCCCTTTTAACTCTTGCTGAGCACTGAGAAGATCCCCTCCCAGGCTGCTCTTCTCCAGGCTCAACAGCCCCAGGGCTCTCAGCCTTTCCTCTTCAAAGAGATGCTCCAGGCCTCTCAGCATCCATGTAACCTCTGCTGGGTCTCTAGTAGTTCCCTGTCTCTCTTGAAGTGGGCAGCCCAGAACTGGACCAAGGACTCCAGATGTAGCCTCACTTCTCAGCTGTTTTCACATAAAGCTTAGAGTCACCACATCCTATCACTGGACATGACTGAGAAGAGCCTAGCTCCATTTTCCTGACACTCGCGCTTCACATATTCATAGACACAAAGGAGGTCATCCCTCAGTCTCCTCTTCTCTAACCTAAAGAGAACCAGCTCCCTCAGCCTTTCCTCACATGGGAGATGTTCCACTCCCTTCATCATCTTTGTGGCTTTGTGCTGGACTCTTTCAAGCAGTTCCCTGTCCTTGAACTGAGGGGCCCAGAACTGAACATAACATTCCAGATGTGATCTCACCAGGGCAGAGTGGAGGGGGAGGAGAACCTCTCTATCTATTTACCACCCCCCCTTCTTATACACCCCAGGATGCCATTGGCCTTGGCCACAGGGGTGCATTGCTGACTCATGGTCATCCTTCCATCCACCAGGACCCCCTAGTCCCTCTCCTCTGCACTGCTCTACAACAGGTCAGCCCCCAACCTATACTGGTCCATGGGGTTGTTCTTTCCCAGATGCAAGGCTCTACACTCGCCCTTGTTGTAGGAGTCAAGCTTGGTTTCTCTGCTCAATCCTCAGGCAAAAATCCTGCCAGTTTCAACAAGCATTGACCTAAATCTCAATAGTGAAGTGATTGACCTACCATGCTGAAATTAAATGTCTTTCTCTCTCCCAGTTGGTCTCAGGTTCTGACATCGGTTTCCTGGAACACCTGGATGACCTCTGGCTTGCTTGCCAGCTGCTGTGCCAGCATACCCATGCTATCCGGGGCATCACACAGCCCAGCACGGAGCAGGACCCGTGAAGCATCCGCCTGCTGCCCAGCACATGCTGCATGGAGAGCTGTGGGGGGACAAGATGGCACAGAGAAAACTGTGGAAGAGACCTTTAAGACCATCCAGCCTAACCATTAACCCAGCACTGCCAGGTCACCACTAAAGCATGTCCCTCAGCAACACACCTCCATGGCTTTTAAAGCCCTGAAGGCACGGTGACTCCACCGCTTCCCAGAGCCTGACAACCCTTTTGGGAAGAAATTGTTCCTCATGTCCAACCTAAACCTCCCCTGAAGCAACTTACTATAGAATCCTTGAAAGCACTGGGTTGGAAGAGACCTTTAAAGGTCATCTAGTCCAATCTCACTGCAGTAAGCAGGGACATCCCCAGCTGGATCAGGTTGCTCAGAGCCCCATCAAGCCTGACCTTGAATGTGTCCAGGTCAGGCCCTCCACCACCACTCTGGGCAACCTGTTCCAGCGTTTGTCATAGTAAAGAGCTTCGTCTTAATGTCCAATCTAAATCCACCCTTCCCTAGTTTCAAACCATTGCCTCTTGTCCTAGAATCACACAGAACCATAGAACTGTTGAGGCTGGAAGAGACCTTTGAGATTGTCAAGTCCAACTGCTTGCCTGGAACTCACAGTCTCACCACTAACTGCTAAGCTACTACCACTAAACCACATCCCTCAGCACCAAAGCCACGCATCTTTTAGAGCCCTCCATAGATGGTGACTCTACCATCTCCCCAGGCAGCCTGTTCCAATGCCTGAGAACCCTTTCTGTGAAGAAATTTTTCCTAATATCCAACTTGTCCTACTGCTACATGCCAGCCCATCCCCAAACTTCCCAACTTGAAGCCACTTACCTCTTGTCCTATCACTTGTTCCCTGGGAGAAGACTGATCCTCACCTCTCTCCAGCCTCCTTTCAGGGAGTCGTAGAGGACATGACCCTGAGCCTTCTCTTCTCCAGGATGAACAACCCCACTCCCCTCAACCACTCCTCACTAGACTTCTGCTTGCCTCCTAAGAGATGCTCTCCACTGAAGCATGTTATTAAGCAAATCTAAAACTGGGTAAGTTGCCAATTTGGGGCTGAAACCACTTCTAGCGACTTTTTTTTCTCCTGTTAAGAGAGAGATGCTGATGAAAGAGACTCCTCAGACTCTCCCGCTGGGAATGCCAACTCACTGGCATCACCATGGCAACCATATTTACGTTCAAGCGCTCGGTTAGTATTTGCTCCTAGGCAGTTTGCTGAGAAATTGAGATTTAAGAGCTTCTGCAGTTGTATTTTCTCCACCCAAATTGTTTCAAACTAGCTATTTCCAACCAAATTTGATGGTGAGGTGATGGTGTCAAAGATAGAAAACTCCTGAAATTCTCACACTAAAGAAATTGGGTAAAAAACAGATTCACAGATTTCACCTTGTCTAACCCCCCTGCAGTGAGCAGGGACAGCTCCAACTAGATCAGGCTGCCTAGGGCCACATCAAGTCTGATTTTGAATGCCTCTAGGGACAGGGCCTCAACCACATCCCTTTGCAACCTGTTCCAGTATTTTACCACTCTCACAGTGACGAACTTCCTCCTAATGTCCAATCTACATCTACCCTGCTCCATTCAAACCATCTCCCCTCATCCTATTGCTACAAGCCCTTCTAAACACTGCTTCTCCAGCCTGCCTGTAGGTCCCCTTCAGATATTAGCATCTCTGTCCTTCCCCCAAAACAGAGGCCCTGATTCATCCTCAACCACACCATTAGACATCAAAAACTCCTGCAATGAAGACAGAGTGAATGAAAGCTGCAAAACCCCCACCAAACCCAGGCTACAGAGGTCACACTGCACTGAAAGTCTTTTGCATGCATGAGTCTGGCATCTCCTGGCACGCTTGGCCGAGCAGACACATCATGGGCTGCTTTGGAGGCCAGGCTCCTCTTGCAAGAGGGTGAACAAGCAGCTCTGGGGCCTTACCTGAACGTTTTTTTCCATCCTTGGCATGGACATCAGCGCCGAGGGACAGCAGTGTCTGGATGGTGTGTGCATGTCCTTCCTGTGGTGAGGAGCAGAGGCACCTGGGTTATTTCTTCAGAACAAGCTCTGCATCTTTCTCATGAGGTCTTCTGTGATTTTTCTTTTTTTTTTTTTTTAAACCACAATAGCATCTTCAGACCATAGAATCACAGAACTGTTCAGGCTGGAAAAGAACTTTTAAAATCAAGTCCAACCATTCTTTAACTCTGCCAAGGCTGGTGCCAACCATGTCCCTCAGCACCACATCTCCAAGGCTTTTAAACATCTCCAGGGATGGGCATTCAACCACCTCCATGGGCAAACTGTTCCAGCATTTAAGAACCCTTTCAGGGGAAAAGTTTCCTCTAACTGTAGCAACTGGAACAAGGAGGACATCTCATCACAAGACAGGTGTGGACCTGTTAGAGTGGGGCCAGAGGAGACCACAGCAATGATGGGAGGGCTGGAAGCCCTCTGCTGTGAGCACAGGCTGAGAGAGTTGGGTTTGTTCAGCTTGGAGAAGACAAGGCTCCAGGGAGACCTTCTGGTGGCCTTTCAGGACTTACAGGGGCCAAAACAAGAGCTAGGGACAGACCTTTAGCAGGGCCTGTTGAGACAGAACAGGGAGGGATGGTTTTGAACTAAAAGAGGGGAGATTTAGACTGGAGAGAAGAAAGAAATGTTTTGCTCTGAGGATGGTGAGACCATTCCAAGTCAGGTAGTTCAGGGCTCTGAGCAACCTGCTTTAAGTTGCAGATGTCCTTGCTGATTGCAAGGCAGTTGGACGAGATGACCTTTAAAGGTCCCTTCCAGGTGCAGGTTAGGTCCATTAGCCAGGGATTGCCCAGGCACAGCAAATATGCTGCTATTATCCCATGGGAATTGGCCAGAGAAAAGCCAGCAGGCAGCTTCTCCAGCCTGTGTCCACATCCTTTGAGTGGCCCTAGCAGCAATTTCAATGCAGAAGGTGAAAAAGCAGCATCCCAGGAGCATCATTCTCTCCATGAACATTTAGCACAATATCTTATAATCAAAAGTGTTTAATTAAGACAAATGGCACTTAAAATCACACTCCAGTGCAGAGCTGTCTCTGGTGGTGGTGGTACAGCAAAGACTGATGTGCTAGACACTCAGTCCAGTCCTGATCCAGATGATCTGCTTTTAGACAACTGTAGATCCCACACAATTCTCCTGATTGTGGTAATGGGGTAACGGGCAAAGACACGAACACAAGAAGTTCCACCTAAAGATAAGGAGGAACTTCTTTAACGTAAGGGTGATGAGGCACTGGAGCAGACTGCACAGAGAGGTGGTGGAGTCTCCATCTCTGGAGACTTTCAAAACCTGCCTGCACATGTTGCTGTGTGACTTTCTCTACGTAAACTCGCCTTGGTGGGGGAGTTGGACTTGATAATCCATTCCAACCCCTACCATTCTGTGGTCAACAGATCCACCTTGCACACACAAAACCTTGAGGTGTGAGGAATTTGGAAGATTGTCCCAGGCTATGGAGGAGTTAACACACAAACAACCTCTGACAAGTAGGTGGCACAACCTAAAGATGTTTCCCAACAACAAATCAGGGCACTAATTTGTCAAGTGATCGTGTTTTTGCCTCTACAGTCCTCACCTCTGCTCCAGTAACTCAATTAAATTGCTTTTAACATCAGCTGGCCAAAGAGCTGCAGAGTGCCTGCCTCACCTTGCAGAACCAGCAGCTGGCTGATGGTTAACAGGACAAAATGTCAGCAAAAAGCTGTGTTAACCCACCCTGGAAATCCAGAGGGATCAGGAGCTGTTCTTCCTGAGGTGGAATTCAGCTCAGAGAGCAGAACCTGTTGTGGATGTGGCCTGATGGACATCTGCCTGTGGTAGCCTCTGGCACTTCCTAAAGGATTACTCCAGTATTTAGTCATGGAATCACAGAATTGTTTCAGTTGGGAAAGACCTTTAAGACCTTCAAATCCAACTATTCTCTAACTCTGCCAAGTCTGGTGCTACACCATGCCCCTCAGCACCACAGATTTACAGCTTTTAAACGCTTCTAGGGATGGGGATTCAACCGCCTCCCTGGGCAGACTGTTGCAGTGTTTGAGAACCCTTTCAGAGAAGTTTCTTCTGATATCTAACCTCCCCTGCTGCAAAATGAGCTCATTTCCTCTTGTCCTGTTACTTGTTCCTTGGGAGAAGAGACCAACCCTCACCTGGCTCCAGCCTCCTTTCAGGAAGCTGTAGAGAGCAATGAGGTCTTCCCTTACCCTCCTCTTCTCCAGGCTGAGCAACCTCAGGTCCCTCAGCTGCTTCTCACCAGACCTGTTCTCCAGACACTTCATCAGTTTCATCGCCTTCCTCTTGACCTGCTCTAGCCCCTCAATGCCCTTCTTAGAGTAAGGGGCCCAAAACTGAACCCAGTACTCAAGGTGAGGCCTCACTACTGCCCAGTACAATCCTGCTCTGGTCCTGCTGGCCATCCTATTGCTCACTCAAGCCAGGATGCTGGTGGCCTTCTTGGCCACCTGGTCACACACTGGCTCATCTTCAGCTGCTGTCAACCAACCCCTCCCCCAAGTCCTTTTCTTCTGGGACGTGTCCAGCCACTCTGCCCCAAGCCTGGAGCATTCCTGGGGTTGTTGTGACCCAAGTGGAAGACCCAGCACTTAGCCTTGTTGAACCTCATCCCATTGGTCTCAGCCCACTGACCAGCCCGGCCAGGTCCCTTTGCAGAGCCTTCCTACCCTCCAGCAGGTCAACACTCATGTCCAATGTGGTGTTATCTGCAAACTGACTGAGGGTGCCTCAATCTCCTCATCCAGATCACAGCTAAAGACATTAAAGAGACCAGGCTCCAGCACCGAGCCCCAGTGAACACAACTCGTGACTGGCCACGAACTGGATTTAACTCAATTCCCCACCACTCTTTGGACCTGCCCATCTGGACAGCTTTTTACACAGCAAAGCCTCCACCCATCCAAGCCAGGAGGAGACACAGGCTTACACACCATCATGACCCACAGTGTCCTCCTCAACTCTTTCCTCTGCCAGTAGCCACTTTGAAACGCTGCAGGGGAAAATGTAACACAGCCCCCACCCTGCATTTCTCCACAGTAAATAAATCCTCTCTCCCTAAATACCATGCCTGGCTTGGTAATTACTTCATCAACACCATGAATTAGCCTTTGTCACACAGCATGAGAAGGGAAGGCTCTTTATTTTTATCCCCTCCACCCACTCCTTCCCCACTCTGTTATGGCAGAACTCAGTAGGATCTTCTCCCACCCTGCTCCAGGCTCCCATTTCTCTGCTCGCCATCTCAAGCGGCAAAGACAAGAAGCCAGGTCCTGCTTTAGCAGCCACAGCTTTGGCAGCAAATTGAGTTGAAAGCTTAATTTGATTTTTAGGTATTTATAAATACAGAGTAACAAGAAAAGAAGGTGAAAAAAAAAAAAACCACAAAACCAAAGCACCCAACCAACCAGGCAAACAAATGATGCTGTAAACACAAAGTGACACTGAGCCTGGGGAAGGAAGAGAAACCCATCAAATCACTCCCCCATCAGCAGCCACCGGCCAAGACAGAGCTGGGATCTTCTCCAAGCACATTATATTCCTCAGCAGCCCTGCTGCTAAATGTACCCTTGGCAACCAAAAGGGCTTTCAATATGGTTGAGCAGGGCATGAGGAAGGGAAGCTGGGAGAAAAAAACCCTGCTTTTGTGGGAGCCAAAAACACCATGGCTGGGTCCTTGCTAGAAGAGAAGACTGCTGCCAGCACTCCCAGTAAGTGTTATTGATGCTTTTGTAGGAGCGGGGCGCTGGGATGCTGCTTGGTTCCCACTACAAGTCTAGACCAGGCTCTGAGTGCTGCAAGTTAAAGTTCAGCACAAGAAGGACATGGACCTGTTGGAGCAGGGCCAGAGAAGGCCACAATAATGGGAGGGCTGGAAGCCATCTGCTGTGAGCACAGGCTGAGAGTTGCAGTTGTTCAGCTTGGAGAAGAGAAGGCTCCAGGGAGACCTTCCGGTGGCCTCTCAGGAGCTAAAGGGGCTGAGAAGAAAGCCTGTTGTGACAGGACAAGGAGGGATGGTTTTGAACTAAAAGAAGGAGATTTAGACTGGAGAGAAGGACAAAATGTTTTGCTCTCAGGGTGGTGAGAACCGGTCCCAGGTTGCAGAGAAGTGGTAGATGTCCGATCCCTGGAACTATTCCAGGTCTAGTTGCAACCTGCTCTAGTTGCAAATGTCCCTGCTGTCTGCAGGGAGGTTGGACTAGAAGACTTTTAAAGTCATCCAACCCAAACCATTCTTGCATTCCCTGATCATGCAGGAATCTGAGCAGAGGCCTTCCCAGTGTGATGCAAACTGTGGACAGCACCAAGCAGAAGGGAGGCAGCAGGATCCCAGGAGTGATCCTGGTCACTGGTGAGGCTTTTAGGATCTGCTCTGTGCTCCCAGGAGTGTTGCAGGTCCCACAGCCCACCAGGCTCTGCTTCTTACACAGGCATGGGAGGAAGAGAAAACTCCAACTCTGCTTGGAATACAAAACAGCTCCTGTATGAAGGACACAGATAAGGGCCGGGGAGCTCCCTCAGCTTTTCCAGATGTCCTTTCTCAGGTCTGGCCATGGGCAGGCCAGTACCCAGCCTACTGGGACAAACAGCTGCTTTTTCACAGTGCATCAAGTACATGGAAAAGACTATGGCCAGCAGGCCAAGAGAGGTTCTCCTTCCCCTCTACTCTGCCCTAGTGAAGCCACAGATAGAGTCCTGGATCCAGTTCTAGGCTCCCTGGTTCAAGAGAGACAGGGAACTACTGGAGAGAGTCCAGTGGCTGGAAATATGCTGAGGGGCTTGAAGCATCTCTGTGAGGAGGAAAGGCTGAGAGCCCTGGGGCTGTTGAGCCTGGAGAAGAGCAGCCTGAGAGGCGATCTGAGCAATGCTCAGCAAGAGCTAAAGGGTGGAGGGCAAGCGGATGGGGCCAGACTCTTTGCAGTGGTACCCAGTGACAGCATGAGGGGCAATGGGCACAAACTGGAATCCAGGAGGTTCTATCTGAACATGAGAAGCTTCTTTGCTGTGAGGGTGGTGGAGCCCTGGAGCAGGCTGCCCAGAGAGGTTGTGGGGTCTCCTTCTCTGGAGAGATTCCAAACCCATCTGGACATTGTGATCCTGGGCAAGCTGCTGTGGGTGACCCTGCTTTAGCCGTGGGGTTGGACTGGATAATCTTTAGCAGTCCCTTCCAGCCCTCACCACACTGGAATTCTGTGATCAGCCATCTTTTGTCCAGCAAGCTGCTGACATGGAAACAAGCTGCTGACCTTCTGGGACTCAAACCACCCAGATCTGAAGACAAAAAGAAATCTGAGCTGCACTTAATTCATGGCTCCTCTACTAGGTGAGCAAGACCCCGGTGAAGAACTGTCACAGTTCATGTGACTCTAAATACCAGCAAACATGGTGTGGAACTAGTCAGGAGCAGACAGGCAGTGACAGAGCAGAACCTAGGAATGTAAGCCTGATTGCAGCACACTAACCGGCAAAGACTTTACAGAGGAAGCCTGGGCAAAGAACGAACCTTGGCTGCGTAGTGCAGAGCTGTGAGTTGGAGGGTGGTGGCTCTCTCATTGACGTTGACACCCAGCTCTGAGACAAGGAACTGGATGGCTTCATCCTGGGCTGTCACAGCTGCCCGGTGCAGAGCCTGAGCGCCCAGAGCATCCACAGCTGAAGGACTGGCCTGGAAGGGAGGGAAAAGGAAAGTAGTGAACAACTTGGTCACACCTTCAAGGACAATCACCAACCCAAGCAGAATCATGTCTGCCTGTGGTGAGAGCAATGAACACGAGGGATCACAGAATTCCAGCACAGTGGAGGTTAGAAGGGACCTTTGGAGATCATCCAGTCCAACCCCCCTGCTAAAGCAGGGGCACCCACAGTAGGTTGCCCAGGATCACAATGTCCAGATAGGTTTGGAATCTCTCCCGAGAAGGAGACTCCACAATCTCTGAGCAGCCTGCTGCAGGGCTGCACCACCCTCAAAGTCAAGAAATTTCTCCTCATGTTCAGATGGAACCTCCTGGGTTCCAGTTGGTGCCCATTGACCTTTGTCCTGTCACTTGGCACCACTGAAAAGCGTCTGGCCCCATCCTCTTGCCCCTCACCCTTTAGCTCTTGTTGAGCATTGAGAAGATCTCTTCTCAGGCAACAGCCCCAGATCTCTCAACCTTTCCTCCTCACAGAGATGCTCCAGGCCCCTCAGCATCTGTGTGACCTCTGCAGGTCTGTCTCCAGTAATTCCCTGTCTCTCTTGAACTGGGCAGTCCAGAACTGGACCCAGTACTCCATCTGTGGCCTCCCTAGGGCAGAGTAGATGGGGAGAATTACTAGTGCACCGTAATTTGAACCTGAGCTTGGTCCCTGCTTAGGTTTTTAAGTGGTAAGCAAAACTAGTGCCAAAAAAAAAAAAAAGGTCACCAAGTCCTCTCTCCTGAGTTTCTTTTTCAAAGCAGGAAGAAACAACCCAATCTCCAAACTTTATATGCTGGTGAAGAACTTGGACACAAGTTATTCAGAAATAGAGGAAGGCAGATGGGTGGATGATCTCATAAGCTCTCTTCTGTGAGTCTCTGAACGTGAATCCCAAAGATATATGATCAGGCAGGGGAACAGAAGTAACAATCAGTGCATCATAATCCAGTCCTTGAAGTCTGGTGGCCCTGACTCATGGGTTTATAAAACCTAGAAGGTAGCAACACTGCCATTAGTCCTTCCAGTGCTGCTTCATGGCAGCAAGCCAGGCCATGAAGAGGAAACTGAATCAGTGATTCCATCTTCATTGCCTGAAATGTGAGACTGGAAACGTAAGCAAACTCGTATGATGCTTTATCCTGGTAAGGGCCAGATAAGCAAAGACAAGCTCATGAACATCTCCTGAGGTCAACAAGAATCTTCTCACAGAATCTCAAGACTGGTTTGGGTTGGAAGGGACCTTTCAAGGTCATCTAGCCCAACCCTTGGCACACACATCTGCAACTAGAGCAGGTTGCTCAGAGCCCCAAACAACCTGGCCTTGAACACTTCCAGGGATGCAGCATCTACCACCTCTCTGCACAACCTGGGACAGGACCTCACCACCCCTCTTTTAGTTTCAAACCATCCACCCTTGTCCTGTCACAACAGACCCTGGTCAAAAGGTTGGTCCCATCTTTCTTACTGGCCTTTCTTACTGAAAGGCTGCAATAAGGTCCCCCCCCAAGGATCTCTCTGAGAGTGGGGACTCCGCCACACACCTAGGCAGCCTGTACCAGGACTTGACAACTCTTTCCATGAAGAAATTGTCCCCAATACCCAACCTAATCCTCCAATGGCACAACCTGAGGCCATTTCCTCTTGTCCTGTCACTTGTTCCTTGGGAGATGAACAACTCAAACTTGCCCCATGGCAAAGATGCTCTGTTTTTGCCATGCTAGCTTTCTGCCAGGCCAGTGAGGTGCACCAGTTTGGCACAATGTCCAAAGAACCCCAGACACAGTGCAGGAGAGATGCCAAATGAGAGCAAAGGAGATGAGAAGCCCAACCCCACCTCTGTGAGAATCAGCCATTAGTTGGGCTCCAACCATCTCACATCGATTCAGCAGCCAATAAATAATGCAGTGGTCTGGTTCCTGCTGTACACAATTGGCTTTAATGACACTCTGGTTATGCCTCAGTGTTGGAGGAAATTGGAGATCCTTAGGAGACAACACAAGAGAGGGAGGCCAGAGATGAGCTGCAGCCAGATGGCATCATGTCATCCAGCCCCAGCACTGCCAAGAGCCTCCAGCACTAACCCCTGGCACGGCCAAATGCTGCTCTTGACTTTGACACAGCTCCTGGGCATGACCTGTCCTCGCCTGTCACTGCTTTATGTCTCCACCCCCCTTCACCAGCTACGGGAACATCTCCCTGCCCCAGAGTGAGATCTTCACCACAAGCTGAAGATCTTCACCATGAACTGAGTCTTAGTGACCTTACTGGGTAAAACCTTGCTTATTTCCAAACGAAATTTACCTTCTTTAGCTATTTTAAACTTGGAGATTTGCGTCTTTACAACATGGTTATGGTGGATGTGTGGATGGCCTCTCCTGGCAGCTCTAGGTTAGGTTCTGGAGGAGGGAGGGAAGGTTTTTGCACCTACCTGGTGTTTTTCCAGGAGCAGCCGGGCAATGTCTACGTGACCATTCTGGATGGCATCCATGAAGGGAGTGACTCCACATCTGTCTCTGCTGTCAGGTTTGTACTGACACCTGGGAGAGAAGACAAAAGTCAGGGCAGACATACTGGAGGCTCTAAAACCCTTACTCGTGTTTCCAAGGATGGAGTATCTCCCACCTCCCCAGGCAACCTTGGCCATTGTGTCATCAGTGTAAAACATTTCTTCCTTAGATCTAGTGTACATCTCTCCTCTTCTACTTTAAAACCATCACCCTGTACACAGCACTAGTGAGCTCACACCTTGAATACTTGAATATTGTTTTGGGGCTCTTGATGCAAGAAGGACATTGAGGTTTTAGAGTGGGTCCAGAAAGGGCAACAAAGCTGGTGAAAGGTCTGGAGAATAGGTCTTGTGAAGAGCAGCTGAGGGAACTGGGGTTGTTTAGCCAGGAGAAAAGAAGGCTGAGGGAGACCTTCTGTCTCTCTACAACTCCTTGAAAAGAGGTTGGAGTCAGGTGGGGGTTGGTCTCTTCTCCATAGTAACAACTGGACAAAGGGAAATGGCCTCAAGATGCATGACAGGACGTTTAGGTTGGATATTAGAAGAAACTTCTTCACTGAAAGGGTTCTCAAACACTGGAACAGGCTTCCCAGCAAGGGGACTGAATCTCCATCCCTGGAGGGGCTTAAAAGCTGTGTAGATGTGGTGCTAAGGGACATGGTTTAGCACCAGACTTGGTAGAGGTAGAAAATGGTTGGACTTGGTGATCTTAAAGGTATTTTCCAACTGCAATGGTTCGATGATCACCACTTGGGCCACTTTAAGTCTTGAAAGGCCACCAGAAGGTCTCCCTGAAGTCTTTTCTTCTCCAGCCTGAACTATACCACCTCTCACCCTGTTCTCACAGCAGAGGGCTTCCATCCTCTGATCATTTTTGTGGCCTGTATCCTCACATAGCAATGCCACATGGACAAAAATTCAAAGCCCACAGGTCTCGCTTAGGCTGAAGCTCCAGTGAAATGAGAAAAAACAATTACCATGGAAAGCCTGGCTTGAATCACAGGGCTCCGTTTATGCTGGGCCAAGCATGGAGAGGAATTATCAAGGCTGGAATGAGTTGGCTAACAGGACCTGTGGCCTGAGGAAAGCTGCTCTAGCTCTGGAAGCCAAGACTGCTGGTTAGGAAGCTAACAGGGTCATGATGACTGAGCAGAAGGTGATTGAAAGCCACTTCACAGCAGCCACCAGGGAGCCACAGCCTGAAAAATAAAGCCTGGAGGCTCAGTCCAGCCTGGAGGAGCTGCACCCAGAACCGAGCTGTCAGAGAACTGTTGGTGTTGTTTTCGTAGGGCCTCGGATACATTGGAGCAACAGGAATGAATCAGCACAAAAAAAAGAGAGGAGTTACATAAGCAGGGTTTATGTCATCGTGAAGTCAGAGTCCATCAGAGCCCATCTGGAGCCAAGCCTTGTCTCCAAGGCTCCTAACCAGCCGTGAAAACCCTGGAGGACAGGGAGACAGCCCCGGGATAGCATGCAGAACAGCCGTGCAACCAGCCTTCCTCAGCAGTACAAATGCCCTTTGTGTCTGAAAGGCTGGAAAAACCCTGGAGAGAGGTGGGGGGAGAGCGAGGAGGCAGAGGCAGTGGCGGGAAGAAGGCTGCTTACCGCTCCAGCAGTAGCTCCACAGCATCCAGGCAGCCGTGCATCGCTGTGAGAGAGAGGAAACCTACCCTTCAGTTATGCTCTCATGCCACCACCCACCCACACTGAGAGATAATCAGATTTCTGACCCTTTTGGCTTACTCATGATGAGGGAAGAGCTTCCAAGACGCTTTAAATTTAAAGCTGTTGATGATTTTTTTGGGGTTGGTGATTAAAAACTTGGTCTCCAAATCTCAAGCCTCCCCCTGATCTTACATGCAAAACACCGGAGAAAAAGCTTGCACAAAGGTTTGCCTCTACCTGCAGAGGGAAGCTGACACACGAAGATCATTTCTTGCAAGGATTTCTGAACCCCTGAAGTGAAACCCAAGAGCAGCAAAAAGGGAAAACAAAGCAGGGAGGTGCTGCACAGCTGGATGGCATCTCCAGTCCTCTTCCTTAGCCACTCCAACTGCCGATCACTCTCATCTCATCATCCTAATGAAGCATCCTCACCCAGACAGCAGGGAAAAACAACAGGATGGTGGGGAAAAGATCCAAACATCTCACACTAGAATATTCTTCCTGGAAGAACAGCATTGATTTGGCGCTTTTTTTTTTTCCTACAGGTCATTTTGCAAAACAAACTTAATATATTCAAGAAAAAAAAAAAGTCAAACCAAACAGCTGCTTCTTCAGGCTGTGATGAAACAGAGTTCCTGACAAATGTGTGTTACCAGCAATAACCTTCAGCTTCAGCTGCATGATAAATGCTCTGGAAGCTCAACCAGTGCTTCCCATCCTCCCAGATCCTAGCTGTCCCTGCTCACTGCAGGGGGGGTTGGACAAGATGACCTTTGAGGGTCCCTTCCAAACAGACGTATTCTGTAATGGAAATACAGGCAGAGTGCCATCACAGAAAGGATTTTTGAAATAAAAATCTTGAGCTACATGAAGCAAACCCACCAACAACACGACTGCCTCCCTCAACAGCCAGAGACACAAGAAAGCTGCAGTGATCACTCCTGCACTCCACTTCCTCTAATTCTATTTCCCCTGCTCTTCTGCCTTGGGCTACACATATTTGAAGCAGCAAAGCTGGAGTAATCAACCCAAAAAAGAATGAAAATTATCCAGGGATAACTGTGACAGGAGGCCAGCTGGAATGGTCATGGGTTAACGTGCTCACATCCACACCCTCGGGATGAGAACTCATTGAGATGGGTGGTTCATCTTGATGTGATTTCCCCCAGCAGCTCCAGCATCACCTCCAGCCCCTCAGGAGCCGTGTTTGTGTAACTGGGCTTCATGGCAGGGTGGGGGTAGGGGGCAGGAATTACTGGCACCAGCATCCCCACAAGCAGCAGCCTCCAAGGGTTAAAATTAACCATCCTGACTTAAAATTATACTGGGGGCAAAGGTGGTTTAAGCAGCTCCTGTCCTTCCTGCTGTCCAGCTGCTCCCACACCAGCTGCTCCTACAGTATGTGGTCCAAGGTCTAACCTGGATCATTAAAACAACCATAAAGTGACCCAAATCATGGCTTTGCCACAAGGAAAGTCAAAGAGGCGGCAACAAAGAGGTGTAGACAGCTCTGTGAAGCAGTGAGAACCAGATGCTGGGTCCCACCTTCACTGTCTGTACCCCCATATCCCAAGCACCACAAGACACGGAGGAGACTTCAAACTCAAGGTCAAAAGCTAATACCCTTCTCCTCAGGACCATTTTCACCCTGTCCCCAAACCCTCAACCCCTAGATCTCTGTGGGGAGAGGTCTGAGAGGGTGCTGCCAAGCCCAGTCATGGAAACACAAGATTTGGGATTGATCAGGAACAGGAGAACCCATAAATAAACAAGGATCAAGCTTGATGGGGCTCTAAGCAACCTAATCTAGTTAAAGATGTCCTTACTCACTGCAAGGGGGTTGGACAAGATGACCTTTGAGAGTCCCTTCCAACCCAAACCATTCTATGATTCTATTAGCCATTTATCAGGCAACCTGCTCCTCACCACACAGCCTGAAACATCCAACACTTCCTCAGCTATCTGTCACTCTTGGGTCAAGCACAAGGACTAAGGCACAGACAACATCCCCGGGCTGGGACTGTCACTGTTGATGAGCACAGTGTAGTGGATGGGTGGCTCCTGAGGGCTGGGGAAGGAATGGGAATGACAGGCAAGGAGCAACACATCCAACAGATTAATTACAGCACAGTAGGGGTCTCCTCATCACACCTCAGGTCCTTCCAGAGAGTCAATCCTGATTAAATTCTTTGAGAACTCAGGAAGCTACAGGATTGAGCAGTGACTCCACACATTCACGTCTCCTGTAGAGGCACTGACAAGACATAGGACATGCTGGGATGGGGCATGTCCCACATTTAGGTCAATCCTGAGCTTGCCCCACAATGTCACCCTGACTTGGTGGCACAGGTGGAGACCTTCACTCATTCGCTCCCTTCATCATCCACTCTCGCAGAGGGCAGGGTCGGGGGGATTTAAGCTCTGGGAAGGCCCACACTTGATCTCCACTACCCAGCTTAGAACCACAGAATGGTTTTGGTTGGAAGAGAGCTTTAAGATCAAGTCCAACCACTAACCCAGCCAGGTCACCACTAAACCATGTCTCAATATCACATCTACATGGCTTTGAAACAGATAGGGACTCCATCACTGCCTGGGCAGCCTGTTCCAGGCTTTGACAACCCTTTTATGGTAGAACTGTTCCTCACATCCAACCGAAACCTCTCCTGGTGCAACTGCAATCCATTTCCTCTTGTACTGCACCATGTTCTGAGCTGAGGGAGCTTGGATATATCTGTCATGGGGTGGCAGAGATGAAGACCAACACCCTGGTGCAAGGAGGCCAAAGTCCATGGGTGATCACAGAATGGTGAAGATTGGAAGGGACCTCTGAAGATTGAGTCCAACCCGCCTGCCAAAACAGAATCACCTAGGGCAGGTCACACAGAAAGGCATCCAGATGAGTTCTGAAAGTCTCCAGAGACAGAGACTCCACAAGCTGTCTGGGCAGCCTGCTCCAGGGCTCCAGCACCTTTAGACTAAAGATGTTTTTCCTCAAGTGGAGGTGGAACTTCCCATGTTCCAGTTTGTGTCCGCTGCCCCTTGTCCTATCACAGGACACCACTGAAAAGAGACTGGCACCTTCATCATGTCATCATAAGTGTTCCTGGGATGAATCCATGATTCCCATGAGAATCTAACCGTTGTGTACCACAAAGAGATGCTTTGAGTAGAGGCAAAGTCCAGTGAAATGGGAGCTGAGGAGCCTCCAGCCTCCTACGAGCTTGATCTTTAACTCATCAGTAAGAAATATTAAGCCTAGATCTTTCTATTTCTCTGGAAACTACCAAAATGAGTGTCTGGCCTGAGGTGAAATCCTGCAGAAATGCAGACAAGCACCATTAGCAGACGGAAGTTCAGAGGTGAGCTCCTCGTAAGATCCATCACCAGGCTCTTCTCATTTAATTTTAGTAACTTCGTATTAGTTTCTCTGTAGTGTTGTATCAAGACAGGTCACACTTTGCTTAGAATCATATAATGGTTTGGGTTGGAAGTGATCTTAAACATCATCTGGTTCCAGCTGCCCTGACATAGGCAGGGTCACTTCCCACTAGACCAAGTTGCTCAAGGCCCCATCCAAACTGCTTTTGAACACTTCCAGAGATGGAGCATCCACAACCTCCCTGGGCAACCTGTTCCAGTGTCTTCCCACCTTCACTGTAATGAATTTCTTCCTAATATCCAGGCTAAATTAGCAGAAGCACGAACAGGAGCTTCTCCACATTAACAGGAGCTGAAATATCAGCCCCTTTCTGCTCTCTGCTGCTGCCACAGCCCACTCTTCCCAACCAACCCTGGTGATGACAGGACCTTCTCTTACCTGCTGTGTGCAGAGGAGTTCTCTTTATTGTGCTCTCTGTGTCCCAGCTGCTTGGGGACACATCCAGCAGATACTGGAGGACATGGGTATGGCCCTCCCGGCTCGCAATGTGGAAGCAATTCCAGCCATCCTTATTCTTCAGCAGTGGGTTGGCTCCATGCTCCACCAGAGCTTTGATCACCTCCAGGTTTGGCCTAGTGCAAGCCATCATTAGGGGAGTCCTAAAGGAGGACAAGACAAACATCATAACCAGAGAGACGTCAAGACCAGTGTCTTGACGGCTTTTGTCCTGATGTCTGATCCTGAAGCATGATTTAAAGTTGTTTGGAGCACCAACTGGCCTGTCTCATAAAACACTGCAGCTCAGTGCCAGCTGTGGAAAGCAAGCCAGAAAGAAAATTGATGGGCTAAAACCACCCTGAGGTAGGAGAAAACTTTGTTGGCTAAAGGCAAAGATCTTCTCCAAGCTTAATGTTGTATTTATCATATCACAGGGCTTGGGATGGTTTGAGAGAGGCTGAAGGCAGAGCCATGAGATGTTACAGCACTGCTATTGCATGCATAGGATCACTGAATTGTTTTGGTTAGAAGAAACCTTTAAGGCCACCAAGCCCAACCATCAACCCAGCACTGCCATGTCACCACTAAATCATGTCCCTCAGCACCACACATCACTTTGAAATCCCTCCAGGGATGGAGACTCCACCACTGCCCTGGTCCAGAGCTTGACAACTCTTTCGTGGAAGAGATTGTTCCTTATGTCCAAACTAAACTCCCCTTGGCACAATGTGAGGCTGTTTCCTCTTCTCCTGTCATTTGGTACTTGGGAGAAGAGACCAACCCCCAACTTGGCTCCAACCTCCTTTCAGGGAATTGTAGAGAGCCAGGAGGTCTCCCCTCAGCCTCCTTTTCTCCAGCCTCAACCCCAGTTCCTTCATCTACTCCTCACAAGGCTTGTGCTCCAGACCCTTCACCAGCTTTGTTGCCCTTCTCTGAATACGCTCCAGCACCTCAATGTCTTCTTGCAGTGAGGGGCCCAAAACTAAACCCAGTATTTGAAGTGTGGCCTAACCAGTGACCAGCACAGGGGGACAACCCCTGCCCTGGTACTGCTGGCTACATGCTGACTCATCTTCTGCCAGTTGTCAAGCAATGTCCCCAGGTCCTTTTCCACTGGGCAGTTTCCAGCCACTCTGCCCCCCCGCACTTCACCTTGTCAAACCTCTTCCTATTGTCCTCATTCTGATCCAGCCTGGCCAGATCCCTCTGTTTTCCATAGTTCTGTCCTGTTTTCCTGTGTCTGGGAAGAACATTTGGTATTTAGAAGCATAAAACACTCCAGCTGTAAGGACAGATAAGGACAGGAAGAGAGTTCTGAGAAGAAAGAGATGTCCAGTGATGTTGATTTTGATGAAAAGATGAGCCATGTGTATGCTAGGGATGACGGGGCAGAGCTGAGCCTGAGCTTGGTGTTTCCTGCAGCTCCATGGGCTTAAAAGCCATGTAGATGTGGTGCTGAAGGACATGGTTTAGTGGTGACCTGGCAGTGCTGGGTTAATGGTTGGACTTGATCTGAAGGGTCTTTTGCAGCCAAAACCATTCTGTGATACCGTGAAAAAATGTGGATCATTATCACCGTTTTTCATCAGACAGGGAAATGAGGAAGAATAAATACCTGTGTCTTAAATGGGATCTGCTAAGGAAGCAGTAATTTACAGCTTCTATTATAAACCTGGAGAAATCAGTGATAGGGTTGGAATTTAGCCCAGAGCCAACCTGTCCTGGGCTGATCCCCAGGCAGCGTGGGCAGCAGGGTGAGGGAGGGGATTCTGCCCCTCTGCTGAGACTCCACCTGGAGTGCTGGGGCCAGCTCTGGAGTCCTCAGCACAGGACGGACATGGACCTGTTGGAGCAGGGCCAGAGAAGGCCACAACAATGGTGGAAGGCCAGGCTTCTCTGTGTGAGGCCAGGCTGAGAGAGTTGCAGCTGTTCAGACTGGAGAAGAGAAGTCTCTGGGGAGATCCTCTGGTGGCCTTTTGGGACTTAAAGGGACCAAGAAGTAATCTGGGGACAGACTTTTTGTCAGGGTCTGTTGTGACAGGACAAGGGGTGACGGGTTTAAACTAAAAGAGGGAGATTTAGAATAAAGAGAAGGAAGATATTTTTTCCACTGAGGGTGGTTAGACTCTGCCCCAGGTTGTCCAGATAGGTGGTAGATGCCCCCATCCCTGGAACCATTCCAGGTGATGTTGTTTGGGGCTCTGACCAACCTGCTGTAGTTGAAGATGGCCCTGCTGACTGCAAGGGATTGGACTAGATGACTTAGAAAAGTCCTTTCCAACCCAAGCTATTCCATGATTCTATGCCTCTAAACTGGTTTCATTCCCAGCCTGCAACTGTTGTACTTAATGATCTCAGAGGTCTTTTCCAACCAAAACACTTCTACTGTTCTATGATTCTGCATCCAACCCCCTTTCAGACAGCCTCCTGAGCCACACAAAGCCAACCAGCGACCTACCAGTCTGCCTTTTTCAAGCAGTCCACACTTGCTCCTCTCTCCAGGAGATAAGAGACACAGTCCCCATGGCCCATGGAGGCCGCTTCGTGCAGAGGTCTCTTGTAGTCACTGTTGAACGCCTCAATCTCCATCTCCAACACCTCTACCAGGTAGGCAAGGACATCCTGGTGCCCGTAGCGGGCAGCGTGGTGCAGCAGCGTGTCCCTCAGGCGCCCATAGCGCTGCTTCTGCACTGCTGGGCCCAAGGTGGTGTCCTGCTGCAGCTCATCCCGCAGGAATTCCAGCCGGCCCTCCTGCACCAGCCGCAGCAGCGCCCGCGGCCTCTCCCCCTCCACCATTGCTAGAGAGTGAGAAAAAAGAGGCAAAAAGCAAGATTTGGGTTGGGAAGAGCACCCACAGAAAGGATTTTTTCCTTCGGAATAAGAGAACCTGGCCCCTCTCAGGAAAAAGGGACATTTCCCTTGGTAAACCCATCTCTCCTTCAGGATAATCAGATAGTCTCTTCTCCTTCAGGATAACAAGACATTTCTCAGAACAACAGTAATTTCCTTTTCCCTCAGCAATGCCAGACATTTCAAATTCCATTAGGAGCACCTCAAACTCCCTTTTGCCTTAGGAACACCAGAAATTCTCTTCTTCCTCAGGAAAATGAGAAATTTCCTGTTCCCTCAGGAACAACAGAAATTCCCTTTTCCTTCATGAATATCAGCAATTCCTTTTTGCCTTAGGAACACCAGAAATTCTATTCCCCTCCAGGAACACCAAAACATCCCTTTTCCTTTAGGAAAACCAGTAATTCCCTTTTCCCTCAGGAACACCAGAAATTCCCAGTTCCCTTAGTAGCACCAGAAATTCTCTTCTCTCTCAGGATAACGAGAAATTTCCTTCTCCTGGGTAACCAGAAATTTCCTTTTCTCTTAAGAAAATCCAGGAACTGGCCTCATAGGAAAAACAAACAGTTCTTTCTCCCTTGGGAAAACTAGGAACTGATTTCTCATCTAGAAAACAAGCAGTTCCACATTCCCTCAGGAATACCAGTAGTGCCCTTTTCCATCATGAAAACTAGTAATTCTCTTTTTCCTCAGCATCGTCATTCATGATTCCTTCTGGAGTACCTGAAGCTCTTCTTTTCCTCAGGAATACCCAAAATTCCGTGATCCCTCAGAAAATACAGTAATGCCCTTTTACCTTAAGAAAACCAAAATGTCCTTCTCCCTCAGCAACAGCAGAAATCCCCAGTTCTATCAGTAGCATCCAAAACTCTCTTTTCCCTCAGGAATACCTGAAACTCCCCACTCCCATAGGAACACACAAAATGTCCTTTTCCCTCAGGAACACCAGAAACTCCCAGTTCTCTCACGACTGCAAAAAATTTGCTTTTCCTTCAGGAAAATCAGAAATCCCTTTTCCCTTTAAGAAAACCAGAAACTCCTTTCTCCCTCAGGAATACTAGAAACTTCCTTTTCCTTCAGGAACACCCAAAATGTCCAGTTCCCTTAGGAGCACCTCCAACTCCCCTTCCCTTTAGGAACAACACAAATTCCTTTCTCTCTCAGCAACACCAGAAGTTCCCTGTTCCCTTAGGAATAACAGAAATTCCCTTTATCCTTTAGAAAACCACTCACTATCTGTTCCCTTAGGAAAACATTAATATTCTGTTCCCTTGGGAACATCAGTAATTCCCTGCTCACTCAGGAACACCTGAAGTTCCCTTTTCCCTCAGGAACACACGAAACCCCCTTCTCCTTCAGAAGCAACAATAATTCCCTGTTCCCTCAGGAACACCCGAAATTCTCTTTTCCCTCAGAAAAACCTGAAACTCCCTTTCCCTTTAAGAAAACCATTAATTCCCCGTTCCCTCCGAGCCTCGCCAATTCTCCTCTCCCTTCAACCCGCCCCGTGGCAAGTCCTCGGTCAGGGCTTTCCGCGGCGCTTTACAACCCACCCGCGCTCCGCCGGGGCCGCGTGACGCCATGCGTGACGTCACGCAGCGGCGTGAGAATGTCACCGACGGCCGACGAGGAACAGACCCCAGGAAGCTTTCTCTCGGCCAATCACAGCCTTCGCTTCCCCCCCGGAAGTTCCGCGCTACTGGACAGCGCCGTGTCCCGATCCAGTGTCTGATTGGTCAATTAGGCGGAACGGGGCGCGCGGGGAACGTCGAGAGCGGAGTGAGGCGCGGGACGGACGTGGGCAGGGGGTGAAGCTTCGCCTTAGCAACCAGGGCGGGCTCTTGGCGACGGCGGAGAGGGGCTAGAGGCTACATAAGGGACTCCCTTGGCATGGAGGGGGTGTGCTGAGCATCGAGAGGGCCCTTGGTAATGGGAGGGGGCTCGGTAAGGGCGTGGGGGGGACGACTTGGCATTGTGGGGTTTTTGGCATTAGTAACGGCAGGGACTTGATAACGAGAGGGTATTGGCAATAAGAGGACCTTGGCAATGTGGGGTTCTTTGGGGGTTCCTTGGCAATGGGTAAAACCTTTAGTACTGGAGAGGAACGTTGTCAGTGGGGAGACCTTGGCAATGGGAGGCCTTGTTAATGATGAGGGTCTTTGGTATTGGAGGGGACCCCTGGAATGGGCAGGGGGGGAAGGACAAGGAGGGGGCCCATGGTAGGGAAGGGGCTCCCTTGGCATTGGGGATGCTCTTGGCATTGAGGGAGCCCTTAGTTATGGGTGGGGCTTGGCAATGGTGGGTTCTTCGAACTGGGGGGGCCTTGGCAGTGGGCATCTTTGCTAATGGAGGGAGTTGGTAATGGGGGCCTCCTTGGCAGTGGAGGGGCCTTGGCAATGGGGGCGGGGGGGGGGCTTGGTAATGTGTTTCCTGGTATTGGAGGGGACCCTTGGCAGCTGGGGGGGGGGGGGCTTGGTGGTGCAGGGGGCTTACGAATGGGAGGGCTCTTTTGTGTTGGAGGGGACTCTTGGTAATGGAGGGGGCTTGGTAGCTGTGGGGGCACCCTGTTAATGGAGGGATTCTTAGCACTGGTGGGGGGGCCTTGGCAATGAGAGGGGGCTTAGTAATGGGGGCACCTCTTCCAGTTGGGGAGGCTTCTTGGAATTGGGGGCATTCTAGACGTTAAAGTGGCCTTGGTAATGAGGGGACCCTTGGAAATGTGGGGGCTTTGGCAATGGGGAGACCATTGGCATTCGATGGGGGCCTATGGCAATGAAGAAGCTTTGACAATGTGGGACACAGAGGAAGAGAAAGGTCCAAGGCTATGGAGGCAGTAGGTCTGGGGCAGGAGCAGGCAGTGGGGGAGATTGTTCTCGGACAGTGTGGGGTAGCACTGGAGGGGCTCTGAGATGCCAAGAGCCTCCTTGTGCAGCCACCATGATGAGGGGTGTAAGGTTGGAAAGGTTTTGACCATGAACCAGCAATGTGCACTTGTGGCCAAGAAGGCCAGTGCCATTCTGGGGTGTATTAGAAGGGGTGTGGTGAGTAGGTCAAGAGGTGGTGTCTGACCACCCTCACTGGAAAGAGTTTCTTCCTAATCTCCAATGTAAATCTCCCCTCTTCCAACTTCAGTCCACTCTGCCTTGTCCTATCACTACAAGCCCTTGTAAAAAGTCCCTCCCCAGCTCTGCTGTAGTCCCCTTTCAGGTACTGGAAGGCCATGAGAAGGTCTCCCTAGAGCCTTCTCCAGGCTGAACAACCCCAACTCTCAGCCTGTCCCCACAGGGGAGGTGCTTCAGCCCTGTGATCATCTTTGTGGCCTCCACTGAGGATAGGCTGAGGGAGCCGGGCTTGTTCAGCCTAGAAAAGATTCCTGGGGGACCTTACAGCTGCCTTAAAATAGCTGAAGGGAACCTACAGGAAGGCTAGAGAGGGCCTCTTCTTAAGGGTGTCTAGCAGTAGGAAAAAGCCGAATGGTTTGAAGCTCGGGGAGTGTAGGTTTAGACTGGATCTTAGGAAGAAGCTCTTCAGTATGAGGACGGTGGGACTTGAATAGGTTGCCCAGGGAGGCTGTGGATGTCTCCTCCCTGGGAATGTTCAAGGCCAGGTTGGATGGGACTTTGAGAATGTACTTGAAGGGGTCCCTGCCCATGGTGGGGAGGTTGGAGTAAATGATCTCTAAGGTCTCTTCTGACCAAAGCAATTCTATGATCATCTGGTCTGCCAGGTCACTATTAACGCACGTCTCCAAGTGCTGCAGCACTGGTTTGCATCCCATTTTTGTTTCTGCTTCCCTCATTTGACATTAGGAAGCAGCCTACCCCAGCAGCTTTTCTAGTCGACGTGGATGAAAATGAGGAAGCAGCCTAAGGGAGCCAACTGACCCTTGGATCCTGCTGTAGGAGATCGATCAGTGGATTTTGGTGCTGCCAGAAACTTACTAGATGAGTTTGTTTTCCCCAGAAGTGGACTGAGAAAGTAAAACTGACAAGTACAGGAGTGGTTTGCGCTGATCATTTCATCTGGTGGATGTTCATCCTATGCTGTGGTTTTGGGGTTTCTTGGGAGCATTTTGAGTTGGAACAAGTTGTATTCTTTGTGCATTTTTTTTTTTTCTGCTGGTTGACCCACGGATGAAGGAGAGGAGCTGATGGAGCTCTCAAGTAAGATTTTCCTTCACTCTTTAGATTTGTGCTGCTTCTGACTTGCTCTTCTCGGGGAGGTGGAGCTGGGAGGAGGAGGGGAAGAGCTGTTTCCTCCATGGTGGAGGATCCCAGCTTGTATCTGTTGGCAGGAAGCTCAAGTTTCAGTTTTTAGCACTGACTTTGACCTTTCCCTGGGTTAATTGTTGCCACGTCTCACATGGGATTGCTCAGTTCAGTCTCATCAGGCTTCCTTGTGATACTTTGCATTTCCACCAATGCTTTTATTGGCTTCCTCCATGTTGTAGGCATGTGAAGAAAGTTATAGAACTTTCATGGATTCTGGTTTTAGGTGGTTCTATTTTGTTCCAAAGCCTTGTACAACGTAAGAGTGGGGATTTGGGGGTGAAGCTTCTGTTGCAGGGCAGGATGCATTGTCCTTAGCAGCTCACCAGAGCATTGTACAAGGTTCTGCTCTGATATATGTGGAAAAACTCCTGGTTGAAACCCTGGGGCTAGCCTAGAAACTGTCTGAAGAGAAACTCTATGCTTGTGTCAGGGTTGAAGGCATGGGCTCTATCTTGCTGTTTGCTAACAGGTTGTTTTGGGGGGGCTTTCTTTTGCATCTTGGCAAAGCAGTGAAGGGATTCAAGAGAAGACACCTCACGGCCGATGCCTGCGAAGCTCTGGCACAAAGCATGGAGGGTTCCTCCTCCCTGACGCAGCCCTTGGCTCAAAGACAAAGTACAGGAGATGTGAACAGGGGCCTCTACCCTACCCACCGAAAAAAGAGACGTCAAGGAGGTACATTTGCTCTGAATGCTTTGCAGACTGAGGGGTGTGGGGGCTGAAATGCGGTGTGTAGCACCCAGAGCGGTGTGAAATCCATCATGAAACTTACGCTGGTTGGATGGTGATGCCAGAGAGGTGAGAAGAAATGGGTCACTTTCAAGTGGTGCAGAGCAAAACTGGACTTAACCTCTGCCTCCGCAAAACCAAGTGGCAAGAAAAAGAGGTGCCTTGACCACATCCCTCTGGGGGAGTGAATTTATGTGTTGGGTCTCTCCTCACACCATAAATGCCACCATGTCTCTTATCATCAAACAGTTGGAAACTACCTGGGGAGAGTAGCAGTTCTCCCTGAGGAACACAACAGCCACTGCAATTAGGCACTATTAGTGGTGTGACTCCTGCTTCTGAGCTGTAGATGTCCCTTCCAACCCAGTGCATTCAATGATTCCACCTGGGTTTTGAAAGGGCCAAAGCCTCAGAGGGCTTTTGAGGATTGATAAGACTTGCACATGACAGGGCTTAGGGTTCAAACTGAAGCAGAAGCAACTGTGTCCAGATAGCTCAGGGTGCAAGCATAAAGGCCCAGCCTCAAAACCTGTGTGATAACACACATGTGGGTGAGAAGATAGGTAGAAAGGAAAGAAAAACATCCAGAGTTAGTCCTGAGCTCCTCACTGCAAGTTTCGCTTAACAGTATTTCAGTTTTTCCCTGGCTGGCTTGGGAAGCCCTCTGTACTTTGGTGTGAGCAGCCTCACTTCACAGCCTCTGCTGGTGAGTTAGGACAGGACACCAGAGTCCCAAGCTCTTCTCCTGGGCATACATTTCCATTTTCCTATCAGCACTGTCTTTGACTATCTCATATTTAACTAGCTAGCAAAATCCAGATCTTCAAGTGCTGGTTTTGGACATTGGCAGAGGAGCTGTTCTTTTTTATGCAGCATCTTATGAACCAGACCTCTTTCAGCTGTGCCTCTATGAGCACCCAGAAATGAAATGCATTAAGAATAGCAGATGTTGCTTCTGATTTAGTTCTTGAGTTGCCTCTTACCTCCCCAAAAGGAGACTGGAGCCAGGTGGGGGTCAGCCTTTCTTCTGAAGGAACAAGTGACAGGACAAGAGGGAACAGCCTCAAGTTGCAGCAGGGGAGGTTTAGGTTGGATATGAACAATTTCTTCCCCAAAAGGGTTGTCAAAGCCTGGACCAGGCTGCCCAGGACAGTGGTGGAGTGCCCATCCATGGAGGTGTTTAAAACCATGTCCTTAGCTTTCTTATAGGCCCATTTAAGCTCATAGATTGTGAGGAAGTAACTACCACCTTACACAGCCTCTGGTCTCCTTAGCTCAGGGAGGAGCAGTGTGCTTTGTGGTTGTTGATGTCACTCATGCTTTTCTCTTTCTGCAGGCCGGGGTCATCAGAAGAACATCACTGATTACTTCAGGGTCTCTCAGACACAAGTAAGCACCAGTGGGACAAAGAACTGTAGTGTCAAAGAAGAACTACTGGACCTCTTCTTCCCTGATCCTGATGATTCCTTCAGCAGTGTCTCCTCTGCTAGGGAGATGAGCAGTGATTCCTCCTTTCAGGAGGATGAGGACTTTGCATCAGCTCCCAGGGACCAGCCTCTGTCCACTGCACTTGCAGGTATTCCCAAGCTGGAGCAGGATCTGTGGGGTGAGCCTGAGGGGAAGCCAATGGTGGTTCAGCCAGAACACAGCCAGGTGAAGCAGGAAGGCAGCCAGATCAAGCAGGAACTTGATGATATGGACATTGAACCAGAGCCTGATGCACATTATGGACTCCTGGGGACTCGGAATTGGGAAGTGCCTCAGGCAAGTATTAATGAGCTGCCTGTGGAAGTCCTGAGGAACATCTTTGCTTTCCTACCAGTGACTGATCTGTATCAGAACCTGAGCCTGGTGTGTCACTGCTGGAGGAAGATAGTCAACGATCCCCTGGTAAGGAATGTTGTGAGATTCATTTGAGCCTGTCCCTGCTGCTCTGCTCTTCTCTTGTGTGTTGCTGTAGGAACATTCATGACATGTCTGTCTCTTTTTGTTCCTTTAGATCCCTTTATTATTCCCTGATTCCCACACCCTTTCATATGAAGTCTCTTGTCACGTTTTTTTTCAACCACTATGGCATCTTCAGATCACAGAATAATAGAATCATTAAGATTGGAAAAGACTTTAAGGCCATGAAGTCCAACCATTAAGCCAGCACTGCCAAGTCCACCTCTAAATTATGTCCCTCAGCACCACATCTACATGACTTTGAAACCCCTCCAGGGACAGGGACTCTCCTACAGCCCTGGGTGGCCTGGGTCAGGACTTGACAACCCTTTCTGTGAAGAAATTGTTCCTCGTGTCCCACTTAAATCTCCCCTGGTGCAATTTGAGGCCATTTCCTGTTGTCCTGTTGCTTGTTCCTTGGGACAGGAGACAGACCCCCACATGGCTCCAGCCTCCTTTTTAGGAAGTTGCAGAGAGCCAGAAGGTCTTCCCTCAGCCTCCTTTGCTGCAGGCTGAAGAACCCCAATTCCCTCAGTTGCTCCTTACAAGATCTATTCTCCAGACCCTTCACCATCTTTGTTGTCCTTCTCTGGACACACTCCAGCACCCCAATGTCCTACCTAGAGTGAGGGTCCCAAAATGAGCCCAGGATTCAAGGGGTGTGGCCTCACCAGTTCCTAGTACAGGAGGACAATCCCTGCCATAGTCCTGCTGGCCAAGCTATTGCTGATAGCTGCCAACCTATATCAGCAGATCAATTTTGGGGCAACTTCCCTTGATGTATTCTTCCCAGACATGGAAAGAGCATCCTGTAAGACTCCACAAAATTCCCTTTCATCCTTTTCCTTGCTGCTTTGTTCCTGACAGGGATCATGCACTAAGTTCTGGCTGCCAGGCTGGGCAGTGTCCTCTCATGACCAGTGTACGTCACTGTCCTCCAGCCTGTCTGCATGTAGTGCCTCCTGCAGTCAGACAGGTTTAGAGTGAAGACCTTTAACTCTGTTTTTATGGAACTTGGTTCATCTGTGGCCAAAGCCCTCGCAACACAAACAGTTGTGAACCCTCTGGCCACAGCCAGGATCTCTGCAGTTCAATTAAAGTTGGCTTGGAGACTGCTGGCACTGCTAGACTTGCTTGCTGTTCATGCTGGAAACACTCAGCTTGAAGAAAGAGGCCATCTCAGAAGGAGGAGGGATTGATCACACCTCACATTTTTGTGAGGTTCCAAGTTCTTGCTCATGCCTTTCCGATAAATTTGGGTGGCAGAGGCCGAGCTGGGTGCAGAAGGTGTCCTGCACTCTGCTTTATCAGCACAGTGTGCATGCTTTGAGGAGCTGCAGAGATCCATAGAAATTCAGAGAATCACAGAATCATTAAGATTGGAAAAGATCTCCATCATCAAATCCAAACATTAACCCAGCACTGCCAGGTCACCATTAAACTGTGTCCCTCAGCACCACATCTCCACAGGTTTTAAACACCTCCAGAGATGGGGACTCCACCACTGTCCTGAGCAGCCTGGTTCAGGCTTTGACTACCCGCTTGGAGAAGAAATTGTTCTTCATGTCTGACCTAAACCTCCCCTGCTGCAACTTGAGGCCATTTCCTCTTGTCCTATCACTTCTTCCTTGGGAGAAGAGATTGACTACCACCTGACTCAAGCCCTCTTTCAGGGAGTTGTAGAGAGCCAGGTCTCCCTTCAGCCTCCTTTTCTCCAGGCTGAACCAACCCCAGGTCACTTAGCTGCTCCTCACAGACTTGTGATCCAGACCCTTCAGCAGCTTCATTACCCTTTTCTTTTCGTATACTGGTAGGGGTTGGAAGGGACCTCTGAAGATCATCAAGTCCAACCCCTCTGCCAAAGCAGGATCACCTAGAGCAGGTCACACAGGAAGGCATCCAGATGGATCTTGAAAGCCTCCAGAGAAGGAGACTCCACAAGCTGTCTGGGCAGCCTGCTCCAAGGCTGCAGCACCCTTAAAGGCACAGGGATTTTAAGCACTCAGCCCCCACTAGAGCAGATCTGTCTGATAGTGCTGAAGAAGTCCCCATTCCTCAATGCTTTGGTGTTTGAAACTCATCCTGTACCAGCTTGTTCCCATCGTTCTAGGAAAAGATGAATACTTACAGACATGTTTGCAGGCTGTGAGGAGCAAACTTGCCTCTCTTCCCTCCTTTTCTTTTTTTTTTTTTTTTTTTTTTTTCCTCTTGCCTTCCTCATCTCCTGCTTAGGTACCTGTTTCCATCAAACTAGAGGGACTTTTTGAAGTCCAGGTCTGCTTTGGAAATCCCTTTGATTAGCTTATTGCCAGAAGAAAGGTGGTTTGCAGTGCTGTGAGGTGAAAGATGGTGGCATGTGCTTCACATTCCAGTTCATTCCTTGGAAGAAGCTGTACCACAAGTACCTGATGAAGGAGGGCACAGCCTTGCACAGAGTTGAAATCATCTTGAGGGATTTTGCCATCACAAAGGAGAACAAAGAATGTATCTTGGGGCTGATCAGGTGAGTCCACCTCAGCACTTGATTTTGTGCCTGTAGAGCCTCAGACCTTCCTTGCTTTGGATCTTCTTCCATTTTATCCTGTGAATTGCCCAGTGAAAAATGGGTTTGTCTTCTAAACAGGGGGGAGGATACATACAGGAAGGAGCAATTATTTTAGCAGTAGAAATCACCAGCAGGGTTCTAGAAATAGGTAAAAACCTTTCCTTTTCCTCTCATTCTATTTGGAGCATGTGATCATGGAATCATTTAGGGTGGAAAAGACCTTTAATGTCGTCAAGTGCAACCATTAACCCAGGACAGCCAACTCCACCATTACATGATGGCCCTCAGCACCACATCTGCAAGACTTTGATATGTGTCTAGGGGTGGAGACTCCACCACTGCCCTGGCCAGCCTGTTCCAGGCCTTAACGATCCTTCTGAGAGAGAAATTGTTCCTCATGTCCAACCTAAACCTCCCCTGGTGCAACTTGAAGCCATTTCTGTTTGTCATATCGTTTGTTATCTGGGAGAAGAGACCAACTCTCACTTCATTTCAACCTCCTTTCAGGGGAAAGTCTCCCCTCAGCCTCCTTTTCTCAAGGATGAACAACCCCAGGTCCCTCAGCTGCTCCTCACAAGACCTATGCTCCAGACCCTTCCCCAGCTTTGTTGCCCTTCTCTGGATGTGCTCCAGCACCTCAATGTCCTTTTGGAGTGAGGAGCCAAAAACTGAACCCAGGACTCAAACCGAGGATGAACGTAGAGAATGAAATCTGGAGAAGGTGAAAGGGTATTTCATTGCTGTCTTCCCCTGCCTAAGGAGGGGCTGTAGAGTACATGATGATAAACTCTTCTTGGAGGTGCACAGTGAGAGGACAAGAGGCAATGGGCACAAATTCCAACATAGGAAATTCAGTTAGATGTTAGGAGATTGGTCAAAATCTGTCCCAGAGAGGTGAGTAATCCCCATCCTTGGAGATGCTCAGACTTCAGCTGAGCTCTGAGACAGCCAGAAGGACCTTGCAGGCTAATGGCTTGTTGCATCAAAGTATTTAAGCACACAGCTGTGTAAGAGAACTGGGAATTGCTTGTCTAGATGGCTTTTGGCACAAGACCAGGTTGGAAATCCGAGTTCAGCATCTTGCAGTCTCCCTGCCGAAGGCATTTGAAATCTCTGGAGCACACAGCAAGGAGTGCTGCAGCCTGGTGGTGCTTTGGTGAAGACATTATTTATTTGGAGAGAAAATTCACTTGATAAGGCTTCTTTGCAACTGCTGCTGTTCCTGTTCTGTGTAGGTATGTGTCTACCATGTTTACTGGACGGAAGGTAAATCCCAGTGCAGTTCTGCAGTGTTTGAGGAGTCACCACCTCTTCTCAAAGGCTGAAATCTGTGTTGTCAGCAAACTGCCACATTTACAGAGTGGGACAGAGGTAGGCTGAACAGTTGTTAACTGCTTTTTTGAACTGGTTGAACATCTGCTGGTGCTTTGAAGTCTTACCTGCAATCTTGCAGCTAAAGGTTTTCCCTTTGGGATGTTATTTGTTGCTATTCAGGGTGACTGAAGAGGGTTGAACTCTTCACCATCGATTAAGTGTTTTCAGTGGTGAAACTGAAACTGGACAGGTTGCTCAGAGGTGGTAGATGCCCCATCCCTGGAAACATTCCAGGTCAGGTTGACCTGGGATCTGAGCAACTTGATCTAGTTGAGGCTGTCCCTGCTCACTGCAGGTGGGTTGGACTTTCAAAGGTCCCTTCCAACCCAAACCATTCTGTGATTCTTGAAGCAGAGCTTCCCTGCTCCTAAAGGCTCAAAGCAATTTGCTCACTCTGCCTTCTTGTTGCTTCTACCCTCAGGAGAACATGTGGGCCATGATTGCAGTCATGGTGCTTTTCTCTGACAGTGTCAGGGACATCCAAAAGCTGATGGCATGTCTGCAGAGACCCTGCTGTCCCCTCTCTGTTGTGGAGGTGACCGAGGTGCTTTACTGCATGGCGACGCTGCTGTATGCCATGAGAGACAGGAACATTGCCATCACCAACAGGTGAGGAGTGGGGAGATGCCTCCTTCTAGCCACAGTGACAGGCAGGGGGATGGAGGCACCCTCACTCAGTTTACAGATGACACCAAGTCAGGCATGAGTGTTGATCTGCTGGAGGGTTGGGAGGCTTTACAGAGGGATCTGGGCAGGCTGGGTCAATGGGCTGAGGCCAGTGGGATGAAGTTCAACAAGGCCAAGTGCTGGGTCCTGCACTTGGGTCACAACAGCCCCAGGAATGCTTCATGCTTGGAACAGAGTGGCTTGAAACTGTCCAGATGAGGAACACTTGGAGGTGAAGATAAGCCAGTGTGGGCTTAGGTGGCCAAGGCAGCCATGAGCATCCAGCTTGAGTCAGCAATAGTGTGGCCAGCAGGGCCAGGGCAGGGATTGTCCCTGGTCCTGCTGGCCTGGGCACTAGTGAGGCCATACTGCAAATCCCTGGCTTCAGTTTTGAGCCCCTCGCTCCAAGAAGGACATTGAGGGGCTGGAGTGAGTCCAGGAAAAAGCAACAAAGCTGCTGAAGGGTCTGGAGAACAGGTCTGGTGGGGAGTGGCTGAGGGAACTGGGGTTGTTGAGGCTGGAGAAAAGGAAGCTGAGGGGAGACCTGGCTCTCTACAGCTCCCTAAAAGGAGGTTGGAATGAGGTCGGGGTTGGTCTCTTCTCCCAAAGAACAAGTGATAGGACAAGAGGAAGAGGCCTCAAGTTGCCCCAGGGAAGGTTTAGGTTGGATATTAGAAAAAACTTCTTCACTGGAAGAAGTGGTTAAGTACTGGCCCAGGCTGCCCAGGGATGTGGTGGACTTGCTGTCCCTGGAGGGACTTAAAAGCCAGGTAGATACAGTGCTGAACGACATGGTGTCATGGTGGCCTTGGTCTCTTCCAACCTGGTGTTTTATGATTCTAGGATTCTTTTAGGTGGCTGCAGATGTTTAATTTGTTATTGGTAATTTCTCACTGATAGTCTCTTTTGTCCTCCCACCAGGATCCATTACAATATTTTCTACTGCTTGTATCTGATGGAAAATTCTTCTGCACCTATGAAGACAGCAGAAGAAGATACAATGATTTCACACTGCAGACAAGACTTGTGGTCTGGGTAATGCTGTTAAAGATGATCCAAAACGTTTTTCCTGTGAGGGTGATGGAGCTCTGGAGCAGGCTGCACAGAGAGGTTGTGGAGTCTCCTTCTCTGGAGAGGTTCCAAACCCATCTGGATATTGTAATCCTGGGCAACCTGCTCTGGGTGACCCTGCTTTAGCAGAGGGGTTGGACTGGATGATCTCCAGAGGTCCCTTCCAACCCCCATGATGCTGGGTTTCTGTGTGAAGGACTCTGGTGGAGTGCTGAACCTTGGAGGTAGAGCAAACACTTTGACAGGAACTGGTTGCCAAGACTCATAATGATGCTGAACCTGCTCTTTGCCAACTTCTCCCTAAATTCTCAGGAAAGCCAGAATCAGGCCTTAATCAGTTAAAATTAAATTACCAAGCACTGACTGAATTTAAAACTCGTTCCCTGATGGATCAGTGTCTGAGTGGAACACAGTCCAGTGTGCTCCAGTTTAACAGCCAATAAAATTTCAGAGCCCAAATCACCCAAAAATTGTGGCCAGTAGGTCAAGGGAGGTTCTTCTCCCCCTTTAATCTGCCTTGGTGAGATCATATCTAGAGTATTGTGTCCAGCTCTGGGCTCCCCAGTTCAAGAGGGACAGAGATATACTGGAGAGTGGTCAATGGAGGTTGTGAGGATGATGAAGGGACTGGAACATCTCCCTGAGGAAAGGCTGAGAGACCTGGGGCTGGAAAAAAGAAGCCTGGGAGGAGATCTTGTTAATGTTTATAAACATCTGAGGGGTGGGTGTCAAGAAGAAGGGGCCAGGCTCTTTTCAGGGGTGTCCTGTGATAGGACAGGGGGCACAATACAAACTGGAACAGAGGAAGTTCCATCTCAAGGTGAGGAAAGACTTCTTTACTGTAAGGCTGCTGGAGCCCTGGAGCAGGCTGCCCAGAGAGGTTGTGGAGTCTCCTTCTCTGAGAGACTTTCAGAACCCATCTGGATGCCCTCCTGTGTGACCTGCCCAAGGTGATCCTGCTTTGTCAGGGGGGTTGGACTCAATGATCTCCAGAGGTCCCTTCCAACCCCTACCATTCTGTGATACTGTGAAATACCCTCCCAAATCCCAACTTTCCCTATGGATCAGAATCTCTGGAAGTGGGGGAGAGTTTCTGCTTGGATTTTAACTGAGGTCCCTCTAGAATCACAAGCTGCAGTCAGCTCAAAGGGGGTTATCTTGATAGTGATGTCACTGTAGCACAGACAATGTGTCTGTTTATGGACACTGCTCTCTGTCCATGTGAGAGAGGAAACAACATACCAGCTGCAGGACATGGATTTAGCTCCTGTTTGCTGGATCTTGTGGACAGCTGTTATATATTAACTGTTAGATCTGGCTGTTCCAAATTAGTGTTGGTTGCTATCTTGCTGCCTAGGTGATTCTTTTCCTCTCTGCTGAGACTCCACCTGCAGTGCTGGGGCCAGCTCTGCAGTCCTCAGCACAGGACAGACATGGAGCTGTGGGAGTGGGGCCAGAGGAGGCCACAGAAATGATGGGAGAGCTGGAAGCCCTCTGCTGTGAGGTCAGGATGAGAGAACTGGAGTTGTTCAGCCTGTAGAAGAGAGCTCCAGGCAGACCTTCTGAAGGCCTTTCAGTGTTTCTGGTCAGGAAGCTGGGGACAGACTTCTTAGCAGGGCCTGTTGTGACAGGACAAGGGGTGATGGCTTGAGACTAAAACAAGGAGATTTAGACAGGAGAGAAGGAAGGAAACTCGTCATTGTGAGGGTGGTGAGACCCTGTCCCAGGTTGCCCAGAGAAATGGTAGCTGCCCCTGGTACCATTCCAGATCAGGTTGTTTGGGGTTCTGAGCAATCTGCTCTAGCTGCAGGTGTCCCTGCTGACTGCAGGGAGGTGGGCTAGGTGACCTTTAAATATCCCTTCCAAACCATTCTGTGATTCTGTATCAAGGAAGGACAGTAATGAGTGAAACACTTCCTTGGCCTGTGGAGATCCAGGCTTGGCTCCCCTTCTGCTGCAGTTACCCTGGGTTGAGTCACTTAGTTTCCACATCCTTGGCAATAGAAATGCTTTGATCCATCACAGAGGTCTAGCAAAGACAAATCCACTAAAATCACTGATAATCCATGTGAGAGAGCTTGTAACAATAAAAATAAATTGGATGTAAATAGGTATTAGGTTTCAGTGCTTCTTGTTTTCCAGCCCTTTCATTCTGCCACTGCATTTCAAGTCTCTTTTTCTGAGTAGATTTTGCTTGTTCACTAAAAGACACACCCTGGGGGCAGCCATATGACTGCCAGCTGTGAGATGTCAAGGATGCTTAAAGAAGGCTTTCATGGCATTGAGGAGGACCCTCTGTGAAGAGGTGATTCACACTGTTGGCTGATTACAGGTTTCAGACCCTTATGAATAAAACAATTGCACTCCAGAAGCACTGAATGCCTTCCTTAATATTAATCAAAGCTTTCAGCTCCACTGAGAGGTGGGGATAATTGGTCTGTCCTGCATGCTGAGAAATCAAAGAGCAATTTAAGGTCCATGCTCTCAAAGGCTAAAACCACCCCAAGCCCAAGTCAGTGTTTGCTTCTAATAACCCTAAGGAACCAGCTCTAAATTCATTTGGATGCCAAATTCATTTTGCTGTAGGACCCTTGAGAAGGTCCTCTATAACCTTCCCCAAGGTTTGCTTTCATCTTTGCTATCTCAAATCTTTCCTTTTTGTCTCCTTTTCTCATCTTTACAATAACCAAGGAGATCTATTAGCATCTCCCTGGTTTTGGGATGGGATCAATCATTGGTTTCTTTCTTCAGTTAATTGATCTGTTTAATGCAGGAAGATTTAGTTTCTTAATTCCTTTCCCCACCCCTTGTTTGTTTGTTTGTTTCTGGGGTTTTAGGAGCTGTCCTGAAATAAAGCTGACCCCTGAACAGCAAAGGATTTTGAATCACAAAATTGAGCCTGATCAGATAGTGAAAATTATGGCATTTGCAGGTAAGAGCCAAAAAATATGTTTTAAGAGTGAACACACAACCTCAGATTCTGCTCCATCCCTCCCTGCTTCTGTCTCAGGAACCATAGATGCCAGGTGGCTCAACCTCACTTTTAATCAATACCAAAGAGCTTTTGTAGAGGAATAGGAAGCAGGGTTGTGGTTACTGGTTGCAGGCTGGATAAAACATCACACTGAGGCACATTGCTGAACTAAGTGTTTGAGCACTGTGGATGACTTCCCAGGTCAGCAGCCAGGAGAGAAGTAACTCTGACTCTGTTTTGCAGTGTTATTGTCCACAGGTCACTAGACAGAGTTGCTTTTGCTCCTGTAGATGTAGCATCCATGTAGGAGCAACACAAGCCAAGAAAACTTCACTTGAACACTGTTTTGAAAATGGGAATTGCAGCTAACTGAGAGAGCCTGTTTAAAAAGGAGTTTCCTTTAAAGACACCACACTGGGAGCTCAGGTCTAATCTCTCTGCCAGAGCAGAGCTTCAAAAGGATAGGTACAGCTCAGAACCACTTAGAGAAGCCACTCATCCTACGTCTGTTACAAAGTCACTGTGTCCAAATGACACAAAAGGGACCACTAATGAACTCCCCTGTCCAGTTGAGGAGAAGAGTGATAGAGCAGCTCTGGTGGGAGCCAGCATCCAGCCAGGGTCAACACACCATAGCAGGCAAAATGATAAGACCTTCATGGATGCATGGTTGGATAAAAGCTAGGAGGAAAAAGTAGGAGCAGATGATTGATTTTTCTGCATGGAGGGTGGTAACCACTGGAATCCTGTGAAGATGCCTGGTGGGAGCACAGGGGGCTTGTGATAGGATGAGAGGGAATGGATTGAAGCTGGAAGAGGGGAGATTTAGGCTGGAGATTAGGAAGACATTCTCTACAGTGAGGGTGGTGAGACACTGGAACAGGTTACCCAGGGAGGTTGTGGATGCCCCTTTCCTGGAGGTGTTCAAGGCCAGGTTGGAGGAGGCCTTGAGCAAATTGGTCTAGTGGAGGGTGTGATTTGAACTAGATGATCTTTAAGATCCCTTCCAACTCAGACCATTCTATGATTCTATGACCTGCTTTGTCCAACATTCATGAGTCATTTGGGAGGAGGGTGAAGAGCAAGGTGGCAAAGTTTGCTAATACTGTGTCATCACTGAGGATATGAAAAGGGGCAAAGATGGAAACGTGCAGGGCTTTTTTTTGTCTCAGGTTTCTGTTGTGATTGGTACTCCACAAGTGAAGCAACTGTGAGGTGTGGACAGTGCTGTCCTGCAGCAAACTGGAGTGAAGAACAGTGGGAGCTCTTGCAAGGAAATGAGCTCATGAGTCATTCAAAAGAGCAATTTTAACATTTCATTGACCAGGCTGTCTTATCAAGAGAACCAGAACCTTCATGTATGCTCAGACTCTGAGAATATTGGGTGATAAAATTTTTTTTTTGGGTACAACTTTTAGGCTGCAGACTGCAATTTTTCAAAGCTGCCTTGCTCCACAGCTTCTGCTGACTCCACTTGAGTCAGGGAAATAAATTCCCATTAGCTGCAAGTAGTCCTGCTGTGCATTTAGGACAGCAGGAGGAGGAAGATAAAGCTGATGAGAAGTGTGTGGATTCATTCATCCCTGACTCTGGATGCTTTATTATCTACTTTCTTCTGTTCTTCAGGTACAGGGAAGACCTCAACCTTGGTCAAGTATGCAGAGAAGTTTGCTGATCTCAATTTCCTTTATGTGACCTTTAACAAAGCTGCTGCAGACAGAGGGAAAAGCATCTTCCCCAGAAATGTTACCTGCAAGACTTTCCACTCGTTAGCATATGGAAGCGTTGGCAAACAGTGAGTGGGGATTTTAGATTCCTTCTTCAAAGGGCACTGGAGCAGGGAAAAGGCATGGCAGGAAGGGAAAGGCTGAGTTTGAAGTAAGCCTCCAGGATTACAAGGACATTGAGATACTGGAGCATGCCCAAAGAAGGGCAACAAAGATGGTGAAGGATCTGGAGCAAAGGTCTTGTGAGGAGCAGCTGAGGGAACTGGGGTTGTTCAGCCTGGAGGAAAGGAGGCTAAGGGGAGACCTTCTGGCTCTCTGCAGCTCTCTGAAAGGAGCTTGGAGCCAGCTGAGGGTCAGTCTTTTCCCAAGGAACAAGTGATAGGAGAAGAGAAAATGACCTCAGGTTGTACCAGGGAAAGTTTAGGTTGGACATAAGGAACAATTTCTTCCCCAGAAAGGATGTCAAGGCCTGGAACCTGTTGCCCAGGGTAGGGGTGGAGTCCCCATCCCGGGATGGGGCTTTCAAAACCATGTAGATGTGGTGCTGAGGGGCACGGTTTAGTGGTCACTTAGCAATGCTGGTTTAATGGCTGAACTTGATCAGCCACTCCTCCCAAGACTTGTGCTCTAGAGCCATCACCAGCCTTGCTGCCCTTCTTTGGACCTGTTCCAGCAGCTAAATGTCCTTTTTTGGGGGGTGGGGGGGGCGATGAAACTCAATCCAGGATTAGAGAGGGGCCTCACCAGTACTGAGTGAGTACAGGGGGACAATCACTTCACTCATATGTGGCTTTGAAAACAATCTGTCATTGCAGGGGGGAAGGGTGGGACAGTCTCTGACTCACCCCTTCCTCTATAAAATCTACAAAATGAACAAGTTTGTGCTTCCACCAGGAGCAATCTGGGCAGATTGGAAAGATACTCCATTACTAGGTCAAAGTGAGTGTATGAAACAGATCTTCTGGGGCCAATCTCTTCAGTGGTTTGTACCAATAAGACAAGAAACAGGTTCAAGCTTGAACATAGAAGGTTTCACTGCAACATGAGAAGAAGCTTCTTTACAGTGAGGGTGGTAGAGCACTGGAAGAGGCTGCCCAGAGAGGATGTGGAGTCTCCTTCTCTGGACACTTTCAAAACCCACCTGGATGCGTTCCTGTGCAGACTGCTCTAAGTGATCCTGCTTTGGCAGGGGGTTGGACCTGATGATCTCTTGAGGTCCCTTCCAACCTGTGATTCTGTGAAGTGTTAGTGTGAAGAGAAACAAAAGTGAGCATGCTCTTCCAGTTTGCTTTTCATGTGTGTTTCAACATGTCTGTCTTGTTTTTGTGGCACAGGTATAAAGAAAAAGGCAAACTGAACTTCTCCAAGATGTCTGTCTACTCCATCAGTTTCCTCATCCAGCACCGTGAGGGACAGTCTCTCTTCATAAGAGCAAAAACAGTCTCCAAGACCCTTGAAAACTTTTTTGCTTCTACAGATGAAGAGATCTGTGAAGAGCACACTCCTGTTTGGTTCAAAAATACTCATGGCAACATGAATCAAGTCAGTCCACAAGAAAAGAAAGTGAGTATCTGACATGTAGCCTCCTCCAGTCACAGAAGCATTTTGGTTGGAAGAGACCTGTAAGATTGAGTCCAACCATTAATCCAGCACTGCCAAGTCCACCATGTCCCTCAGCACCAGAATCACAGAATATATCTGATTAGAAGAGACCTTCAAGATCATCCAGTCTAAGCTTTGACCCAGCACTGAAGGGTTGACACTAAACAATGTCCCTAAGCGCCAGGTCTGCACGTTGCTTGAACACCTCCAGAGGGATGGTGACCCCACCACTGCCCTGGGCAGCCCATTCCAATGTTTGAAAACTTTCAGTGAAGAGAGATTTCCTAACATCCACTCCAAACCTCCCCTGGCACAGCCTGAAATCATTTCCTCTTGTCTTGTCACTTGCCACCAAGGAGAAGAGGCTGGGCCCCTCCTTGCTCCAACCTCCCTTCAGGTAGCTGTAGAGAGTGATGAGGTCTCCCCTCACCCCACTTACACAGCACTGAACACCCTCCAGGGATGGGCATGTGTAGCAAGGCTTGGGCTGCAAGATACAGAGGGGCTGTAGTCATCCCACATAAATCACAGAATCATTCTGGTTGGAACAGCCCTTTAAGGTCATCAAGTCCAATGATTAACCCAGCAAGGCCAAGTCCACCACTAAACCATGGCCCTCGGCACCACATCCATAGGTCATTGGTATTTGTGCTTCATCTGTAAGAGCTGACTGTCAAAATAGGATTTTTGATTCTGGTGACAAATCCAAAGGAACTGGGACCTGTTTGTTCTCCCTGTTCAGCCAGCTGGTTTCTAGAGAGGAGGTGGTCACTGTCTCTGCTCAAATGGTCACTGTCTGCTCAGATTGTCACTGTCTCTGCTCAGTGCAGATGTTTCTTGCCTGCAAGGAAAACAGAGAAGAGGCTGCATGTTATTGGTGCCTGAACAGTGTTGTGATCTAAGGTGTAAAGACAAGAAACATTTCTGTAGGCATTGTGACAGGCAGAGCCAACCCCCAAAATTCTCATTTACCCCCTCACAGATCCCAGCATGATGGGGACTGGAAGGGACCTCTGGAGATCATCTAGTCCAACCCCCCTGCTAAAGCAGGATGAACACACCTACTTTTCAGCAGTGCCCGGTGACAGGGCAAGGGGCAAGGGGCACCGAACTGGAACCCAGGTTCCATCTGAACGTGAGGAGAAAATTCTGTGCTGTGAGGGTGCTGGAGCCCTGGAGCAGGCTGCCCAGAGAGGTTGCAGAGTCTCCTTCACTGGAGAGATTCCAGCCCCACCTGGCCATTGTGATCCTGGGCAACCTGCTGTGGGTGACTCTGCTTTAGCAGTCGGGTTGGACTGGATGAATCTCCAAAGGGCCCTTCCAACCCCAACAGTGCTGGGATTCTGTGATATCCTCAAAATATGAGATACCTTTAGCACCTTGCAAGTTGTCTAAAGAAGCCAACAGAAAGTCTCTGTTAATGTGCAGAATGTAGGGGGTGTTGGACTGATTACACCATGCTAACTGCTGAGCCAAAGAAATGGTCTTTTGAGGGGTCTGCATTTGGAAAAGACTGTGTTGAGGAGAACTTAACTGATGGTGACACAGAAGAGAGCCAGGAGAGACATGGACCTGTTGGAGTTAGGCCAGAGAAGGCCACAACAATGATGGGAGGGCTGGAAGCCCTCTGCTGTGAAGACAGGCTGAAGGAGTTGGGGCTGTTCAGACTTGAGAGGACAAGGGAAATCTTCTGGTGGCCTTTCAGTAATTAAAGGGGCTGAGATAAAAGCTGGGAACAGACTTTTGATGAGGGCCTGTTGTGATAGGACAAGGGGTGATGGGTTTAAACTAAAAGAGGGAGACTTAAATTATTACTACTGAGGGTAGTGAGACCCTGTCCCAGGTTGCCTAGAGAGGTGGTAGATACCTCGTTCCTAGAACCATTCCATGTCAGGTTGTGTGGGGCTCTGACCAACCTCCTCTATTTGCAGATGTCCCTGCAGACTGCAGGGGGGTTGGACTAGATGACCCTTAGAGGTCCCTTCCAAGCCAACCCATTCTGTGATCCTAGATCTATAGCTGGAGTGGTTTTCTGCTCGATGTAATCTGTCCAAACCCTTCTGTTTTCTCCTCCTAGATCATTGTGGAAGAGGCAAAAGAGATATGGCGGAACATGAAGGATCTGAATGGAGATGTAGAGAGGAAATACAAGCTACCTTGTGATGGTAAGAGAGTAGAGGTGTGAAATGCCTGTGGATAAAGAGCTGTAGGAGAAAACTAAACTGATTCATACTTCTTAGAATTCTTTTGGTTGGAAAAAACCTCTAAGATCATGGAGTCCAACCATCAACCTAACACCACCATGGCCATTGAACCGTGTCCCAGAATGCCATATCCACACATTCCTTGAACAGCTCCAGGGATGGTGACTGCACCACTTCCCTGGACAACCTGTTCCAATGCCTGACCACTCTTGCAGGAAAGACATTTTTCCTAATATCCGATATCCTAAACCTCCCCTGGCACAATTTCAGGCCGTTCTGTCACATGATACTAGGGAGAAGAGACCAACCTCCACCTGGCTTCAGCCTGCTTTCAGGGAGTTGTAGAGAGCCAGAAGGACTCCCCCAGTCCTTTTCTCCAGACTAAACAGCCCCAGTTCCCTCATCTGCTCCTCATAAGACTTGTTCTCCAGACCCTTCACCAGCTTTGTTGCCCATCTCTGGACACATTTGCTTCTGTCTGGGCACCAGAAACAAGCATCACAAAATATAAAATTCCCTTTTTCTTGACACTAGCTCATCAGGGAGCTCAAAACAGGCCCAAAACCTGAAAATTTGTTCATTTGTCCTGTTTGGCCTCAGAAAATGGTGGAACTTATTTAGGTGAGTGTGATTGGCAAAAAAAATGTAGAAATAAGGGGTGAGACAGTGAGCAAATGAGTGCTAACAGCAAGTGGTTGCTTGCTTCTTGTTACTTCTGCATGTCATAGAATCACAAAATGGTTTGAGTTGGAAGGGATCTCAAAGATCATTTATTTCCAACCCCCTGCCAAGGGGAGGGACACATTCAACTAGACCAAGTTGCCCAAAGACCTATGCAACCTAGCTTTGAACACCTCCAGGGGTGGGGCATCCACAAATTCTCTGGCCAGCCTGTTCCAGTGCCTCACCACCTTCACAGTAAAGAGTTTCTTCCTCGTATCTAATCTAAATCTTCACTCTTGCAGTCTGAAATCATTACTCCTGGTCCTACCACTGCATTCTGCAACAAAAGTGTCCTTTCTTCTTGCTTCTTAGCATGTGTCCAGACAGTGCCCCAGGTAGCTCATGTTGGGGGAGAACTTTCTTCCTTACCGTTTTCTTTGTGCAGTAAGAGTTTTAGCTGCCTTCCTCCTGTGCAGTCAGGTTGGTTTGGGACTGGGATTTTTCTCCATCCTTCATACAGCCACGACAGAACAACATCTGGGAGCAATCCCTCCAAATGTCCTGTGAATTTCCAAACGAGAGGGAAGACAGAGATGTTTATTATTTATTCAGAAAGGGACTTCTTTTAAAGATCATGGTGGTTTATGATGAGAAAATGACCCTCACACTGACATGCCTTGTTCTTTCTCTCAGGGTATTTGAAACTTTGGCAGCTCAGCAAGCCTCAGCTCTCAGGCTATGATGCCATTTTTGTTGATGAAGCTCAGGACTGCACTCCAGGTGAGTGGTGCCAGGAGGCAGAGCTGCAGCCTTCCTAAGCACTTTCCAGAGATGATGTTCCTGTGCCCAAGGTGGTGTGAGAAGTCACTTTTCAGCTCTAATATTATAACTGTTGATCCTTTGCTTGGTTCCAGAACCTTGCAGATTCAGTAAAGCAGCTTGAAAGTAGGCCTGAAGGTTACATGTCCATCAGCTTGAGGGGTTGCTTTCAATTGCTTTGGACATCCTGACATGTTGTCCAGACCCTTTTGCTGCTGCTTTGCTGCTTACAGAGATAAACAGAACACTTGTAAAGCCAAGCACATGGTGTATTCCCAGAGAGGTGAGATATTAAATGGTTCAGCAGAGCTGCTCCATCCCACACCAGCAATGAGTGCAGATCTTGCCCCTTCCTTCCACCACCCTGGGGATTCCACAGTCATACAGCAGAAAGCTGCTGGCTCTCTCTGCTGGAGAGAAGCTCTGTTGCAAAGTTGAATTGGTTATGTGAAGGGATCTAAATGGACAAGATTGTGTGCTGAGGAGCAAAAGAGTGGGAGAGGAATAAGGTCTGGTCTTTGCATCAGGTTTGCAGGCAACACCAAGGTGAGTGGTGCAGCTGAAACACGTGAGGGATGGCATATCATCTAGAGGGACCTGAAAAAGCAGAAGTAGGCCTCTGTGAACCTCATCAGGCTCAACAAGGCCAAGTGCAAGGTCCTGCACATGGGTCAGGGCAATCCCTAGTATAAATCCAGAATGGGGAATGAAGGGCTGGAGAGCAGCCCTGTGGAGAAGGACTCGGGGGTGCTGGTGGGTGAAAAGCTGGAGATGAGCCAGCACTGTGTGCTCACAGCCCAGAGCCAACCTGTCCTGGGCTGATCCCCAGCAGTGTGGGCAGCAGGGGGAGGGAGGGGATTCTGCCCCTCTGCTGTGCTCTGCTGAGACCCCACCTGCAGTGCTGGGGCCAGCTCTGGAGTCCTCAGCACAGCAGAGACCTGGACCTGTTGGAGCAGGGCCAGAGTAGGCCACAGCAATGATGGGAGGGCTGGAAGCCCTCTGCTGTGAGGCCAGGCTGAGAGAGTTTGGACTATTCAGTATGGAGAAGAGAAGTCTTCAGGGAGACTTTCTGGAGCCCTTTTAGTATTTAAAGAGGATGGGAAGAAAGCTGGGGACAGACTTTTGATCAGGACATGTTGCGACAGGACAAAAGATGATGGTTTAAACTGAAAGAGGGGGATTTAGATGAGATCTAAGGAAGAAAGCTCTTCCATTGAGGGTGGTGAGACCCTGTCCCAGGTTGCCCAGAGAGGTGGTAGATGCTTCATCCCTGGAACCATTCCATGTCAGGTTATGTGGGACTCTGAGCAACCTCCTCTAGTTGCAGATATCCCTGCAGACTGCAAGGGTGTTGGACTAGATGACCCAAAGTATTCTCTGTTTCTGTATTAGATCAGCCGAAAGGCTTCTTCAGACAATCTCCCACCTGTACTCATTGGAGGGCTGGTCTTGTGAGGGTTTGGCACTGCTGAACCATGGCCAGGCTTGGCTGAGGTGTGTGTTGAGTCATTGTGCACACAACCAGGTCACTGGGGATGGGTGTTGGGCTCACAAGTGTAGGATTAAGATGCTGTGCAGCTCCAGTCCGGGAGAAAAAGCCATCAAAATAAAACAGTGTGAGGATGTTTGCAGAGCTGCTGGTCAGCAGCACACTTCCCTTGGCTTCTCCCCAACCTGTTGTCTCTCTGTGCAGCTGTGTTGACCTCTTATCAAATGTCATCATCAGGCAGGACATCTCATGCAGTTCACTCTTGGTTTGTGAGTGGTGTTGTTTAAGCTTTCCTGGAGTCCAAAAGCCCAAATGGAATAGATTTAGATTGCCTTCCCTCTCCCTTTCATCCTGGTAGGGGAAAAGCAAATTAGGCAGAAAAGAGAGGTAAAATCCTGAAAGGAAAGAGTCTTGAATTGATTTGGAAGTAAAAAGGTAAGTTTAACAAAACATATATATGGATATATATGGCATTTGAGTAAAAGGGAAGTTACAAAAGGTATAAGGAAAAAGGGTAAATGGAAAAATACACAAAACCAGGCCCAGCTGGCATGGGATGTAAATGTGGATTCCCTTCAGATGCAGTCCTTAGGAGTTTGGATGCAGTATGAGCAGGCCTTACCACATGGTTACAGCACCCAGCAGGAGCAGCTAAAGGGGGGAAGAGGAAGGGACAGAAAATGGCTCCCCTTAAACAGGCTTTGCTGGACAGTACGGGGGGGTGGATTAGGCCTTGACCCAGGGACCCCTCCCCGTGGGAGGGGGAACCAAGTATCTCTGCCCACCTGGGTCAGGTTTCTTTGTCCACCCCCTCCAGGGGTGGGTGGAACCTGACCCTTCCTGCTCTGGTGTGTTCCTGCAGCCATCATGGATATTGTGTGCGCGCAGACCTGTGGCATCATCCTCGTGGGAGACCCTCACCAGCTGATCTACACCTTCCGAGGCGCCGCCAACACCTTCCACATGCTGCCTCACACCCATGTCTACTTCCTCACCCAGGTGAGATCACACAGTCACAGCACAGTGGGAGCTGGAAGAAACCTCTGGAGAAAACCTCTGGCAAACCTCTGCCCTGGTGAGGCCACATCTGGAGTATTGTGTCCAGTTCTGGGCCCTTCAGTTCAAGAAGGACCTCAGGGAACTGCGTGAAAGAGTCCAGCACAGAGCCACAAAAATGATTAAGGGTGTGGCTTTGAAATCCCTCTAGGAAAGGGGACTCCACCACTGCCCTTGGCAGCCTGTTCCAGGGCTTGACAACCCTTTTTGGGTAAGAAATTGTTTGTCATGTCCAACCTAAATGTCCTCTGGTGCAAACAGAGCCCATTTCCTCCTGTCCTGTTACGTGGGGAAAGAGACCAACCCCTACCTGGCTCCAGCCTCCTTTCAGGGAGTTGTAGAGAGCCAGAAGGTCCCCCTTCAGCCTCCTTTTCTCTAGGCTGAACAACCCCAGGTCCCTCATCTGCTCCTCACAGGACCTGTTCTCCAGACCCTTCACCAGCTTCGCTGTCCTTCTCTAGACATGCTCTGGTACCTCAATGTCCTTCTTGGACTGAGAGGCCCAAAATTGAACCCAGTATTCAAGGTGTAGCCTCACCAGTGCCCCGTCCAAGGGGACAATCCCTGTCCTTGTCCTGCTGGCCACGCTCTTGCTGATCCAAGCCAGGATGCTGGTGGCCTTCTTGACCATCTGGGCACAAACTTCAGTCAGCTGTCAACCAATACCCCCAGTCCAGGTGGATTTAATAATCTTAGAGGTCTCTTCCAACCTAAATAATTCCATCACTTTGTGAGTCTATGGTTCTATGATCACCCATCTTGCTGCTGTGCCAACCAGACTCACTTTTTGCTCCCAATACCCACATGGCTACCCAACTATCACAGCTAATATTGGGGAAGAACTCCTCTTTGGGAATCTCCCAAACCTTTGGGAACTCCCTATGGGCATCCTTGCACAATGAATCAGCTGTAATCCCACCAGCTTCTAAACCAGAATGGCCACCAAAACATCCATTCACCCCAGCTGTCTTTAGCCCTTGCACCATGACAGCTTAGCTAAAGGGTAGGAACGAGGGCCAGGCACGTGGGAATGGAACCAGGTCAGGTGCCACAGCCTTTATGTGCAGTCACACTTCTTGTGGCAAGTTTGGGGACCAGCCTTGCGTCACCTTGCTTGTGGAGGTTCCTGATATTCCTCTTCTCTTTGCTGCTGGTGGTGGTGTGCTCAGCCAGGCACTGCTGGTTAGAGAAACTGCATTAGACCTTCGACCTCATGATAGTTTGACTGTTGGCCCCAGATCTACAGGCTAGGAAACCTTGAGGAGCAACCTCCAGCCCTGTTGCTCCAACCCATAACCTTCCCAGCAGCCCAGCCAAGTGAGGGGCCTAGCTCCTTTCTCACCACCTCTAGGCCTTGTCCCACTGAATGTGTCATGTCACATGAACTGGGGAAAGAGTTTTAGCAGTGGCAGTTTTTGGGGTGGAGAGGCTGGAAACCACATCTTGCCTTGTATGGTAGTCCCATCTCACAGCACAGTTCCTATCACCTTGGCTGGATGAGTGAGAAGGATTTCTAGGAATAGTTTGTGGAGATTTGGGTCCTTTTTCTAAGAGAAACGTTGCCCAGAAGGTTGGTGGGAAGAGTAGAGTTCCATATATATAGCAATGCTTCTTCAGGTTCTAACAAGTTCCTCTTCTTTTCCTGCTGTTCCCTTCCTATTTCCCTGCAGAGTTTCAGATTTGGTCCTGAAATAGCTTATGTTGGAGCAACCATTCTGGATGTCTGCAAGAAGATGAGGAATAAGACATTAGTGGGTGGAAACCAAAAGGGTAAGTTGTGTTGGTGCATCTCTTGGCTCAGTCAGGTCAGTAACTGGGAGTTAGCTACTGCATGATGGCACCAAACTGGGAGGAGTGGCTGACACCCCATGAGGCTGTGCTGCCATCCAGCCAGACCTGGCCAGGCTGGAGAGCTGGAGGAGGGAAACCTCATGAAGCTCAACAAAGGCAAGTGTAGGGTCCTGCACCTGGGGAGGAACAACCCCCTGCAGCAGTACAGGTGAGAGGTGACCTGCTGGGAAGCAGCTCTGTGGAGAAGGATCAGGGACTGCTGGGGGACAAGAAGTTCACCATGAGCCAACAACGTGCTCTTGTTGCCAAAAAGGCCAATGGTCTCCCAGGGTGCATGGAAAAAACCAAATGTCCAACAGGTTGAAGGAGGTTCTCCTCCTCTACTCTGCCCTAGTGAGGCCACAGATAGAGTACTGGGTCCAGTTCTGGGCTCCCTAGTTCAAGACAGATCACAGAACTACTGGAGAGAGTCCAGTGGAGGCTGGGAAGCTGCTGAGGGGCCTGGAGCATCTCTGTGAGGAGGAAAGGCTGAGAGCCCTGGGGCTGTTGAGCCTGGAGAAGAGCAGCCTGAGAGGGGATCTGAGCAATGCTCAGCAAGAGCTCAAGGGTGGGGTTCAGGAGGATGGGGCCAGAGTCTTCTCAGCAGTGCCCAGTGACAAGACAAGGGGCAATGGACACAAATGGGAACCCAGGAGGTTCCACCTGAACAGGAGGAAAAATTATTTGCTGTGGCTGTTGGAGCCCTGCAGCAGGCTGCCCACAGAGGTTGTGGATTCTCCTTCTCTGGAGAGCTTCCAACCCTACCTGGCCATGGTGATCCTGGGCAAGCTGCTGTGGGTGACCCTGCTTTAGCAGAGGGGTTGGACTGGATGATCTCCAGAGGTCCCTTCCAACCCCCACCATGCTGGGATTCTGGGATAATACACCAAGTGTCCAGGATTAATCTTAATTTCTTAAGCTCTTTGGGTTGACACTTTCTAACTGCTGTGACTAACTGTGCATTTCTTCCTGCAGGGGATGTCAGAGGCAGCGTGGAAGGGAAGTTCACAGTCCTGTCCCGTAGCAATTTCAATGTGTTTGAGAACGCCGTGAGGCTTACTGGAAGAGAGAGAGAGATTAAAATACATGTGATTGGGGTAAGAGGAGGTTGCCAATGTCTTTGACATCCCACCCTCAGGTCCTCAAACCTCTTAGCAACTGCAGTAGGGACACTTTCTGAGTGGCTTGAAATAGCTGTGGCTGATCCAAATGGTTGGACTTGATCTTCAAGGTCTTACAAACTAAACAATTCTCCAGCTAAACAGTAGAGCTCAGAGCATTGTGATCAATGCTCCAGATGGAGACCTCTAACTAGTGGTGTTCCCCAGGGATCAGGACTGGGTCCCAGTCTTATTTAACATCTTTATCAATGACCTGGATGAGGGGATAGGGTCGACCTTCAGCAAGTTTGCTGATGATGCCAAACTGGAAGAAGTGGCTGACACACCAGAAGGCTCTGTGGTCATTCAGCAAGACAAGACCTGGACAGACTGGACAGCTGGGCCAAGGGGAGCCTAATGAGGTTCAACAAGAATAAGTGTAGAGTCCTGCAAGGGGGGAGGAATAACCCCCTGCATCAGTACAGGTTAGAGGTTGACCTGCTGGGAAGCAGCTCCATGGAGAAGGACCCTGGAGTCCTGGTGGACAGTAAGTTATCCATGGGACAGCGATGTGCCCTTGTGGCCAGGAAGGCAAATGGTCTCCTGGGATGCATTAAGAAGAGTGTGGCCATCAGGTCAAGGGAGATTCTCCTTCCCTTCTCCTCTGTCCTGGGGAGGCCACAACCAGAGTCCTAGGTCCAGGTCTGGGCTCCCCAGTTCAAGAGGGACAGACATATACTGAAGAGTGTCCAATGGAGGCTACAAGGATGATGAAGGAACTGGAACATCTGTCTGATGAGGAAAGGCTGAGAGACCTGGGAATGTTTGGTCTGGGGAAAAAAAAAAAAAAAAAGAAGACTGAGAGGAGATCTTGTTAATATTTATAAATATTGAAAGAGTGGGGGGCAAGAAAGGGCCTGTCTGTTTTCAGTGGTGTCTTGTGGTAGGACAGGGGGCAGTGGTCACAAGCTGGAACACAGGAGATTCCACCTCAACAGGAAGAGAAACTTCCTTTACTGTAAGGGTGCTGGAGCCTTGGAGCAGGCTGCCCAGAGAGGCTGTGGAGTCTCCTTCTCTGGAGGCTTTCAAGATCCATCTGGATGCCTTCCTGTGTGACCTGCTCTAGGTGATCCTGCTTTGGCAGCGTGGGGTTGGACTTGATGATCTTCAGAGGTCCCTTCCAACCCCTACCAGTATACGAAAAGAAAAGGGTAATGAAGCTGCTGAAGGGTCTGGATCACAAGTCTGTGAGGAGCAGCTAAGTGACCTGGGGTTGGTTCAGCCTGGAGAAAAGGAGGCTGAAGGGAGACCTGGCTCTCTACAACTCCCTGAAAGAGGGCTTGAGTCAGGTGGTAGTCAGGTACTATTTTTATGATTCTATGATCAGATCTGCTGCCTGTAGCACCCAGGTTGAAAATGAATACTTAAGGAGAAACCAGCAATCTGTTGTGGCTGGAGAACTGTTATCTGGAGCTGCTGCTGCTCTGAAATCTTTGTAGACAAGGCTCCATTTTTAGTTTCATCTATCTCTTTCAGCAAGCTAGGATGAAAAATCAGCTCCTCCAGACTGCTGGATGGAGCTGGGCCAGGGTGATACATGGCTGGAACAAGGCCCTGCAAGTATTTGCATTAGATGGAGCTCCTCTGCAGCCACCTTGAGCACTGGCAGTGACACAATGTTCCTGCAGCATGGAACTAAGGAGCAGCTGTGATTACAGGCTGGGTGTGCTAATCAAAGGCTGTTGGCTGTGCCCTGAGATAGTGAACATTTTACAAGCTCTCTTGGCAGTGGTTGAAGCTGACCTACAGCTTGGCTGTACTCGTTTTCTTATTTTCAATCCTGGGATCATAGAATCACAGAGTGGTTTGGGTTGGAAAGGACCTTAAAGATCATCTAGTGCCACCTCCCACTAGATCAGACTGCTCAAAGCCCCCTTCAATTTAGCCTTGGACACTTCCACAGAGGGGGCAGCCACAACTTCTCTTATTCTTCATTTTATGTACTGGAAGGCCCTGGAGCCTTCTCTTCTCCAGCCTGAACAACCCCAACTCTCTCAGCCTGGTCTCAGAGCAGAGGACTTCCAGACCACCCATCATTGCTGTGGCCTACTCTGGCCTTGCTCCAACAGGTCCATGTCCTGTGCTGAGGACTCCAGAGCTGGCCCCAGCACTGCAGGTGGGGTCTCAGCAGGGTGCAGCAGAGGGGCAGAATCCCCTCCCTCCCCCTGCTGCCCACACTGCTGGGGATCAGCCCAGGACAGGTTGGCTCTGGGCTGTGAGCACACAGTGCGAGCTCATCTCCAGCTTTTCACCCACCAGCACCCCCCAGCCCTTCTCCACAGGGCTGCTCTGAAGCCCTTCATTCCCCATTCTGGATTTATACTAGGGATTGCCCTGACCCATGTGCAGGACCTTGCACTTGGCCTTGTTGAGCCTGATGAGGTTCACACAGGCCTACTTCTCAAGCCTATGCAGGTCTCCCTAGATGGCATCCCATCCCTCAGGCACATCAACCCCACCACACAGCTTGGTGTCATCGTTGTAACAGAGCTCCAGCAGCCTTTTAGCAGAGCCTATAGTGACAGGAGGAGGACTGATGGTTTTAAACTCAAAGGGGCAGATTCAGACAATATGTAGGAATAATTTTTTTTTATGTTGAGGAATGTGACATCCTGGCCTAGTTTGCTCAGAAAGGTTGTGGATGGATGCCCCATCCCTGGTACCATTCCAGGTCAGGTTTTTTGTGGCTCTGAGCAACCTGCTCTAGTTGAAGAGCATAGAATCACAGCATTGTTTCAGTTCAAAAAGACCTCTAAGATCATCAAGTCCAACCATAATGTCCCTGCCCACTTGAAAGGTCCCTTCTAACCCAAACCATTCTGTGATTCTATAAAGCAAATCAGTGTCCTGTTCTCACTGTCCATCTGCAGAGTGGGTTGGTCATGGCCTTTGTTCTACCTCTCGTGGTGGGATGAAAATTACCCCCCAACTAATTTGGAGAAAATACCCCCAAAATAAAAAAAAAAACAAACTGCCACACCTCTCCAGGGATTTCAGCAAAGCAGCTCCACACCTTCTGCAGGTTTCCCTTATTCCCTCCCTCTTAACACCAGTAACCCCTGGGCCACAGTATCTTATCTAGAACCTTTGGTCAGCACCTTTACTCCTGTGTGCTGGAGATAAACTGTGGTTTGTTTTAGGGGCTTGTCCGGTTTGGCCTGAGCAGAATTCATGACATTTGGAAGCTCAGTCAACCTGCAGAGGTACGGCAAAAAGGTGCGTGTGTCCTCACCCTTCTTCTCTCTGTATGAGAGATCCTCCATGTAGCAGATATTGTAGCAGATACTGTAGTTCTTGGTGGTCTGTTTTCTGTTCCCTCTGTTCAAAATGGACTCTTTAAGGGTAAGGTCGTGGGCTGTGCACTTTTGGCTGCTTCAAGTGGCTAAAATCACAGAAGCAGAAGGGTTAGAAGGAACCTCTGCAGATCATCAAGTCCAACATCCCTGACAGAGCTGGTTCACCTAGAACAGGTTGCACAGGATGGTGTCCAGGTGGGTTTTGAATGACTTCAGAGATGGAGACTCCCTCACCTCTCTGGGCAGCCTGTTCAGTGCTCCACCACCCTCAAAGTCAAGAAGTTCCTCCTCATGTTTAGATGGAACTGCTTCTGTTCAAGTTTGTACCCATTTCCCCTGGGCACCGCTGAGAAGAGTCTGGCTCCATCCTCTTGACACTCGCCCTTTAAATATTGATCAGCACTGAGATGTTCCCCCAAATGCCAAAACTGGGGAGTCTGTGTCATGCAGCCCTCCCCAGCTTTCAACTGTGGGATCTTGAGTGCAAGAACCAAATAAACTCAGAAATTGGGATTTCCCTCCTCTATTTTCTAATTTTACTTCTTTTTTTTCATTCAATTTAGGCTTTCCCCCGAGTTGTTTTTTGCTTTTAAACCTGGTGTGTTGAATCCTCTTGCTCCTGCTTTGGTGGTGGTGGATTCTACCTTCCTGTATCATTCCCACCTTCCCACTGGTGGATATCACATAGGAAATAAATCATTCCTTTAAGAACTCTTGAGAGCAGTAGGCAAGTGTTCTTCATGGGGCACAGAGACTAACAAAAGGCTTATTGAACTGCCATGAGTGACTGATTATCTGGGTGTTGTTACTGGTTCTTTGGATGGCCAACTACCAGGGAAACTCCTTTCCCTCTGAGCAAAATGAGAGTTGGAAGGGCCCTGGGGCTGGCTCTACCTTCAGCCCCTGCTCCAGCAGCTCTGAAGTCACCTTGGAGTCTTTTAAGTCTGCTCAGGATTTTTTCCATGCTGAAGCATTTTCAAAGAAGGGCAAAAAGCCAGTGAAGGGTCTAGAGCACAAGTCTGTGAAGAGCAGCTGAGCAGCCTGGAGTTGTTCAGCCTCAAGAAAAGGAGTCTCAGGAAAGACCTTGTGGCTCTCTCCAACTCACTGAAAGGAGGTTGGAGCCAGGTCGGGGCCAGTCTCTTCTCCCAAGGAACAAGCAACAGGACAAGAGGAAACAGCCTCAGGTTGTGCCAGAGGAGGTTTAGGTTGGATGCGAGGAATAATTTCTTCATGGAAGGAGCTGTCAAGCCCTGGAACAGGCTGCCCAGGGCAGTGGTTAAGTCTCTTTTCCTGGAGGGATTTCAAAGCCATGAGATGAGGAGCATGTTTAGTGGTGACCTGGTAGTGCTGGGTTAACAGTTGGACTCGATCTTCTAACCAAAGTGATTCTACGCTTCTGTGATTCCCTTCAATTTCCAGATACCAAAGCTTGTGCAGACTTTCTAGGACACTCCAGACATGAGTGAGCTCAAGTGCACCTTTGCCAGCTGCTGAGCTCCTTAAATTTCCCTAATTTTCATAGCCCTCCACCCCTGTATCTCAAAGGTGATACGCACCTAGAAGAAACCCTTTCAAGTGAGACACCGGAACAGGTTGCCCAGGGAGGTCATGGGTGCCCTCTCCCTGGAAGTGTTCAAGGCCAGGTTGGATGTGAGGGGTTGTAACTGGATGATCTTGGAGGTCACTTCCAATTCAAACCATTGTATGAATCTAGGAAACTTTTCCCTGAAGAGAGCTTTGAGTTTTCTTGGTGTTTTGCCTCAGTAAACAGAAAATCCTGAGTGAAAACCACCCTTCACAGAGGGAGGAGCTCATCCCCCAGCCACAGCTCCTCCCCTGCCCCCAGTGCTCACTATCAAAAACACTGTCACGTGTCTGTCAAACAGCTCGGGTCAACTGTATCCAGTTTTGGGCACCCAGTTCAAGAAAAACAGGGACCTACTGGAGAGGGTGCAAGAAAGAGCTATGAGGATGATTAAGGGACTTGAACATCTCTCCTGTGAAGAAAGACTGAGAGACCTGGGGCTGTTTAGTCTGGAGAAGAGAAGGCTGAGAGGGAATTTTATTAATGTCAATAAATGCCTGAGGGCTGGGTGTCAGGAGGAATGGAATAGGGTAATAGGACCTGGTAATAGGACAGGGAATAATGGATATAAGCTTCAACACAGGAAGTTCCACCTCAACAGGAGGAGAAACTTCCTTACTGACAGAGCACTGGAACAGGCTGCCCAGAGAGGCTGTGGAGTTTCCTTCTCTGGAGACTTTCAAGGCCAAGCTGGACATGTTCCTGTGTAACCTGCCCTGGGTGATCCTGCTTTGGCAGGGGGATTGGACTAGATGATCTCTGGAGGTCCCTTCCAACCCCTAACATACTATGATTCTATGATCTGAGACTGAGCTGAGAAGTAAAAACCACTGAAGAGAATTGGTCCTGTCCTAGCTCAAACCAGGGCAATTTGCTCCTTCCTTTTCAGCAAACCTTGTTATAAAGGACTCCTTCATCAAAAAATGGGAAAAAACTGAGGGATTCTTCGGTTTGAAGGAATATGCAGAGCGCATCGACGACAAAGACCTGGAAGTGAAGATTGGAATAGTGGAGAAGTACAAAGAGCGCATCCCTGAGCTGGTGCAGAAGATTGAGAGCAGCCATGTGTCACAAGAAACCATGGCAGGTAAAGCCAAGCTCTGCCTTTGATGTTCAGGTCTGTTTGCAATCCAGCCTCAATGCTGAACCCACCCCGTTCTGCCAAATGGCTGAGTTTGGGTCACGTTGGTCTTTTAGGTAGGAAAGGAGTTGAACAGCAGCTTTTGGGCCTCAGGGCAATACATCTGCTCCTTGGGGCTACATCTTGGACCTCAGGTGGTATTCAGGGCAATAAATCTTCCAGCGAAGGATTGATAAATAATGATTTTACTAGAGGCAAATAAACCTTTGGACACAGTGTATCCTACAGCTGGAAAACCCTAGGATGGGGACACCTTGTTGAGGCTTTCAGAACTTAAAGGGGCTGAGATAAAAGCTGGGGACAGACTTCTTAACAAGGCCTGTTGTGGCAGGACAAGGGGTGATGGAAACTAAAAGAGAAAGATTTAGACTAGGTGGCAGAAGAAATTCTTTACTGTGAGGGTGGTGAGGCACTGGAACAGATTGCCTGGAGACATGGTAGAAGACCCTTCCATGGAAACATTCCAGGTCAGGTTGTTTGGGGCTCTGAGCACCCTGCTCTAGTTGCAGATGTCCCTGCTGACTGCAGGGGGTTGGACTAGATGGCCTTGAAAGGTTCCCTCCAACCCAATTCTATGATTGTATGACTCATGAAATTAAAAATGCCATCGTTGCTGCCATGAGTAATCTTCTGTCCTCCTTGTTCCTCATGTGCACTGGTCACAGACTACGTGATAGGAACTGTCCACCAAGCCAAAGGCCTGGAGTTTGATACGGTGCTGGTTGCAGATGACTTTGTGAAAGTACCACGGCTCAGTGGGGATTACCAGAGAACCACTAATTTCAGCATTGGTAAGGAATTGGTACCATGGTGGTGGTCCCCATCATGATCTGAAAGGAGGTGGTGTGCTGGTGCTCATCCTGGGAGTTCCTGCTTCTTGGTGGTGTCAAGTGCCCACTGGCTGTCTTAGGGATTATTGATCTTCTAGCTTACTTCACAGCAAGACAGGGGCAGGGGTACAATCCTGCAGCTGAGCTTGCAGCCATCTAGCAAGAGAGAAAGATCAGCTCCACACTTGGTTAAGGCTTAGCTGCCAAAGTTCTGCTTTAGAAGGGCCAATCTCTTCTCAGTTACCAGGGAGGAGCTTGTAAGGTGAATCCAGGGAGTAAGAAACTCCTTTGGTACCAAATCTGTGTCCAAAAGGTGGGAAAACACCTAGTGGTGAGCTGCTTCTCCTGGCATGTGGAGGAACATGCAATGAGGGAGGAACATGGGGTGAGGCAGGAGCTGTTGGTGGTGTCAGGAGCTGTACAGCAAGCACAGCAGGGTGCTGCACTGCTTTGCTGCTCTGCAAGCTCATGTTCCCCCAGAGAAGTGTCCTTCCAGAAGTACTAGCTGAAGCTTTGGGAGAGTGACAGAAGTGTTCATTCTGGTTCTCTAACAAGATGATGTTTCCTCCAACCTAGACATGTGCTCTGAGGATGAATGGAACCTGCTCTATGTAGCAGTGACACGGGCAAAGAAGTATTTGCTCATGTCACAGTCCCTGGAACACCTTTTAGCCTTGGCTGGGGTAAGTGAAGCCTTACCAAGGTAAGCAGATCCTCAAGCAAGGTAGCTTAGGGCCCTGATACCTGCAGTTCCTCAGCTGATATGTGAGCACTCCAGAGGCAGAGCAGCCAGCCAGGGAGGGCAAACTCCACCATCCCCTTAGGATTTGCAAGCTCAAGGCAGCTCTGCAAGTGATGGCATCTTGAGCAGGATGAGCTGCTGCCGGTTTTAAAGGTGCAGAGAAGAGGCAGCATCCCACTACTCATGAAATCTGCTCATCTCTGGTTGTGTTTGGAGAGGGGGGCTGTGGTGGAGAAGCATGGTAAGATTTATCCTCATCCTAAGATTCATTCCAGGTTGGATGAGCAACCTGGTCTATCAGGAGGTGTCTCTCTCCATGGCAGTGGGGTTGGAACTAGATAATTTTTAAGGTCTCTTCCAATCCAAACCACTCTGTGATTCTATGTTTGTCAGCATGGACTGCCCTGAATTGTGTTGGCTTAGGCCAGAAGAGCTGAAGTCACATTTTTTTCTTCAGTTGATGCTGCTCCTCACACTGATTTCAGTAGCAAGACACAAGGTTTATGTGGGGTTTTCCACAACTCTTGCATTTGACTGTTGTCTTAGAATCACAGAGTAATTTTGGTGGGAAAAGACCTTTAAGATCATCAAGTCCAACCATTCTCTAACTCTGCCAAGTCTGGTGCTAAACCATATCCCTCAGCACCACATTTCAGCAGTTTTTCAATACCCCCTAGGGATGGGGATTCAAACCACCTCCCTGAGGATCTTGTTCCAGAGTTTGAGAACCCTTTCAGGGAAGAAGTTTTTTCCTAAAATCCATCCTAAACCTCCCCTGATGTGACTTGAAGCCATTTCCTCCTGTCCTATCACTTGTTCCTTCGGAGAAGAGACCAACCCTCACCTGGCTCCAACCTCCTTTCAGGGAGTTGTAGAGTGAGGAGGTCTCCCCTCAGCCTCCTTTTCTGCAGGTTGAACAACCCCAGTTCCCTCAGCTGTTCCTCACCAGACCTGTTCTCCAGACCCTTCACCAGCTTCATTGCCCTTCTCTGGAGTCACTCCAGCTCCTCAATGTCCTTCTTGGAATGAGGGCTCAAAAAATGAGCACATGACTCAAGATGTGGCCTCAACAGTGCTGAGTCCAGGGGGACAATCCCTGCCCTGGTCCTGCTGGTCCAGTCTTCCACAGCTCCTGGTTTCTTATCTCGGTGCGAGCCCACAGGTTCCCTTTTCTCTATCTTGCAGCGGGTGCCAGCTCTTACTTCACTTCCTTCCTCATGAGCTGCTGCCAGCTTCTCCTTGATTTTTGTTGTCACCAGGAATTTTTGGGTGTTTTTTTAGTTTGTTTTAATGAAAAATGTCATCGTGTTGCAAGACACTTCCCAGGGGGTTAATAAAAAAAAAGATGAACCAACCTGTTCCAGTATCTCAGCTCCTTCTGAGTCTTGTTCTTCTATTTTCTTTTTTTTTTTTTTTTTGTTTGTTTCTTAGGAGCATTTCCTTCAGGTGGAGCTGACAAGTGAGGCAGTGAAGGATGGGAACACCATCATTTGTTCTGTGCCACAGTGTAAGGCAGCAGTGCAGCCCACCTCCAGGCTGGTGGTGAAGAAGCTCCCTTTGATCCACGTAGGTCCCCCTGTCTGGGTCTTTGTGATCATGATTCTGAATGAGAAGCCTTCATGAGCTGCTCTGGTTGCTGATGGGGTGGCTGAGCTCTGACTCTCCCGAGCTGTCACATCAAGGAGGGGCAACCTGAGCACTAAACCTCAGTGGAAGTGAGCAGAGAATGTCCCATAGCTGGATCTCATGTCCATAGCTCCCCAGCTTACACAGCTCACTGGGAGTGACTTCCCAACCACAGTGGTGGTGCAGTTCCCACAGATCCACTCAAGCCTTAGCCTCCCTTCTGAGACTCATTGTGGTCACAGGTGGGACCACTTTGCAGATTTTAGAATCATAGAATTATTTAGGTTGGAAAAGGTCTTTAAGATCAAGTCCAACTCTTAACCCAGCACTGCCAGGTCACCACTAAACCTCAGCACATCTACATGACTTTGAAACCCCTCCAGGGATGGGGACTCCACTACTGCCCTGGGCAGCCTGTTCCAGGGATTGACAACCTGTTTCATGAAGAAATTGTTTCTCATGTCCAAGCTAAACCTCCCCTGGTTCAACTTGAGGCTATTTCCTCCTGCCCTTTCACTTGTTCCTTAGGAGAAGAGAACAACCCAACCTTTCTCCGGCCTCCTTTCAGGGAGTTGTAGAGAGCCAGAGAACCCTTTCAGGGAAGAAGTTTCTTCTAACATCCAACCTAATCCTCTCCATGCGCACTGAAGGTCGTCTTCCTCTTGTCCTGTCGCTTGTTACTAGGCAAAAGAGACCAACCCCCACCTGGCTCCAACCTTCTTTCAGGGAGTTGTAGAGAGCAATGAGGTCTCCCCTCAGCCTCCTTTTCTCCAGGCTGAACAACCCCAGTTCCCTCAGCTTGTGGCAGTTTGGGCTGGGAGCCCCCTGCCACTGCTGCATGAGATACACCTCTGGTGTCCTGGGTGCCCACCCAACAGGGGTGGACACAGGAAACGACGTATTTCTACCCATAAATCCTGCACCCTATAAGGCCATCTGCAGAGTCATTCTCTTCCTCTTTCTTCCCTCTCTGCTCCCCTGGGAGATGTCCTCTCTTATCGGGTAATGCCAGGGGAGTATCTCAGGCCTCTTAGGCCTGACTAGGCCTAATGCCAGGAGGAGAATGGAGGGGGGGGCAGTCTCAGACCTGGCCAGCCTGAGACTTGCCTAGCAGTGGGAGGGGGGGGAAGGAAGAGCCCTGGGGGTTTTGGGTAGACCCTCAGGTGGGAGGAGGGAAGGATTGGGGAGCCTCTGGGTACTATGTAAAGGGACTCTGTATGCTTTAGAATGTTCTTTGCCACTATGCTGTGTAGTTTTTCTGCAGTTTCACCAATTGCTTTTCCATTTAAACTTTCCATCACTCTCCAATCCGTTTGTGAGTGTCATTCTTTTGTCCCTTTCGGGGCAAGAGATGTTCTGGCTGGTCTCAAACCAGCACACAGCTGCTCCACCCAAGACCTGTTCTCCAGACCCTTCACCAGCTTTGTTGCCCTTATCTGACCCTACTCCAGCACCTCAGTGTCCTTCTGGTAGCAAAGGCATGCCATATATTTATGTCAGATCCCATATCTGACTCTTGGAGCCCCTGCTGAGGCCATGGAATATCTGTCTGGCATGAGCAAAGCACCCCTCACCCCACTGGCAATCTTTTGGCTCCAGATTCAGCTTGGATCCCACCTTCTGGCTCCAGGATGAATCCTTGCCCAGAAGGTGCAGTGGAGAGAAAGCTCCTCCAGCAAGCACAGAGTAAATCTGGTGAAGCTCCACATCCACAACCAGAGATAGCAGGTGGCTCCAAGCCATCAGTAGATGACAGGAGCACTGAGATGGACAAAGCCTTGACCTTCACCAGCATCAGACATTAGAAAGAAGTTCTTTACTATGAGGGTGGTGGAACACTGAAACAGGTTGCCTATGGAGGTGGTGCAGGTCCCTGACTTGAAGACATTTAAGATGAGGCTTGATGGGATTCTGAGCAACCTATCTAGCTGGGGATGTCCCTGCTGACTGCAAAGGAACTGAATGACCTTTAAAGGTCCCTTCCAACACAATGCATTCTGTGATGCCATGGGAGACCAGCACAGGGACATTTTGGTTGTTGCAGCTGTCAAAACTGTCCCATAAGGGATTTCCTTGCACGGGAGGTGGCAGGAGATGCTTTGGGCATATCATTGCTTTCTTCCCTGATGTCATTTGGGGTGTGTCTAAGGCTGGAAGCCTTTCTCAACCTTCCTCTTCTCTCAAATCTCTTCTCTTTCCCCCACAGAGCAATGGCAGCAGGGTCACTGGTGGCTACCTTTGCCATGCTTGCACTCAGCAGCACTTTGGCTCTCTGGCACCGCTCACATTTGTCCCAGCTCTTCAGGAACAGCCCAGCTAGCTCTCATGATGCTCTCCAGCTCCTCAGAGCCCTGGCTGCAACCCAGAGCCATCCCATATGTGGGACAAGGCCTTTGTCACATCCCAGCTCCAAAATCAGATGGATATTGAAGCAGGATTTCAGATCAGCTCCAGGAGGAATCCTCCAAGCTCTCTTCAAGGAGGTGTGAGACATTTTCTCCAGCTCTACCTTGCCCTTGAAGAGTTGGTCAACATGGCATTGCTGCACAGAAGAATATGCACTAGATAAAATGTATTAGACAGGATGGCATTTGAGCCATTATTCCTCTGCTACTTCTGTTACCATAAAACACCTCCAGGAATCCAGCTGCCAGGATATCCCTTGCCTTTCCCTCATATCATGCCTCAGTGAAGTCCCTTTGACCCACCAGAAGAGGAAATATGATGCTGAAAAGCACACAGGGAAACATTTTATTCTTAGAAGGACTTTTCCCTGTCAGCCCTTGGAGGAAGTTGTTCATCTCATCCCACCAAATTGATTTTCCTTACTTGCAGCCCAGGGGTTTTCCCAGGCTCTTGTTTCCCTTCTCCCTGCAGCAAATCATTAAAAGGAGAGGCAGCTTCTGAAGACCTGCTTTGGTTTGGATTCATCTAACTCAGAGTCAAACTGAAGAGCTTTTTGAATCCTGAAATTAAATTTGTAATGACAAAAAAAGCCTCAGTGCTGCTTCCCCCCCTTCTCCCCCCCCTTTCTCCCCCCCCTTTCTCCCCCCCCTTTCTCTCCCCCCCCTTTCTCTCCCCCCCCTTTCTCTCCCCCCCTTTCTCTCCCCCCCTTTCTCCCCCCCCCTTTCTCCCCCCCCCTTTCTCCCCCCCCCTTTCTCCCCCCCCTTTCTCCCCCCCCCTTTCTCCCCCCCCCTTTCTCCCCCCCCCTTTCTCCCCCCCCCTTTCTCCCCCCCCCTTTCTCCCCCCCCCTTTCTCCCCCCCCCTTTCTCCCCCCCCCCCTTTCTCCCCCCCCCTTTCTCCCCCCCCCCTTTCTCCCCCCTCCTTTCTCCCCCCCCCCCTTTCTCCTCCCCCCTTTCTTCCCCCCCCTTTCTTCCCCCCTCTTTTCTCCCCCCCCCTTCCCCCCTGAATACATCTGCTTGGAAGAGACCTCAGATCATCCAGTCTACCCCCCAACCCAGCACTGAAGACACTGGGACTCTAACCCATGTCCCTAAGCACCAGCTCCCTATGCTGCCGGAACACCCCTGGGGATGGTGACTCCATCACTGCCCTGGGCAGCCTATTCCAATGTTTGAGAACCCTTTCAGTGAAGAAATACTTCCTAGCATCCAGCCTGAACTAGCCTGGTGCAGCTTGAAACCATTTCCTCTGGTCCTGTCCCTTGTTGTCAAGGAGAACAGCCTGGCACCCCTCCTTGCTCCAGCCTTCCTTCAGGTAGTTGTAGAGAGTGAGAAGGTCTCCCCTCAGCCTCTTCCAGACTGAACACCCCAGCTCCATCAGATGTTCCTCATAGGCCGTGTGCTCCAGGCCCCTCACCAGCCTTGTTGCCCTTCTCTGGACACACTCCAATACCTCACTGCCCTTCCTGCAGTGAGGGGCCCAGAACTGAACACAATACTGGAGGTGTGGCCTCACCACTGCTGAGCACAGGAGGATGACCACCTCCCTGTCCCTGCTGGCCACAGTGTTTCTAATCCAAGCCAGGATGCCACTGGCCTTCTTGGCCATCTGGGCACACTGCTGGCTCATGTTCAGTCAACTATCAACCAATACCTCCAGGTGCCTCTCCAAGTTGCAGCTTTCTAGCCACACATTCCCAAGTCTGTAGCTTACCATGGGGTTGTTGTGACCCAGGTGGAGGACCTGGCACTTGGCCTTGCTGAACCTCATACAATTAGCCTTGGCCCATTGGTCTAACCTGACCAGATCCCAGTGTAAAGCTTCCCTACCCTCTAGCAGATCAACACAGCCACCCAGCTTGGTGTCATCTGCAAACTTACTGAGGATGCACTCAATCCCCTCATTCAGATCATTAATAAAGATACTAAGGACAGGTCCCAATACTGAAGCCTGGGGACACCACTAGTAACTGGGTTCCAGCCAGACTTAACTCCATGCACCACCACTCTCTGGGCCCAGCCAGCCAGAGAGGTTTTTATCCAGTGCAGAGTTCACTTACCCAAGCCTTGTGCCAGGAGGTTCTGAAGGAGAATGCTGTGGGAGACTGTGTCAAAGGCTTTACTAAAGTCCAGGTAGTCAATGTCCACAGCCCTTCCCTCATCCACTAGGCAGGTCACCTTGTAGAAGGAGATCAGGTTAGTCAGGCAGGACCTGCCTTTCATAAACCCATCCTGACTGGGCCTGATGGCCTGGGTGTCTCTAGGTGCCTCATGATGGCACTCAGGATGACCTGCTCCATGACCTTTCCTGGCACTGAGGTCAGACTGACAGGCCTGCAGTTCCCTGGATCATCCTTCCAGCCCTTCTTGTAGATGGGTGTCACATTTGCCAGCCTCCAGTCAGCTGGGACCTCCCCAGCCAGGACTGTTGACAGATAATGGTGAGTGGCTCGGTGAGCACTTCTGCCAGCTCCTCAAGTACCCTTGGGTGGATCCCATCTGGTCCCACGGACTTGTGCACATCTCAGGGGCACAGTAAGCTGTTGATCATTTCCTCCTGGTTTGTGGGGGCTGCTGGCTGCTCCCCATCCCTATCTTTCAGTTCCAGGAGCTAAATCCCCAAGGAGCAACTGGTGTCACTGACAAATACTGAGGCAAAGTAGCCATTCAGCAGCTGAGCCTTTCCTTGTCTTTGGTCACCAGGTTCCTTCCTACATCCAGTGGTGGGTAGAGATTCTCCCCAGGTCTTCTTTTAGTGTTAACAGATTTATAAATGCTCTTTTGATTCTCTTTAATGACACTGGCCAGGTTGAGTTCTACTTGATCTTTGGCCTTTCTGATTTTCTCCCTACATACCCTTGTATGTAGCCTTGTACTCAGGTTCCTGAGTTGCCTGCCCCTTCCTCCATAGCCAGGAGACTTTCCTTTTCTTCCTGAGTTCTACCCAAAGCTCTCTGCTTAGCCAGGCTGGACTTCTGCCCTGCCAGCTCATCTTCCAATGTGTGGGGACAGCTTGTTCCTGTGCTTCAAGCTCTTCCTCTTGAGGAGTGTCCAGCCTTCCTGGACTCCTTTGTCCTTCAGGACTAGCTCCCAGAGAATGCCATCAAGCAGTCTCCTAAACAAGTCAAAGTCATAGAATCATAGAATGGTTTGGGTTGGAAGGGACCTCTAAAGGTCATCTAGTCCAAGCCCCTCTGCAGTAAGCAGGGACATCCTCAACTAGGTCAGGTTGCCTAGAGCCTTGTAGAGCCCCACCTGGCATATCTCCAGGGCATCAACCACCTCCCTGGGCAACCCAATCCAAAGTCTGCCCTCCAGAAGTCCAAGGATGTAGTTCTATTGACTCCCCTCCTAACTTCACTAAGAATTGAAAACTCCCCCATCTCATGGTCACTTTGTCCAAGATGGCCACCAACCTTTACATCTCTTTCTCTGTTTACAACCAGCAGGTCTAGTAGAGAGCCATCCCATGTTGGCTCATTCATCAGCTGTGTTAGGAAGTTATCTTCCACACACTCCAAGAACCTCTGGGACTGCTTCCTGCTGTATTGTATCTCCTCTCCTCTTGTCTCCCTCTCCTCCCCTGTCCTCTCCTCTCAGATGTCATCTTGTGTTGCTTTTCCCAGCCATCCCAGTAGCAGTGGTGCAAGCAGCACAACGCTCTTGGAAATCGGGTGGTGGCTTACACTCTCCATTTGAAGATATCCTGGCTTGTACTAGAGCCTGTGTCATGCTAAGATCAAAACTGAAACTGATGTCAGAAGAGATCTCTTGGACATGGGCCTGGAGCCATGAGTTGTACCTGCTGGGGGAAGCTCATGCATCCTGCTGGGTTTCATGCTTAGTCATCGAGCTGCTGCCTGGACTCTCCTTTTGCTTTCGAAGCACCAACTGCAGAAAAGCTTTCCCTCCTACCACTCACCTCAGTGCATGCAGAAGTTCATCCAACACTTGGACACTGGAGATAATCTGAAAGCTCATTATGGGCGTCAGACCAGGCGCCTCCAGCCATCCCTTCTGGCCTGGGATGTTCCAACTATCCAGTGAGATGTTGAGGAGAGGCAGTACCACAGCCAGAAGGTTTGGTCTGTCCAACATCCAAAGTGCTGCTTCCTCCACCTCCAGTGGTCCAGAACAGTGATACAAATGGGAGGAGAAGACACAACAGCAAGGAAAGGAGGTGGAATTTGAGTTGTTAGGTACCTCCTGGTTTCCATCTGACTGCTGAAAACCCTTCTGCCATCCATCTGAGCCAAATGATCCATGGCAGCTGCCACATCACAGTTGGTCTCTAGAACATGGCACTGCTGCAGAGATGGATTTCATCCCAGCCTAGCTTCAATCTGTCCTCTCCACCATCACAAGAAGTCACCATGCTGAGTGTGCATCCTTTTATGTCCACTTTGTGTGCAGCCAGCATCGACACAAAGTTCTGCAGCAAGGAGGAAACAAAGTGGATGATGTCCAGCCAATGATGGACAAAGAGAAAACACACAAAGGAAAATACCTCCTGGGTTGTGTTCCTTCAGGTTTTGGTGATGTCCATAGCAAAATTGCTCCTGTTTGTGGTCCTGTATGAGCAGCCAGAGCTGGTGGGCACCTGGAGTTGGTGCCAAAAGTGCCTCTGAAGGATCCCTCAGCTGCATACGAGGCCTGACCCCTGAGATCACAGCAGGATGGTGGTGGGACCCCTTGCTGCAGTTGTGGATGGCTGAAAGAGAGCACCAAGAGGGTGAGGATGTGGTGGAGATGCTTGGCTGGGTCCCTCTATCCCCATCTGCTGTAAGCACAGCTGCAGTCTAGTTTTTGGGGGGGTTTGGGGACAATGCTGGGCCAGAGCAGCTTTAGGGATTGGTGTCCAGTTGGCCCAACTCTGCCTTGCTCCTGGCCAGGGAACAGGTGCTACTTGGGGCAGGGCAGCTCAGCTTCACCCTCAGCACCCAAATCCCATACCCTGCACCCCAAACACTCTCAGCTGTAGCAGGCAGCACCCATCTCACTCCCTGCTGACCACCAGCACTCACAAGACCACCTCATCCCAAGTTCTGGCTGCCAAGACACCCACCACCTCCACAGCATCCCAGGGTACTCAGAGAGCTTACCCACCCACCATTTGGCCACACAAAGGGACACTCACACACCTTTGGGTGCTGCAGCAGTCCCATCCATGGGAGTCACTTGTCCAGGCTGGGGAGAGCAGCCACACGTCCCCTGGAGCGAGGATGCTCCACACAGAGGGTGGCTCGGGACCAGGACATGCCACTGCCGTTCAGAGAAGCATCCATCTTTCCATCCAAGCCCTGAGCATCCTCTGGGATGGTGAGTGCAACGAGATGCCCAGAGGTTGGGTGCTCAGCCCACAGGAACAGGTGGCAACATCTCCTCGTTCTCAGCAGCAGGAGGGACCATGGGGAGGGCTATCACCACCTGCCCCGCGCGCCTGCGGAGAGGAGAGGAGCAGAGCATCACCCCTGCCCAAGGCCTTTCTGCAGCTTTCAGGAAAGCCCAGAAGCTGAGGACAACTCATCAGCAAGGTGTAAAGACCTCATGGGGCTCAGCACACTTACATTCTCATCCTCCAGCAGCAGCAGGCCATGATGCCAGCAACCACCAGCACTGCAAGCCCTGTGAGAGAAAGGTGGTGGCCGATGAGCATCTCCCAATGTGCAACCTGGGGCATGGCCCAGATCAAGCAAAACAGTTCCACAAAGAGCAAAAACCACCCTGTTCTTCTCACCCTGAGAAGAAATTTGGGTCCTTCATCCTTGCCTCCTCATAGATATTGCTCTCAACTATGGCATAAACCTCCCATAATCCCAGCGAGGGCTTTTAAGTTAAAAAAAAAAGAAACTAAGTCCATGTTTGCCAAAATTAAGGTGTTTCTTTCCCCAACTTACCAAGGGAAGAGACCACAATCTTGAAGGAAACTGGAAAAGAAAAGAAGAATGGAGATATTTTTTTAGCTGCAAAGCCAAAAAAAAAAGGGGGGGAAAGCTGGGAGGAGCCTCATGAAAAATGAGGTGGGAAGGGAAGGGAAAAAAAAAGATTGGAAAAGAGCCTTTGCTGGTTGGACACAGCTCCATTGGTGGGTTACCTTCCTGACCTGCAGCATGGTCCTTGGGGGTGGTGGGCAGCAGGGTTGTCCCCACAGATGTCTCCAGTGTGGATGTTTCCAGTGGTGGGGGCATCTCTGGTGGAACAGATGTCTTTGGTGATGGGCCATCAGGTTCTGGCAGCCTGGGTATTGCTGCTGGAGAAGGGCTGGAGGTTGTGCCGGCATCAGTGGTTCCTGCTGGGGGAAATGGTGCAAAACCTTTTCATTAAAGGTTGTGGTCAGGCTTGCTCCAGTCAGTGCCATGATTTTGGTACTCAGCCTCATGATCTCTTCAGGAAGGTGGAGGCAGGGACCATACAGCTCATCCAGCAGCTAGGAGTTGGCTTGAGTCACACAAATGAGTGACTCTGGTCAGTCACTGACATAGCTTGATTGTGGTTTTCACAGAAGCAGACTGACAGAGGCTGGAGAGAACCTCTGGAGATTATCCAGTCCACCCCCCTGCTAAAGTAGGGTGACCCACAGCAGCTTGCCCAGGATCACAGTGGACAGGTGGGGTTGGAATCTCTCCAGACAAGAAGACTCCACAACCTCTCTGGGCAGCCTGCGCCAGGGCTCCACCACCCTCACACCAAAGAAGTTTGTCCCCATGGAACATCGTGAGTTGCAGTTTGTGCCTGTTGCCTTGTCCTGTCACTGGGTGAAATGAGTCCAGCCTCATCATCTTGCCCCAACCCTTTAGCTCTTGCTGAGCATTGAGCAGAACCCCTCTCAGGCTGCTCTTCTCCAGGGTCAACAGTCCGAAGTCTCTCAGCCTTTCCTCCTCATAGGCCCCTCAGCATCTTTAGAACCTCCACTGGACACTCTCCAGTAGTTCCCAGTCTCTCTTGAACTGGGGAGCCCAGAACTGGATCCAGGACTCCAGCAGTGACCTCACTACAGCAGAGTAAAGGGGAAGAAGAAACTCCCTCACCCTGATGGCCACACTCTTCTTCATGCCCCTCAGGAGACCATTTGCTTCCCTGGCCATGAGGGCACACTGCTGACTCATGGTCAGCCTTCTGTTGGCCCCAAACCACCCACCATGGGCTGTACTTGCCCCTTCCTCACCCCTCTGGGTGGTCCTCTCGCCGTGTGGTGCCATCGGGAGCTCAGGGCTGGGTGGTTGTGAACGTAGAGCTGGGTCCCCTTCAGGAAGACACAACATGGAGACACCATCAACAGCAGCACCCACCCCACATCCTCCTCCCCCACACTGCTGATGGAGGTGTCTCCCTTCCCCACTCCCCGTCACAACGTAGCTGCCAAGCTGTGGTGGGTTGAAATTACTGGGCCCCCCCCCCCCCCCCAAAATAGTTGGAATAGTTGCCAGAGCAACTCAGTTGGAAAGCAAATGAAGCTGTGTTTACAAGCAGACTAAAAATCTAGAAATATGGAATGCAGTGAATATGTACAAAATATATAATGTTTATATACAATTTATAAACAACACAAGAACCCCCCGGAAAAAAACAGGGGGCTACTACTAGCTTCCCCTTCCCTCCCTCCTGTACACAGGACGAGAGAAGAAAGGAGAAAAGCAGAGAGAACTGTTTGTTAATACTTAGCCACAACAAAGCAATGCAGCCAAGGTCAGCAAAGGCAGCAGAAGCCAGAGCCTAGTAGCTGCTGGAGCAAAGGAGTCCAAAAGAGAGAAAGTGAGCATACAAAACTAACTTTTATGTTAGGTATCTGTCCGATGGGATTATTTGGAACTTATCCTTTTTACATCCAGGGATAATTTATTTACATTCTACCACTTTTGCTCAAGATCTCTGGAAAATTTTCTTGGCATAGCCTGAAACTACCACAGTACTTAACCACAACAAAGAACACAGCCAAGGTCAGCCAAGCCAGCAGAAGCACCAGCCAGAGCAAAAGAAGCTGGAAAGAGAGAAAGTTAAGTTTACACAACTAACCTTGTGTCATTAATCAGACCAAGGGGATTACTTAGACCTTATCATTATTTTACCTTTTTTACATCCAGTGGTAATTTATTTACATTCTATCACTTTCTGTTCAAGATATGTGGAAAATTTTCTAGGCTCAGCCTAAAATTTTGAAGCATTACTGAAGCTTCTTTGAAAAATAGTTCCAACATTTGCAGATTTCAGTTGCTTTCTGGGTAGGAATAAAAGAGATGTAAATAGCCATAAGGGGACAGTAGTTGCAGTCCTGCTGCTGGTCTCCTGTGGTGAGGGTCCTGGGGGGGCCCCAGCCTGGTTTGCTGGCAGGACTCTTAAGACAAAATTAATCTGCCTGGGGCTCCTAGCCTACAAGTGTGCAGAGATGGAGGAGTCTTGAGCCAATTGAATCTCTTGTTCAGAAATGACTTTGATCTGGTGAGGGGGAGACCTCCATATGGATGTTAAAGTAACCAGACATTGGATGTTAAAGTAACCAGAAATTGGATGTTAAAGTAACCAGAAATTCTTACTGACAGTGTAATCCTGTCTCTAAGGATTTCCTGTATCTAAGGAATAGTCATTATAATACTGATTTTTTTGGTGACTTCCTCCTTGTTTGTGTGTGGCATCTGATGCAGGGCAAATACTAGAAGGTAGAAGAGCTCTTCCCTCTGGGTAAGCCCTTGAGGCAGCCTCTTTCCACTAGCTGGAGAGGGACTGAGGGTCTTTAGTCCACACATAGAATAATTCTGCTAGTAAAACATGACTACTGCCTTGGTACTGCAGTCCACGAATGTATTCTTACTACTCAGTTTCATCCCAAAAAGCAGAAGATGCTTCAGCTTGCTTCACCTTCTTGATCTTCCTGTGAGTTCTATTTGCTGCCTTTGCAAGACTATTATCAAACAGCTAATACAGAGGAGGGAAAAACCATTTCTGTCAAAAACATATGGGAGGTTCCTACTCTTAAGAGCAGGCTATCTGAACTCTTAAGACCTTATCTGCACATGAACTGTACTGCCTTGTAACGGGTTGGCCATCCTAAATGTGGAAATGCTTATTTCTAGAAAGAAGAATCTACCTACAGAGGCAGCTTTGTACTAATGTGATAGAACAGGCAGCCACAAGGCGTGTGTGGTGTCAACGAACCAGTTAAGGATAAAGCCTCTGCAACCTGATCTGGTTAAAGATGTCTGTGGTGGGTTTAGGCTGCACCTAGAAAAATTTGGGGGGGGGGGGTTAATTTCAACCCACCACAACGTCCCTGCTTACTGCAGGAGGGTTGGACTAGGTGACCTTTAAAGGTCCCTTCCAACCCAATGCATGATCCTATGATGATTCAACTACCAGAGGAGCGAGGCCTTACGGATGCACTGCAGCGTGGCGGGCGTCCAGTGGGGCTGCTTGGCGCCGTCAGGGAGGATGCACTGGATGAGGGTGGAGGTGCCAGCCTTGCGCTTGTAGCCCGGGTTGCAGGCGTAGCGCAGGTGGGCGTTGAGCGGCGTCCCACTGCCCGCGTCGATGTGCGCGTTGGCCACGGCCCGGGGCTGGCTGCATCGCACCGGAGCTGCAGGAGAACCACCATTGAGAACCAGTGAGTCCAGCCACGCTGCCAAAGCTGGGTCACCTAAGGCAGGCCACACATGAACGTAGAGATTGGAAGAAACAAGGGAAAATTCGGAGCTGGACATCAGGAGGAACTTCTTTACAACGAGAGTGGGGGAACGCTGAAAGAGGTTGCCCAGAGAGGTGGTGGAGGGAGGCCACATCCCTGGAAACATTCAAGGTCAGACTTGATGGGGTCCATCCTGAGGAACCTGATGGAATTGGGCATTCACAGATCCACAGAATGGTGTGAGTTGGAAGGGAATCTGATTGAGTTGGGCATTCACAAATCCACAGAATGGTGTGAGTTGGAAGGGACCTTAAAGACCATCTGGTTCCAACGCCCCTGGCATTGGCAGGGACACCTCTCACTAGACCAGACTGCTCAAGGCCTCATCCAACTTGGCCTTGAACACCTCCAGGGAGGAAGGGGTGGACAGTTAAATGCAGAGGGGTTAGACAAGAGACCTTCAAGGGTCCCTTCCAACCCAAACCTTTCTATAAGAGGGCTAAAAAACAGAGATGGAGATTGCAGCTGGGAGAAGAGACACCTTCTGGCCCCAGCTCTTTGTGTTGAACACCACCCAAGGGGGTCAAATTCCACCTGGGGGTGGCTAAGGGGAACCAGTGCTGCCCTGATACTGGCAGAGCCTCATCCAGCCTGCAGAAAGATGGTGGTGAGGTGGTTGTGGCTGTGCACAGGGCATGGAGAAGGGGAAAGCTCCATTTCTGGCAGGTTTGTGGTCACTTCACAGAATCACAGAACTGTCAGGGTTGGAAGGGACCTCAAGGATGAACTAGTTCCAACCCCCCTGCCGTGGGCTGGGACACCTCACACTAGATCAGGTTGCCCAGAGGCACATCCAACCTGGCCTTAAAAACCTCCAGGGATGAGGCTTCCACCACGTCCCTGGGCAACTTGTTCCAGTGTCTCACCACCCTCATGGTGAAGAACTTCCTCCTGACATCTAATCTAAACCTCCCTTCCTCTAGCTTGGATCCATTCCCCCTAGTCCTATCACTACCTGACACCCTATAAAGTCCCTCATCAGCTTTCTTGTAGCCCCCTTCAGATGCTAGAAGGCCACAATAAGGTCTTCTCAGACCTTTCTCTTCTCCAAACTGAACAACTCAAACTCTCTCAGCCTGTCCACACAGCAGAGGTGCTCCAGCCCTCTGATCATCCTTGTGTCCCTCCTCTGGACACGCTCCAGCACATCCAGATCCTCCTTGTAATAGGGGCTCCAGAACTGGACACAGTATCCAGGTGGGGTCATTTTGTGGCATTCCTCCAATCACCACAACATTTCATCCCCCTGCAGTGACTTATCCCAAGTAACTAGTGGTAGGACATGATGAAATGGTCTCAGGTTGTACCAGGGGAGGTTTGTGTTGGATATGAGGAACAATTTAATGGAAAGGGTTTTCAAAGCCTGCAACAGGCTGCCCAGGGCAGTGGTGGAGTCCCCACCCCTGGAGGTGTTTAAAAAACATATAGACATGGCACTTCAGGACATGGTTTAGTGGCCATGTTGGTGTTGGGCTGATAGCTGGACTTGATCTTGAAGGTCTTTTCCAACCTTCATGAGTCTATGGTCCTGTGACCATAGCCTCACCCTGCCACCAGCTGTTGCATTCCAGATGTGCTCGCCACTATTTTTCTCTTCTTTTTTTGCTGCTGGACAGGAAAAATTCCAGACACATGAGTCCTCCAGCCTCTTCCCAGGGATTTTTCCCCACAAGAGTCTGCAGCTTGTGACCCCAGAGGGGAGGCTCAGATATGAGCATCACATGGCTTGGCGATGGGACAACAATGAGCTAGGACTTGTGACTGGTCTGATCCCCAGAAGGATGCCTGCTTCTCTTTTGGCCTTGGTCTCAGGTGGGGTTGATAAGAGGGTGTTACAATTGAACTTCTTTTCTCTGGTGCAATGGAGAAAGTTTCTTAGTCACTTCAAGCCTGCGTGGGAACAACTCATCCATGACTGTGGCTGCCACCAGCTCGTGTCCCATGACACCAGCCACTACTGAGAGGCAATGCTCCAGCATCAGGATGGAGCTGCACAACTTGGGAAAAGCAATCTACAGCCAGGCTGGAGTGGTGCAAGGCCAGGATTTGATGTATAGACAGGATGGAGCGATGCATGCTCATCAGGAAGAACTTCTTTGCTGTGAATGTGGTGGAGCCCTGGAGCAGGCTGCCCAGAGAGGTTGTGGAGTCTCCTTCTCTGGAGAGATTCCAACCCCACCTGGCCATTGTGATCCTGGGCAAGCTGCTGTGGGTGGCCCTGTTTTAGCAGGTGGTGTTGGACTGGATGCAAAGTATGACCAGGATCAATGCATGCTTGGGATGGAGGGAAGCAGAGCCAGGATGTGATGCACAGCCAAGACAGAGCAATGCATGGCCAAGATGGAGTAACACATAGCCAGGAGCCAGTGCCCAGCTGGGATGATGCACATTTGCCATGGAGGGATGCATGGTAGGGTTGAGATCACTGACAGGAGGGTCAGGATGGTGATGGGAGCACAGCAGGGATGGAGGTGCAATGGCAGTGAGGAGAGGAGCACAACAGAGGTGGGAATGTGCTGGTGAGGAGGTCAGGAGTCTGCTGGGGACAGGAGTGCAATGGCAGTGGGAACAGGAGCACAGTGGCGATGGGGACAGGAACAGGACATGCTCCCCCCAGGCACCCAAAACACTTGGAGATCAAAATCTCCTCAATCTTGGCCAGGCATTGGAACAAGCTGCCTAAGGAGGTGCTGGAGTCCCTGTCCCTGGAGGGGCTCAAGACATGGCACTTTGGGACATGGTTTAATGGCCATGGTGGTGTTGGGGTGATGGTTGGATTCGATGACTTTAGAGGTCTTCTCCAACCAAAACAATTCTATGGCTCTATGATCTTAAATCTCCTGCTCCAATTTTGTTTCATATGCCAAGAACATCCATGGGAGCTCTGCTTTGTTTCTGTGCTTAGGCTGGGCCATGCCATGTCCCCTGGCATCAGAACACAGCACAGAGCTGCACCCACTGTGTCTGAAGGGTAGGAAGGTGGCCACATGTGTGGTGAGCATGTCAGTTCTCAGCTTCCTTTCAAGGGAGCAGGGAAATTTCTGAGAGTGCTTTCAGGAATGCCACAGGTGGTTTTGCAACATCCCCATGGTCACCAGTCCTGACCGATGCCACAAAATTAATGAAAAGCTCTTCCAGTGCCAAGAGAAACTGCAGCCAAAGGGAGCAGCAGGAAAATATAGCCAGAAGCATCAGAAATATCCAGGAAAAAACTCTTCATGGGAAGGGTTGTCAAGGCCTGGAACAGGCTGCCCAGGGCAGTGGTGGGGTCCCCATCCCTGAAGAGAGATTTCAAAGCCATGTGGTGCTGAGGGACATGGTTTAGTGGTGACTTGGCACTGCTGGGTCAGTGGTTGGGACTGGATGTTCTTGAAGGTCTTTTCCAACCCAAACTGTTCTGTGATTCTTGGATTCTGTGCTTTTGGAGAGGACAGGGCATTCCAGACCCACCAGCAGCACTCAGCCATGGCCAAGTCCTACCTCCATGGAAGACCCACAAGCTCCAGCTGTGAGTCCATGACACAGACCTTAATGATCACCCCCAGCCCCTGTGAGGAGATGGCATGGGCAGCCAGAGAGGGAGCTGGGCAAGAGGAACACAATGAGGTGAGGCCTGGGTACCCCAGGGATGGGCACAGAGCACCTAGACAGAGGTGTGGGCACCCCAGGGGGTGGCATGGACAACCCAGGAGGGTGCTCAGGTACCCAGAGAACAGCATGGGTACCCCAGGAAGGGGACTGGGTACCCCAGACACAGAATGGGCACCCTAGGGAGTAGTATGGGCACCCTGGGAGGGTGAAGAAAAATCACCCCAAGGACGACATGGGCACCCCAGGAGTAGTGTGGGCACCCTGGGCAGGGCATGGACACTCCAGAAAGGGGAGAAAGCACCCCAGGAATGGTGTGGGCACCCCAGGAAGTGGAGACAGCAGCCAAGGGACAGCGTGGGCACCCTGGGAAGTGGATCAAGCAGCACAAAGACAGTGTGGGCACCCTGGGGAGCAGTGTGGGGACCCTGAGAAACAAAGCCAGCACCCCAGAGACAGTGTGGGCACCCTGAGGAAGCAGAGTAAGCATCCCAGGTACATCATTGGCAGCCCAGGAAGCAGAGTGGGCACCCCAAGGAACATCATGGGTGTCCTTGTAAGCAGAACAAGCACTCCAAGGACAACATAGGCACCCCAGGAAGCAAAAAGAGCAGCCCAGGGACAGCATGGGCACCCCAGGAAGCAAACCCAGCACTGCAGGGACATCATGGGCACCCCAGGGAGTAGCGTGAGCAGCCCAGGGATGGCATGGGCACCCTAAGGAGTGGTGTGAGCACCCTAGAAGTGGAGCAGGCACTTGGGGAGCAGTGTAGGCACCCCAGGAAGCAGAGCAAGCACCCCTGAGACAGCATGGGCACCACAAGGAGTAGTGTGGGCATCCCAGGCAGCAAAGTGAGCACCTCAGGGTGCAGCATGGGTACCTCAAGGAGTAGCAGGGGTGCCCCAAGCAGCAAAGCCATCAGCTCAGGGACAACATGGGCATCCTGGGGATGGTATGGGCACCCCAGAGACAATACAAGGCACCCCAGGAAGTAGAGCAGGCATCTTGGGGAGCAGTGTGGGCACCCTGGGAAGCAGAGTGAGCTCTCCAGGAACAGTGCAGGCAGATGGAGACATCATGGGCAGCCCAGAGAGGATGTGGGCACCCTGGGGACATCGTGGACACCCGTGGGAGAATAGGAGCACCCCAGGAAAGACGTGAGCACCCCGGGGACATGAGCAGTCCCGGGACATTATGGGCACCCATGGGAGAACATGACCACTCCAGGAACATGAGCAGCCCGGGGACATTATGGGCACCCCTGGAAGAACATGAGCACCCCAGGAAGGACGTGAGCACCCGGAGGGATCATAGGCACCTCAGGGACAGTGAGGGCACCCCGGAGGACGTCAGCATCCCAGGACCATCGTGGGTAGCCCGGGGAGGCCGTGGGCACGGCGGCAGCGGGCCGAGGAGCCCCGTGGATCCCCACTTACCGGTGTGGGCGGCGACCCCTGGCAGCAGGAGAGCGACGGATCCGCAGAGCAGCAGAAGCAGCAGCAGCGGCCACGCCATGGGACGGCGGCACCGGGAAGGTGGCACTGGGTTGGGGCTCAGGAGGGCTCCCGCGGGGGCTGCCCACCGCCGCCGGCCATGCCCAATGTGACCGGAGCCACCGATTGCTTTCACTTTCGCTTTCGAGCCGGGACAGCCGGCTGGGACAGCACCCTACCGCCCTGCACCGCCCTGCACGCCGGGATGGGGCCCGGGATGGGGGCAGACGCAGGGCGTCGAGGGAGGGATGAGTAATGCCTGGGGCGGGGGCGGGGCGGTACCCCACGGGGGATGCAGGATCCTGGGGGGATGCGGAGGGGATGGAATATTGGCGGGGGCGGGGGGAGGATTCGTTGCCCAGGGGGAGTTGAGATACCTAGGGCTGGAGGAATGAAATACCGGGGACAGGGGAGTATTTGAAGGGCAGGGGGGATTGCGTTACCCAGGGAGGTGCTATACCGCTAGAGGCGGCAGCACTTGGGTGATGGATATTTGGGGGGTCACAGGCTGTGCTTCGTTTGGGGAGGTGCAATACCCCAGGGCATGTGAGGTGCAGTGTCCTGGGGCAGGAGGAGAAATTCCTCCTCCCCGGTTCCTGGAGGGACCTGGCTGGGTGCTGTGACCTGGAGATGCAGAGCCCAGTGCTGGAGCTGGAGCTTGCTGGTCCACAGGCAAACCTCCGACCAGAAGCCAAGCTATCACAGAATGGTAGGGACCTCTAGAGATCACCGAGGTCAATCCCCCTGCCAAGGCAGGTTCACCTAAAGAAGGTCACACAGGAACACATCCAGGCAGGTTTTGGATGTCTCCAGAGATGGAGACTCCACCACCTCTTTGGGCAGCCTGCTCCAGGGCTCCAGCACCCTTAAAGGGATTCCTTCCCATGTTTAGGTAGTACTTCTTAATTTCCAGTTTGTGCCCATTGCCCCTTGTCCTGTCACTGGACACCACTGTACAAAGACTGGTCCCATCCTCCTGACACCCACCCTTTGAGTATTGGTAAGCATTTATGATTCAAAGCTGTAGAAGATCTGCAGAGCTCTAGTGGTTGGACTCAAATGTGGATCCGTGCTGCTCCCACAGGTCCTGCTTACAATAAATCCACCCAAACCCATCCTACAGCTCCATACCCATGGCCTCCTGGCACTGGCTTTCTCCATTCCCTCTTCTTTTGATTGCAGCTTATTTTACCTTGGTAGTGAGCAACCTGATCCAGTTGGAGATGTCCCTGCTGACTGCAGAGGGGTTGGACAAAATGAGCTTCCACGGTCTCATCCGACCTGATGCATTCTGTGGGGGTTGGGAAATAGCTTCATGAGAACTCCAAAAAGGAAGGAAAATGGGTGTTTGGAGGATAACATTTCATGGTAAATTAGCAATTCTTCATGAGAGGTGAGTGAGTTGTCCCTCCACTCATCAAGGAGAGCACATTAACCTTAGCTAACCCTCCTTGAAGCATAAGATAGTTACTGCTGGTGACTCAGCCAGCTGACAAACAACTTCTCCAGTTCTGGGTTCCCCAGTTCAAGAGAGACAGGGAACTACTAGACAGAATCCAGCAGAGGCTCCAAGGATGCTGAGAGGTCTGGAGCATCTCTGTGAGGAGGAAAGGCTGAGAGCCCTGGGGCTGTTGAGCCTGGAGAAGAGCAGCCTGAGAGGGGATCTGATTAATGCTCAGAGGTAAAGGGTGGGGGGCAAGAGGCTGGGGCCAGACTCTTGTCAGTAATGCCCAGTGACAGGACAAGGGGCAATGGGCACAAACTGGAACCCAGGAGGTTCCAAATGAACAGGAGGAGAAACTTCTTTACCATGATGGTGGTGGAGCCCTGGAGCAGACTGCCCAGAGCGGTTGTGGAGTCTCCTTCTCTGGAGAGATTCCAACCCCACCTGGCCATGGTGATCCTGGGCAACCTACTGTGGGTGACCCTGCTTTATTGGGGGGATTAGAATAAATGAACTCCAGAGGTCACTTCCAACTCTGATCATGCTGGGATTCTGGGATTCTGTGACTGAGCCTGTGAAGTGGGTTTCAGAAGGAGCAACATTTGAGACAGCAGACCTTGAGAACAAGGTGTCTGCACCTGAGGATCATCACATTCAGGGCCTCACAGATGGAAATGTTGCACCAGTTAGACACCAGATCCAGCATCTTCCCAGTGTTCAGGGTGTAGATGGTTGTTGATTAAGCAGACTCATTAATCTATGTACTCTGGGCAGGCTGGGATTTCACATAATGAGCATGACGAAAAACAGTCAGCAGGTTAGAGTTCACCATCAGCTTGCACAAGAAATAGCTGAGGGTGATAATGCTGGGATGTGGTGAAGTCTGTGGAGACTTTACCCATCTTCTCCAAGCATTCCTTCAAAAGCTGTGTAAAACCCAGCTGTGACAGAACTGGGTGAGGATTTTGGTGACCATGGTGAAGGCAAGCTCTGTAGATGCTAATCTTCAAGAAGATAAGCAAAGTAATCATCACAGGTGGTGGGTGTTGGATGGGACCTCTAGACATGATCTAGTCCAACCTCCCTGTAAAGTAGGTATGCCTAGGTCAGGTTGCACAGGAAGGCATCCAGGCAGGTTTTGAAAGTCACCCTTCACCTGTACTGGGTTGTTACGAGGTTATTCCTCTCCAGGTGGTGCTCCAGACTGTCCCAAAGCAGTGCTGCACACTGTACTTTTTCCACCTGGAAAAATCAAAATACAACCCTAAAAAAACCAACCAACCAAACAAACAAAACCAACAACAACAACAAAAAAAAAGAGCTGGAAGTTTTTCTTTATCCAGGAAGAAATCAGAGTGCTAACATTGTCCTATGGGAGCTACAAAGTTGTTGAGCCTCTCTGAAAAGAGAAGCAGCTGGTGTCTGTTGCTGGGATAATGATTACCCCTGCTGGGTGCAGCTTCCCTGGGAATGCTCAAGGGTTTCCAGAGGGAAAAGTGAGTGTGAGCTGAACCTGCAGGGAGTAAATGAGGATGACCTGACACTGCTTTGCTCCCAGGAGACTATCAATGCAAACCACCTTTTCCTATGGGTGTTAGAGATGAGTATTAAAAGCTAAACATGCTGCATAATGCTGATAGTGATGGTTTATCATAATAACAACTCTTGTTAGCTCTGAATTCTGTTGTTAAATTCCTTGGATGTAAAGTGGTAGAACTGGTTGAAATGGAGTGGTTTTGCTGTCTAGAGGGACACTCCAATGAGGATATGAGTTGCATTTGCAGCATCTGACAGAGGGAATCCTGCCTTTCCAGAAACCACTCCTGAGTAGATAAATTGCTCCATGTGGGAGTTTCTGGAAGTGTGACTTTGCTGCTGAGGAACTGGACTTTACAGGGGATCTCCAGTGGGGTTTCTTTGGAAACTCATCTCCTTTTTTCATCTGGAGTGTTAGGGTTGGAGGGGGAAGCACTGATGAAACTGCAAAAGGGGTTTTCTGCCTCAGGGTTGCTTTGAGTCTTAATTTCTGGGTTTCCCGAACTTTGGGAATTCCAGTTCTTGATTTATAAGGTCACTGGTGAGAAGCATTGCAGCCTCTGCTCCAAGTGAACTGGTAGATTTTTATCCCAAGCTTTTATTTCATTTTATTAAATCAGGCCCTAAGAGGGAAAAGTTATCATGGAATCACAGAACAGTTGGGGTTGGAAGGGACCTCTGGAGATCATCTAGTCCAATCCCCCTACCTAAAGAAGTAACACAGGAGCATGTCCAAGTGGGTTTCAGATGTCTCCAGAGAAGGAGTCTCCACCACCTCTCTGGGCAGCCTGCTCTGGAGCTCCAGCAGCCTCAAAGTCAGCAAGTTTTGCCTCCTATTGAGAAGGAACCTCTTGGGTTCCAGTTTATGCCTTTTCCAAACATCGTTTGGCACCACTTGCAGAAGGAAGGTTGTCCATAGCTTTCACAAGATGGAGTAGCTAATATCCTAGGAGATGCATCCAATGTTCAATGAATTAAGACCAATGGCAAAGTCTAACAAAGAGGGATTTTGCTGCTGGAGCTACAGAAGCCTCCAGAAAAGTATCCGTAGCACCACACTTTGTAGGAGTGGGATTTTAGATTGAGAATCAAGACTGTGTCCTAAAGTCAGTCTGGTACCTGAAGGGGGCTGACAAAAAAGCTAGGGAGGAACTTTTCACAAGGGCTTATAGTGATAGGATGAGGGGCAATGGGTTGAAGCTTGAGGAGGGGAGATTTAGACTGGAGATTAGGAAGAAATTCTTTACGGTGAGGGTGGTGAGGGACTGGAAAAGTTGGCCCAGGGAGATTGTGGATGCCCCCTCTCTGGGAGTGATCAAGGACAGGTTGGATGGGGTCTTGAACAACCTGGTATGGTGGGAGGCATCCCTGCCCATGGCAGGGGGATTGGAACTGGATAATCGTTAAGATCCCTTCTAACCCAAACCATTCTATGATTCTATGTAATTGATGTCCCTCTGTAAACAGGAAAGTAGACAAATTCCATCATCTTGTCTTAGTCCATAGAAGATCCTGAATCAATTGTGTCTCAAACCTTAAGACTTTCTGAACACCTAAGGTAGATTTCAAGCACTTTAGATATTCTTTCCCTCCCTCCCAAAATATGCCCACCCAGCCAGCAGCATGTCCCAGGATGACAGTAGGGAAATAAAGACCTCCTCTACCCACACAGAGGCCAAGGAGCTCTGCTTGTTGTTCATGTTTACATTGCTCAGGAAAGTAAAACAAAGCAACTGATCTAAAAAGTTGCCACTTGAAGGAAACAAGGATGGTATCATGGGATTTGGACAAATCAATCATACTTGAACGGTTCTTCACATTTTCCACTGAAAGAGTGAAGCTTGTCCTGATTTTGTCTTTGGTGGGTTGAAGGGAAAAGCAGAATCACAGAATGTTGAGGTTGAAAGAAACAAATCCAACAATACACCTAGAGCTGACCACTACTTTTAAGCTGCTACCTCTAAACCATGTCCCTCAGCACCACATCCATGTCTTTTAAGTACCTCCAGGGATGGGGACTTCACCACTGCCTTGGGCAGCCTGTTCCAAGCCTTCACAACCCTTTCAGTAAGGAAATTGTTCCTAATCTACAGCCTAAACCTTCCCCTTTGCATCGTGAGGCTGTTTCCTCTTGGCCTATTTCTTATTCCTTGGGAGAAGAGACTGACTCCCACCTAACTCCAACCTCCTTTCAGGGAGTTGTAGAGAGCCAGAAGGTCTCCCCTTGGCTTCCTTTTCTTGAGGCTGAACACCCCCAGGTCCCTCAGCCTTTCCTCATAAGACCTGTCTTCAAGGCTCTTCACCATCTTCACTGCCCTTCTCTGGACACACTCCAGCACCTCAGTGTCCTTCTTGGAGTGAAGGGTCCAAAACTGGACCCACAATTCAAGGTATCAGCCCATCTTGCAGGTGATGTGAACTCAAGAAAATGGAGAGAATGACAATTTTAAATGTTCAGAGATATGGGAAAACCCTCTGGAGACGCTGGAGAGGTCTGTGAAAAAGCAGATCTTTCTCAGAAACCATACGGAGATCTCCTGGCACTCCAGACTAAAAGGAGAAAGCAGTAAAGCCAGAAGCTCTGAAAGAGAAACCTGCATAGCACAACACATTGCTAGGCAGCAGAAGTCCTTACAGATAACCACCTACCCACAAAACCTGCTGCTCACTCTGATCCTGTTGCCTGTGGATAGAATGAAGCAGGAATTTTCGTTATCAGTACTTAAAGGGTAGGTGTCAAGAGAGTGGGGCCACTCTTTCCAGTAGCATCCAGTGACAGGGCAAGGGGCAATGGGCACAAACTGGAAGCCAGGAGGTTCCATCTAAACATGAGTAGGAACTTCTTCACTTTGAGGGTGGTAGAACACTGGAACAGGCTGTCCAGAAAGGAGGTTAAGTCTTAACCTCTGGAGAGATTCCAAACCCAGCTGGGTGCCATTCTGAGCAAACTGCTCTGGGTGAACATCCTAAGGCAAGGGGATTGGACTCAATGATCTCTGGAGGTCCTTTCCAACCCCTGTTGTTCTGTGATTCTGTGAAACATTTCAGCTGAAACAGGAAATTAAAGGTTTAAACCAGCCTTGAATTCCCCAGAGACTAAAATGAGGGCTGCTCTTGGAACAGGTTCTTAGAAACACAGAATCAATCATAGAATCACAGACTGGGTTGGGTTGGAAGTGATCTTTAAAGCTCATCTAGTCCAACCTCTCTGCAGTCAGCAGGGACATCTTCAGCTAGAGCAGGTTGCTCAGAGCCCCAAACAACCTGACCTGCAATGATTCCAGGGATAGAACATCCACCACCTCTCTGGGCAACCTGGGCCAGGGTCACACCAGATGCCCTTTGAAAATGTCTTCCTTCTATCCAGTCTAAATCTGGTTCGCAGTGGTTTAGTTTAAAACTTGGCTTAGTTTAGATGGTTTAGATGGCTTCATGTGAAACCGTCACCCCTTGTCCTGTCACCACAAGGGGTTATGACATTGTGACTGATTACTTACAGTGACCTTTTTCAGTGTTCATCTTCTGTTTATGGCAACTACCAGAAACTTGATAGCAGCTGGGACACTTTGAGACTGATCCCTCTGCCATTTGCTGGGACACAACACCAAACCAGGTTAACAGATACCTGACACCATGCTGGATCTCTGGCAGTCCTAGCTGCCCAGCTGATGGCAAACCACTGGGGCTTTCAAACAGCTTCATGGCTGTTTCTACTTCATCCTGCTAATTTGTCCACTGGATTACAAAATTAAGGTCTTTGGTCCTGCTGTGTTAAGGAAACCAGAGCAGCTGTAGCACATTACACTCAGCTCCTCTGGCTTGCCTCCCAGCTGGCTCTTGTCACTGCTTCCATGATGCCATCAGACTGGAAAGAACACAAGCCTCCCTTCTGCAACCTCCTGGATGGGTCCAGAAACAAACTTTTGATTCTGTAATGAGGAGCAGCAGTCCAGAAAACATGAAGCCACAAACAGTAAGCCCACTGACAGCTTAATTCACTGAGAGAAAATAGTGTGGTTTATGGTGTAAATCAAGCCATTCAGAAGCGTTTTGGGTGCCTCACTCCAAGAAAGACATTGAGGGGCTGGAGTGTGGACAGAGAAAGGCAACAAAGCTGGTGAAGGGTCTGGAGAACAAGGCTGGAGAGTAGCAGCTGAGGGAACTGGGGTTGTTCAGCCTGGAGAAGAGGAGGCTCATTGCTGTCTACAACTACCTGAAGGGAGGTTGTAGCCAGGAGAGGGTTGGTCTCTTCTCCCAGGCAACCAGCACCAGAACAAGAGGACACAGTCTCAAGCTGTGCCAGGGGAAGTTTAGGCTCGAGGTGAGGAGAAAGTTCTTCACAGAGAGAGTGGTTAGCCCTTGGAATGTGCTGCCCAGGGAGGTGGTGGAGTCATCATCCCTGGAGGTGTTCAAGAGGGGATTGGACGTGGCACTTGGTGCCATGGTTTAGATAGTCATGAGGTTTAGGGTGACAGGTTGGACTTTGATGATCCTTGAGGTCTTTTCCAACCTTATTATTTCTGTGATTCTGTGTGATTCTGGGGGTTTGAACACATCAAACATCTCCCTTTCAGCAGAAGAAGTGTTAAATGTTAAAGTGATAAAGTGTTAAGTGTTAAAACAGGAAGTTTCTAAATCACTTGGGTAGTTGTATGAAACTGGGGTTGAGAGCCTTAGAGAGAACTTCTGCATCGTTTTCCACAATTTAGCAGTGTCACAAGAGACTGTTTTCTGAATGGGAGATATCTAGGACAGGCAAAAAATCCTGAACTATGAGAAAGGGAAAACAGATACTTGAAGCATCTCCATGAGATTTGTGCCATTTTCTAGATTGTTTTCTTCTCATGAATGTTGCAGTTCTAGGGAAAAAGCCTCTCAGATAATTCAGCCGTCGCTCCAGTCTCTTTGTCTTGTTTTGCTTGTTTTAAATTGGAAAACAACTGTGGTTGACTTACTCTGTGGGAATTTTTGGCCCTGTTCCCATTTGAATAGTTGAGTAGAATCTTCCAGAAATGGCTCTTTGTGTGTTTCACCCCAAATTACTGGTTGTAGTATTAAACCTTCTGGCTTAAAACTGGCAGCACCTCGGTGGCCCATGAAAGAACAATGGAAAAGTATAAATAACTTCACATTACCCTAAAAGAGTCTTTTTAATGCTCTGGATGGTAAAAAATCCCATAAAATGGTGAAAAAATACCCAACAAGGTGAGCAGAAAAGTTAGGGAAACTATAATGAAAATGAGATCTCCTTCAAGACTGAGGTTTGAAAAGAAAGTTGCTTAGAAATGGAATCTTGAACTAACTTTCATCATCTGCCTGTTCTATCTTCTGGAGTGGCTGCAGAGATCAGCTTCTAGCTTCTCCAAGATGGAATGATCTGTAGTTCTGTTAAGCAGAACACTCAAGGGAGTTGTTCTACCTAACAGTCAGTACAGATTCCCAGTTTTCTACTCCAATTCTAAGCTAAAGGAATTGGGTAGTGGGAACGGTGATGGGGACAGATGTTTTAGTAGGACCTGTAGTGAGGGGACCAAAGGTGATGGTTTTAAACTAAAAGAGGGAGATTTAGAGTAGCTCTAAGGAAGATATTTTTCACACTAAGTGTGGTGAGCCCCTGGCCCAGGCTGCCTAGAGAGGTGGCAGATGCTCCATAGATTCATAGATTCACAGATTGCATTTGGTTGGAAGGGACACTCAAAGGGCATCTTGTCCAACCTCCCCGCAGTCAGGAAGGACACCTCCAACTAGATCAGGCTGCCACATCAAGTCTGATCTTGAATGTCTCCGTCCCCAGAAACATTACAGGTGGGGCTGGATGGGGCTCTGATCAATTTGAACTAGTTAAAAATAACACTCCCAAGACTGCCCCAACATGAAACTCAGCCATGCTGGGGCCACCTTGCTGAGGAAACATCTGTGCTTTCTTACAGGACTGTCACCAGCCCAGCCATGAGGTGAGATGGCAACATGCCCACAGAAGCCCTTGCTTCTTTCCACTCTTCTCCAGACTCACTGCATCATTCCCATGCCTGGCAGCAATGGCTTCCAGCACGGATGGTGGATACTGAGAGGCTCAGCAGCATCTGCCACCCAGTAAACTCCTCCATTGCCTCATGGATAGGACACCACTGCAGGAAATGGTGCAGCGACAGGGGATGATAGAATCACAGAATCTTTTTGGTTGGAAGAGACTTTTGAGATGATCAAGTGCAAACCTTAACCTGCCACTGCCAGGTCACCACCAAACCATGTCCCTCAGCACCACATCTATGCAGCTTTGATGCCTGTCCAGCAATGGGGACTCCACCGCTGCCCTGGGCAGCCTAGGCCAGGGCTTGACAAAGATTTCAGTGAAGAAATTGTTCTTCATGTCCAACCTAAGCCTCCCTGGGTGAAACCTGAGGCCACTTCCTCTTGTTCTATCATTTGTTCCTTGGGAGAAGAGACTGCCCCAAACCTGGCTCCAGTGGGAAAGTTGTCCTGGCTCCTTTCAGGAATTGCAGAGAGTGAGAAAGTCTCCTCTTGTTGGAAAATATTTACAAATTTTAATTATTTTGGGCAGCTAATTGCCATCTCAGCAATTTAACCACATCTTTATTGCCTGTAACTGACAAAGAGTGTTTGCATCCTTATTGAAACCTCCACATGTATCTTTCCTTAACTAATGAAGTGTCCTTCAAAAATCAGAGCAAACAAATTAATGTGGTCCAGGACCTCTCAAACTAGGTAATGATGTAACTTGTGATCATATAAGGAAAAGGAATTCAAAAGTTCAACCAAAGTTCAAGCTTGAAAGACAATCAAAGATCCTGGAATCCACACCTCCTAGCTGGAAGATCCCTGCACAAAATAAAAGGAAGAAATTGATCAACAGATAGTTAGTAGGTGTTGACATAAGATGCAACTTTTACTGGGCCCAAAACTGAACCCAGGATTCCAGATGTGGTCTCACCAGTGCCCAGTCCAGGGAGACAATCCCTGCCCTGATCCTGCTGGCCACACTCTTGCTGATCTAAGCCAGGATGCTGATGGCCTTCCTGGCCTCCTGGGCACACTGTTGGCTCATCTTGAGCCGGCTGCTGACTAACACCCCTAGGTCTTTCTGTGTCAGACAGCTCTCACAGACACTGATTCACATCATCTATGGGATTTTTGAGGGTGTCATCACCATGAAGGTAGCTGTTGCACCCCATCTTTCAGAAAGACCATGCTGAGACCTTAATAACTTGCAACAACCTGGATTTTACCGTTAGTATTTTTAGAATGTATTTTACCTTTATTATTTTTAGAAGGAGAGGGAGGAAAGAAACAGCAGGGAGGGCACAGCAGTGAGCTGCTCCCTTTGCTACCAAAATACTTGGGCAATGGAGCAACGCCTCCCCTTTCTGAGGGGAGCTGGTGGCTGAAATGTGTGTTTATTTCTTTTGTGAAGGGGCTGAGATGGCTTGGCTGGCTGGCTGGCTAAACTAGAGCTCACAAAATAACGGCGCGGCCCCTTTAAGAGGCGCGGTCCCTTTAAAAGGCGCAGCCCCCCCCTACCCTCCCCCTCCCCTTCGTCCCCCCTGCAGCGGGGAGGGGGTGCGGCTTGGGGAGACGGAAGAACCCAGCGCGCCTATTGCGCCGACAGATTGATTGACAGCGCAGCAAACCAATCAGAGGGCAGAGGCTGAAGTGGCGAGGTGGGACTTCCGGCGGCGGCTCCTGCGGCGGTGCTGCTCGAAGGGAGGGGAGCGGCCGTCGGCAACATGATAAAGAAGTTTGACAAGAAGGATGAGGAGTCCGGTACGGGGCTGGCGGCGGCCGGGAGGGAGCTGGGGGCGGGGTCAAGGACGGGCATGGCGGAAGGGCCCTGAGGCGAGCGGTCGGTAAGCGCTCAGTGTGCGCCGCGGCCTGTAAGGGCCGCTGAGGGGAGGGAAGGAGGGAGGGAGGGAGGGAGGAAGGGAGAAAGGGCCTCTGACGTGAGGAGGAAAACGATCACTGAGGAAGGAGGTCCCGCCTGCTTTCCTGTGTCCCGGTCTGTCTTGAAGCTTCCCCCGGCCTTTCCGGATGGTCAACGGGCTGCAGGGCCCGCCCGATCCCCTGAGGCCGAGCTCATAGGGAAGTGGTTCCTCTCAGCCCTGCGGGCTGAAGCTGACCGTCTCTGCCCGCACTTGGTGTGGTGACGAGGAACGGTGCTTGCAGGGCTTAATCGAGGTCTGCACCTCAATTCGGTAGTGGGGCAGCAGCCGTACAGTGCCTTGGGTTTGGACTATGGCAGGAGCGGTTGTTTTCAGGTACCCGGCGGGAGCGTTAAACTCCGTCATGCTGGGTATATACACGACGAACGAAGCCGTCACCTGCGCATTTTTGTTCCGCAGTATCGTCTGGAAATAAAGTTCAGGTTGCCTGTAGAACCGATGCCGTCTTGAGTTTTCTGACGCTGCTGCTTGGAGATCGTCTGAGTCACAGAATGTGAAACTCAACCAGATAGGTTGAGTTTGGTTTCATCCTCAGTTTCTGTCTACTAGAGACGGCAAAACTGAAGAATAAAAGAACCGAAAATGAAAAATTACAGGAGGAAAAGGGCGAGAAGCAGTTAATGAGGGTTTGGAGGGATTTACATGTCTAGGGGTAGCTTTGAGAGGAGGGTGTGGATTGCAAGGTTGGTCTCTGCATTAAATGATGTCTCCAAGACATTAATTCCTCTCAACGGCTGGATTTGGGCTGGGAAATGACGGTATGGAAATAGTTTTGTGTTATTTTGTGATGTGGTTTTGCAGTTTGCTGAGTAGCTCTCTTTAGTGGTGCATCGATCGATATATTCCTCTTTCAGATCCAATCAGCAGCTCTGTCCTGCATTGATCAATATATTCCTACTTCAGATCCCATCAATAGCTGTATTCTGATGATGTCAGTGCTATCTTTGACTGCAGGAATAAAAACAAGGGGAATAGGGGAAAAGAAAGGGAGCAAATAATTTTATGTAAAGGGAGTATTGAGGCAAATTAATTAGTAAACACTGAACACCATTCTTCCTCATGTTCCAGCTGTGCTGAAAATGCCCCCATCCTTGTTTTTCTGAAACTCTGAATATACAACTTCAGATGGAGTCAGAGGTGTTGATGGAGAGCATCTTTTATTCCAAGAGATGTCACTGTATCATTGAGGTGTATTTGTAAATTTCAGGGGATGTTCCTGGGCGTTGAGCTCTGTTGTTTTTTGTGAAGATCACATTTGTTTAACTGAGAGGTCTCTTTTCTTAGGTAGTGGCTCTAATCCTTTCCAGCATTTGGAGAAGAGTGCTGTGCTTCAGGAGGTAGGAACAATCATAGTATGGAATCACAGAATTGTTTCTGTTTGAAAAGATCTTTATCATTGAGTCCTACTGTTACCCTAATATTGCCAGGTCACCACTGAACTATGTCACTTAGCACCACATCTCTATGGCTTTGAAAGCCCTCCAGGAATGGGAACTCCACCACTGCCCTGGGCAGCCTGTTCCAGGCCTTGACAAGCCCTTCAGTGAAAAAATTGTTCTTCATGCCCAACCTAAATCTCCCCTGGTGCAACCTGAGGCCAGTTCTTGTCCTATCACTTATGCTTTGGAAGAAATAATTCCTCACCTGACTCCAGCATCCTTTCAGGGAGCTGTAGAGAGCCAAGTCTTCACTCAGCCTCCTTTTCTGGAGCCTCAACAACCCCAGTTCCCTCAGCTGGTCCTCACAAAACTTGTTCTCTAGACCCTTCAACATCTTGCCTTTTTCTGGACACACTCCATCACTTCAATGTCCTCCTTGGAGTGAGGGGCCCAAAACTGAGCCCAGCATTTGGGGAGTGGCCTCACCAGTGCCCCATCCCTGCCCCAGTCCAGCTGGCCACACTATTGTTGTGACCGAAGTGTAGGACCCAGCACTTGGCCTGTTGTACCTCAGCTCACTGGCCTCAGTCCATTGATCCAGCCTGTCTAACATAATTTAATTTTATTTTTTCATCAGTTTTGGCAACATGTGAGGCAGTTTTAAACTGTGATCCTCAGGAAGTATGCTTCTCTGCATGCTCTAAGAGCAGTTACAAGTGAGGTGAACTTGTGGTTAAATAATGGGGAGTTTTAGTGGTTTGAAAGAACAACAGAATAATCTCAACTTTCTGTTCCTTCAGTCTAAGTAGTCTTTGGCTACAGATGCTAATGGAAAGAGTGAAGTTGTTAATACTTTTATTTTAGAGTAATTTTGCTAGTCATAGGTGGTAAATTGAGTTTGCTGTTTGTAGGCACGTATCTTTAATGAGACCCCTATAAACCCACGAAGATGCCTGCACATCCTTACCAAGATCCTTTACTTGCTGAACCAGGTAACTTTTATCATTTCTTCCCAGCCAGAGTGAATATTTCTGAAGCTAATTTTGGATCACTTTCAGTTTCTGATGCCTCTTCCTGTTAGATATGGAGAGTAGCTTTTGCAGAAATCAGAAATGGGAGTGTTTATGCAGTAGTATTATGTCCTCCCCTCCAGCTTTGCTTTTAAGACTTCTACATGCCACATGAGAGTTGCTGGTTGGACTGTGTTCAGCAGCATTGTGCAGTTAAAGAGCCACTTGTGTTTGTCCAGCTAAGTAGGAATAACTGTGGTGGAGTAAGGACACAGGCCAGGAAGTGACAAAGTGGAAGGTGGCTTTTTGTTCAAGAAAAAACTGGAAGTGTGATCATCAGACTGGTTTAGGTTGGAAGGGACCTTTCAAGGTCATCTAGTCCAACCCCTCTGCAGTAGGAAGATCTTAAACTAAACTACAGCAGGTTGCTCAAGACCTCAAACAACCTGACCTATAATTGTTCCATCAAGGTTCCCGTACCTTTGGGCAGCCTGGGGCAGTGTTTCACCACACTCAAAGAGTTTCTTCCTTCTCTCTAGCCTAAATCTCCCTCTTGTAGTTTCAAACCATCACCCCTTGTCCTGTCACAACAGGCCCTGCTGAGAAGTCTGTCCCCAGCTTTCTTCTTGGCCACTTTAAGTATTGGAAGGCCACCAGAAGGTCTCCACAGAGCCTTCTCCTCTCCAGGCTGAGCAGCCCCATCACTCTCAGCCTGCCCTCTCAACAGAGGGCTTCCAGCCATCCCATCATTGCTGTGGCTACCTCTGGCCCCAGTCCAACAGGTCCGTGTCTCTGCTGTGCTGAGGACTGCAAAGCTGGCCCCAGCACTGCTGGTGGGGTCTCAGCAGAGCACAGCAGAGGGACAAAAACCCCTCCCTGCTCCCCACGTTGCTGGGGATTAGTCCAGGACAGGTTGGCTCTGGGCTGGGAGCACACAGTGCTGGCTCATATCCAGCTTTCATCCACCAGCCCCCACCAAGTCCTTCTCCACAGGGCTGCTCTCCATCTGTGCATCCTCCAACCTGGATTGATTGCAGGGATATAGGGATCAGAAGCTGCTCCTCATGTTACTGCTTCACTGTCCCAGTGTGAATGCCATTGATACTGAAACCAAATAGAGAATACTGGACCTCTAGTGCCCAGAAAAAAACAAGATGAGGAGAAGACTTTCTCACACTGGGAAAGATCTTCAAAGAGAAGATTCTTCATGTGTGAGTAGGTGTTAGAAGATGGGGCTGGAGGGTGGAGACAAGTAGGTAATGGTGGTGGTTTTTCTCTGGCTATTTTCAGGGTGAACACTTTGGAACCACTGAAGCCACAGAAGCTTTTTTTGCAATGACCAGATTATTTCAGTCTAATGATGTAAGTATCTGGTGTTTACAGCTCTGCTGCCTCCCTGCTGCAGTCTGGCTTTGCAGTAATTACGAAATAGTTGGAGACTGGGATGTGGGAGGTAGGTGTGGCAAAATCTTCAGCTCCCCAGGCAAAGAACTTGCTGGAGGCAATTCATGGTTTGTAAACAAATGAGTCAATAACACACAGCTACTTCTGTAGGGTTGGGTTTTTTTTCTGAGTTGAATTACTGTGGTAAAGAAGGTGAATAATGACAGGAAGCAAATCAGTATCATTTTATGGCTGTTTCCTACACTTCCCATAAATTCCAACATGGTAGGTGTTGGAAGGGACTGCTGAAGGTAATCCAGTCCAACCTCCCTGCTGAAGCAGGGGCACCGACAGCAAGTTGCTCAGGATCACAGTTTCCATGTGGGTTTGAAATCTCTTCAGAGAAGGAGCCTCACTGGGCAGCCTGCTCCAGGCATCCAGCACTCTCAAAGTCAAGAAGTTTCTCCTGATGGAACTTCCCAGATTCCTGTCTGTGCCTCTTGCCCCTTGTCCTGTTGCTGGGCACCACTGACAAGAGTCTGGCCCCATCCTCTTGCCCCCCACCCTTTAGCTCTTGCTGAGCATTGCTCAGATCCCCTCTCAGGCTGCTCTTCTCCAGGCTCAACAGCCTCAGGGCTCTCAACAACCCCAGGTCTCTCAGCCTTTCCTCCTCACAGAGATGCTCCAAGCCTCTCTGCATCTTACCAGCAGCTTCCCAGCCTCCACTGGACTCTCTCCAGTAGTTCCCAGTCTCTCTTGAACTGGGGAGCCCAGAACTGGACCCAGAACTCTAGGTGTTGCCTCCCCAGGGGAGAGTATATTATTTTTATTTGCAAATAATGCACAATTTAAAAGTTGTCTGTAGATCAGATCTTGCTTTTCCCTGGAACAACTTCATAAATCAGCATGGAATCAAGGGTTCAGAACATCCTAAATTCTAAAATTTAAACACCCAAAAACCTAACTAAACTTTGGACTTCACCCAGTGTAAAATCCCCTTTGCAGAGAGGCTGAGAGCTCAGAGGGAATTATACCTCATGTTAATTTTTGTTAAACATGAACAAGCACTTCAGGTTTTTAGACCTGAGGAAGGTTGAATGTGTTACTCTCTAAAGATAGAATGACAATTTGGGGAGTGCAGAGCATTTGGGACCTTTCTTATATCCACACTTCAGAAAAGAGTTTGGGTTTTTTTAATGTAAAATTTTGTTTGCTTTCAAATAACAAAATAGGCTCTTTGTGAGTTTCTATATTTTGTAACATAACAAATCAGAATGGTTTGGGTTGGAAGGAACCTTAAAGATCATCTAGTTCCAATTCCCCCTGCCATGGGCAAGGACACCTCCTACTAGACCAGGTTATTCAAGGCCCCATGCAACCTGACCTTGATCACTTCCAGGGTTGGAGCCTCCACACCTTCTCTGAGCAACCTGTTTCAGTGCCTCACCACCCTCGTGGAGAATGATTTCTCCCTGATGTCTATTCTTTTTAGCTGATAATTGTGAGGCTTCTGCAAACAAACATGATTCATCACTTCATTCATAATGAACATGTGGCTTGATTAATTTTTTTTGGTCTAATTTACTAGATCTGTATCTCTTCTAGTTGATTTGATAAGAGAGAATAAAGCTACTACCCAGCTATCAAACATGGCTTTAATCGTGTACTTATAACTACAGAAATTGGGCAGAAGATGTGAAATCGAATTCAACTGTTAAATGAAGAATTAAGACTGGTGCTCAGTGACAGGACAAGGAGCAACAGGCACAAACTAGAACACAGGAATTCCACCTAAACATGGGTGGGTGCATGAAGAAGAGTGTGGCCAGCAGGCAGAGGGAGGTTTTCCTCTACTCTGCCCCAGTGAGGCCACAGCTGGAGTCCTGGATCCAGTTCTAGGCTCCCCAGGTAAGGACAGAGAGGGAAGAACTACTGCAGAGTCCAGCAGAGGCTCCAAAGAAGCTGAGAGGCCTGGAGCATCTCTGTGAGGAGAAAAGGCTGAGAGGCCTGGAGCATCTCTGTGAGGAGAAAAGGCTGAGAGGCCTGGGGCTGTTGAGCCTGGAGAAGAGCAGCCTGAGAGGGGATCTGAGCAATGCTCAGCAAGAGCTAAAGGATGGGGGGGCAAGAGGATGCGGCCAGACTCTTGTCAACGGTGCCCAGCAACAGGACAAGGGGAACTGGGCACAAATTGGAACCCAGGAATTTCCATCAGGAGAAACTTCTTTGCTGTGAGGTAGTGGATCCCTGGAGCAGGCCATCTGGAGAGGTTGTGGAGTCGCCTTCTCTGGAGAAATTCCAACCCCATCTGGCCATTGCACTCCTGGGCAACCTGCTGTGGGTGCCCCTTCTTTAGCAGGGAGGTTGAACTGGATGATCTCCAGAGGGCCTTTCCAACCCCACCATGCTGATATTCTGTGACTATTTAAAGTTTAACTTTTTAAATGTGTAGGAAATCCTTAGTTGCAATTATACTTGAGCTTAATGGTTTTCTATAATGCACCTTCACAGCAAACCCTTCGGAGAATGTGTTACCTCACCATCAAAGAGATGGCAAATATTTCTGAGGATGTCATCATTGTCACCAGCAGGTAGGAGAAAACACAGCAGCAGAGCTCTGAAAGGAGTAGCTGCATCTGCACCAACTGCTGTGGTTTCCTGTCATTGTCCTTTATGAAACAAAGGAACACAGATTCTTCCATGATGGAGCCTGTCCCACCTTGTGAAATGTTAATTTCTTCCCACTGTGTTGTTCACAGTTCATCAATACTTCTTTTTCTTGCTCATTTTTGTTTAAATTATTGGTGTTTAATGATTTTTGTGGCAACTCAGGCTGTAACTGGTGTTTCACTTTGTTGTCAGAGCAGTTAGGGAAGAGCAGAGCAAAGCTGAGGTCTGTCTGCCTGCTAAGCTATGAATTTTTCTGACTACTTAATAGACATTACAGTTGTTGAGGGAGCAAACAAATTGGATCTGTGTCATGTGCTAAGCCATAACTTTATTTTATATCTCTTTAAAGCTGTTCAGCTAAGTAAATTTTACTGTTATTGTGGTGGGTTGAAATCCCTCTCCCACAGTTATCCAACCCAAAATTTATGTGGTGGAAAGGAGAACAACAAAGAGGGAGAATAAAGAAGGAAAATGGCTGAGCTAAATAAACCAAGCCTATGGCAAAGCAGTGTTATGGTTTATGCTTCTTGTAGTGTTCTTAATTTAATATTGTTCTTAATTTCATAGAATTCTTTGGGTTGGAAAAGACCTCTAAGACTGAGTCCAACCTTAGACCTAACACCACCATGACCACCAAACCATGTCCCAAAGTGCCATGTCCTTGTGTTTCTTGAGGACCTCCAGGGATGGTGACTCCACCAGCTCCTTGGGCAGCCTAATTTAATACCTTGGAACAAGCTGCCCAGAGATGTTGTGGATGTCCCCTCCCTGGAGGTGTTTAAGGCCAGGTTGGATGAGGCCTTGAGCAGTCTGGTCTAGTGGGAGGTGTCCCTGCCGATAACAAGGGGGTTGGACTAGGTGATCTGTAAGGTCTCTTCCAACCCAAACCATTCCATGATTCTATGATTTCCACAGAATCTGTTGCTAATAATCAGTTAATAATTAAGACGTTATTTCTGCCTGATGTTGTTAATTAACTGCTAATAACATCAGCAGTGATGAGATGACAGCTGGGAGAGCAGCTGAATGAGTTGAGGTGGATAGCACAAAAAAGATCAAGTCGTTGTGATGTTCAAGAGGCATTAACAAGGTGGGTTTTGACCATTTTAGTTTGACCAAAGACATGACAGGGAAGGAAGATGTGTACCGAGGCCCAGCCATCAGAGCACTGTGCAGGATCACTGATGTAAGTACAGGCCTCATTCCTGTGGGGGGAGAGATGATTGATGAGGGTGTCTGGAATGGAGAAGTAGAAGCAGGGTGTGCTCCTGTAGTAGTGATGGAGTTTCTGCTTTAGGGAGGGCTGCTCTGAAGCCCCCTGCAGATGTGAGGACCTCTGTGGAGCTGTAGCACAGTAAACACCAAGTTAGAAGGCAAGAAATTGGTTTTTGAGCCTCCGTTTCTCCAGACTAAATAACCCCAGTTCCCTCAGCTGCTTTTCAGAGGTTCTCCAGACACTTCACCAGCTTTGTTGCCTTTCTCTGGACATGCTCTAACACCTTAATGTCCTTCTTGGACATTGGAGTGAGAGGCCCCAAACTGATCCCAAAATTTGAGGTGTGGCCTCACCAGTGGCAAGTACAGGGGGACAATCCCTGCCCTGATCCTGCTGGCCACAGTATGTGTGATCCGAGCCAGGATGATGTTGGCCATTTTGGCCACACACTGGCTAACCTTCAGCTAGCTGTTGACCAACCTCCCCAAGTCCTTTTGCACCAGGCAGTTTCCAGCCACTCTGCCCCAAGCCTGGAGCCTTCCTGGGGTTGTTGTGACCCACATTCCTGGGGTGGTTGTGATCCAGCATGGCCAGATCCCTCTGTAGAGCCTTTTGACCCTCCAGCAGAACAGCATTTCCAGCCAGCTTAATGTCACCTGCAAGCTTGCTGAGGGTGCCTGCATCCCCTTATCCAGGTGATTCATTAAAGAGAACTGGCCCCAGTACCAAGCCTTGGAGAACTCCACTTGTGACCAGTCGTGAACTGGGTTTAACTCCAGTTTACCTCATGTCACTGAACCTTCAGCACTGGGCAGATGATACTCAGGTCTCCCTGCAGAGCTCTGCATTCTCAGAATTAGCCTAAGACTTTTTCTGAGAGTGTCTTGAATGCTCTGTGTGGATATTTTTGCCTCACACTGCTTTTGAGCTCCAGTGGATCACCCCTTTCCTTTTTCCCTTTCACAGGGTACGATGTTACAAGCCATTGAGAGATACATGAAGCAAGCCATTGTGGACAAAGTCCCCAGTGTGTCTAGTTCTGCACTGGTGTCCTCCTTAGTAAGTAAAGCTGTGCATTGTATTGTGCCTGGGAAGTTCAGTTGTTGCATTTGCAGCTCCACCTGGCCTTTGTTTTTGTTCTTTCTTCATCTCCTTTTCCTTTGAGGTGATTCCTCTTCATCACCTCACTGGAAAATAAATAAAAAGCTGTGGAGTTTCCTTTGTCTCAAGCAGACTCTGTCTTCTCTCAAACACAATAAGTTGTTTATTGTATTTCTCCTTATTTAGGAGAAAAAGCTGGAAAACGTCTTGGTAGGCTGATATTTTTATTAAAGGGAAGAATAAAAGCAAAAACATGGTAGTTTGAGACTGTGATGTAAGAAAAACACTGGTTTATAGGTGTGTGGGTTCAAGAGACTGCATTGGTAAACCAAAAGGGCAGAGCAGGAGGTAGAAAGTCCAGCTGATGAGATGGAATAGACCCTGTTAGGACCCTGAGGGTGCAAACAAAGCTGTACTGATGCTCACAGCTGAGTCTTCCTGCTGGACTGACCACAGGCAGGTGGATTTTCCTAGTATGAACATAACCAAAACCTCTCTGAGTGCCTTTTCTTCACACAAACTTTGTATTTGGCAGTTACTTGATACCTGTAGCATGAGGGAAAGCCCTAAATTGTCTCAAAGTCTTTCAGCAAGGCTCGTGGTACTTCACTGTGCTTCTACAATTAGTTATTCTCTGGGGTCTCAACTTGTGGCTTCTTCCAGCACATGATGAAGATCAGTTACGATGTGGTCAAGCGGTGGATCAATGAAGCTCAAGAAGCAGCTTCCAGTGACAACATCATGGTTCAGGTATGTTTGAGGGTGATTGCTTCAGGAACCTCAAAACACCTTCCAGGGTTTTAATGTTATCTGTGAGTTCTTAAGATAACCTTACAAAAAGTGACTGGTTTTCCTTTTCCTCTTACTCTTTTGAAACCCACATTTGGGACTGTGGAAGCAAGAGTTTCAAAAAATGATAAATTTCTCCATAATCCCAGTGAAAGATTCAGAGGAGCTGAGTTTTTAGTGCAGTCCTGCTCCCTTTCCCTGCTAACCTTCTGAAAGCTGGGATGCCACTGACCATTTGTCAGTCATTGTTAGAGAAGAGCTTTGAATCTCAAATTTCAGAGAGCTTAAATTACCGCACTGCCTCCCACAACACCTGCATCTCTTCTCCAGGCCCTCAGAAAGTTTACCTGTTGCCCAAATATCAGTAGGATGCCCATGTTAGTGAAATCTTTGCACAAATATTCCACAGAGCTGTGCAACTGAAAGGATTCTGTAAGCTCAGTTGGTGTTGCAGACTAATGTCCAGAAACAAGTCTACAATCAGCTTTGGTTTTGTCCAGTCAGCAGCTTCATTAAGCCTTGTGATTCAGTCATATGGCAGAAAAAGCCCCAAACAACTTGGCAAGTGAATAGAAATGTTCCTTTGGATTTTCAGCATAAATTCCTGGAGGCTTTTTGCAAGGTCAGCTGGCATTTGAAGGCCTTGGGGATATTATGGATGTTGGGTGTACTAGAAATGCAGGTGGTGTTGGGCAGTATGAGTAAGCTGAAGCCTTTGAAGTTTTTAGATGTTTCATGGGGAGAAAAGGGAGTAAACTAACTTCATGGAATCATAGAATGGACCTTTAAGATCATGGAATCCAAGCATTCTCTAACTCTACCAACCCTGGTGCCAAACCATGGCCCTCAGCACCACATCTCTGTGGCTTTTAAACACCTCCAGAGATGGGGAATCCACCACTTCCCTTTGGAGCCTTTTCCAGAGTTTGAGAACCCTTTCAGAGAAGATTTTTTTTTTCTAAAATCCATCCTAAGCCTCCCCTGGTGCAACTTGAGGCCCTTTCCCTTGTTCCTTGGGAGAACAGACCAAGCCTCACCTGGCTCCATCCTCATTCATGGAGTTGGAGAGAACCAGAAGATCTCCCCTCAGTCTTCTCTAGACTAGAGTTCCCTCAACTGCTCCTCACCAGACCTGTTCTCCCAGCCTTTAACCAGCTTCATTTTCCTTTGGACATGCTCCAGCCCCTCAATGGAGTGAGGGGCCCAAAACTGAGTACATGACTCAATGTGTGGCCTCACCAGTGCTGAGTCCAGGGGGACAATCCTTGTCTTAGTCCTCCTATTGCTGATCCAAGCCAGGATGCTTGTGGCCTTCTTGGCCACGCTGCTGAACACACTGCCAGCTCATCTGCAGCTGCTGTTGGCCAGCCAACCAGTTTTCAGTCTGGAGCATTCCTGAGGTTCTTGTGATCCACGTGCAGGACCCAGCACTTGGCCTTGTTGAATCCGATACAATTGGCCTCAGCCCATTTGTCCTTCCTGGACAGATCCCTCTGTAGAACTTCCTGACCCTCCAGCAGATCAGAACTCACTCTATGAAGGGAGTCAGCACCTGCATGAAGGGGATCAACAGTCCATAGAGAGCCTTCCTGGCTCTTTTTGGTCTTCAGAAATACATTGAGGCTGTTTTATGGTGGACAGGAAGGGGAAGGAGAAGAAAACACTGCATATGTTCATGACATGTCAGGAAAAGCAGATCATTTGAGGTTAGAAGGTATTTTTACCAGAAACAGCAAATTTTTAGTCCTCATTTCTGTCTGACAGTGGCTTTTCCAGCTGCAGTGTGTGTCCACAACCTGCACGTTTCCTATCTCCTAGTATCATGCCTTGGGGCTGCTCTATCACCTGAGGAAAAATGATCGCCTTGCTGTCTCCAAGATGCTCAACAAGTTCACCAAATCTGGCCTGAAATCCCAGTTTGCCTACTGCATGCTGATCAGGATTGCCAGCAAGCTCCTGAAGGAATCTGATGAGGGGTGAGTAAGAGGCAAGCACCTGAGTTACAAACACTAAGTATACTTTCAGGGAATTCATAGATGCATAGTATGGTTTGGGTTGGAAGGGACCTTGAAGATCATCTAGTTCCAACCCCCTTGGCATTGACAGGGACACCCTCCACTAGACCAGGTGGTTCAAGGCCTCGTCCAACCTGGCCTTGAACACCTTCAGGGAGCTGTGCATTTTGTAAAGGCTGTGGAAATTTACACACACAACTTGTTGTGTTAAAAGCAGAACACAGGTAGAAGCAGAACGCTAAACTGAGGGGTGGTACCTGGGGCAGTTGTGTGATGGTGTTTAGATTCTTGGTTTTGGCACCACACCACCTATAAAACTGCAAGAATAGTCTCTGGGGAGGTTTTGTGCTTTAGTTAGATGCATTTGACATGCAAGAAGGATCTGCTCATATGGAGAGGATATAAAGAAAAGGATCTTTATGTTGGACATTGAGGGGAGACCTCCTGGCTCTCTGCTACTCCCTGAAAGGAGATTGGAACCAGGTAGGGGTTGGTCTCTTCTCCCAAGGAACAAGTGATAGGACAAGAGGAAATGGCTTCAAGTTGCACCAGGGGAGGTTTAGGTTGGCCAATAGAAGAAACTTCTTCACTGAAAGCATTCTCAAACACTGGAACAGGCTCCCCAGGGAGGTGGTTGATTGCCTAGCCCTGGAGGTGTTTAAAAGAGGTGGAGATGTGGTACCAAGGGACATGGTTTAGCACCGGCCTTGGCAGAGTTAGAGAATGGTTGCATTTAATGATCTTGAAGGTCTTTTCCAAACAAAATGATTCTATGATCTCTCATGCTAGCAAAGGAGGGTAAAGTTACCTGAGGAACCTCCTGATGAAATTCTGTTATCAGTGCAGATGGTTTTTAGTTTTAAAATCATAGAATCACAGAGTGGTTTGGATTGGAAGGGACCTTTCAAGGTCGTCTAGTCCAACCCCTCTGCACTAAACAGGGACATCTGCAACTAGAATAGGTTGCTGAGAGCCCCAGACAACCTGACCTGGAAAGGTTCCACCAATGGGTCATCTGCCACCTCTCTGGACAACCTGGGACAGGGTCTCGCCACCCTCAGCATCAGAAATGTCTTCCTTCTATCTAATTTATATCTTTTAGTTTAAAGCCATCACCCCTTGTGCTGTCACAACAGGCCCTGCTCAAAATTTTGTCCCCAGTTTTCTTCTCAGCCCCTCTAAATCTGGAAAAGCCACCAGAATGTCTCCCTGGAGCCTTCTCCAGGCTGCACAACCCCAACTCTCTCAGCATGGCCTCACAGCAGAGGGCTTCCAGCCCATCATTGCTGTGGTCTCCTCTGGACCCCCTCCAACAGGTCCATGTCTGTGATTTATAGTAAATGAATCCATTATGAATAGTAAAGTATTTTTTGTGTAGAACGCAGCAGTTGTAGCTCAAAGAAGATAACATAAAGATGAACAGATTGTCAATAGCAACTTAGAGCTCAGTTAGGAGTCGAGCAGTGTGGTGGCGTAGGAACCATGAAAGCTGAGGCACAAGCTTTCTGCCAAGTTCTCAGTAGTTGCTAGGTAAGTCAGCCTCACAGTGTGAAATGTCTTCTCCTTGCAGCCATGAAAGTCCACTCTTTGACTTCATTGAGAGCTGCCTGCGGAATAAGCACGAGATGGTTATTTATGAAGCTGCTTCTGCCATCATCCACCTCCCAAACTGCACTGCCAGGGAGCTGGCACCAGCTGTCTCAGGTTGGTGAGAGACTCCTTTCTACCACTTCTGCAGCTGAGAGAAAGGGTGGTAAAGAAATCCTGAATTTTCTGATTGTCCCCTGGTTAGGGGACTTTTGAACCCCAAACATATTGATCCCTTTTCCCATTTCATCCAGAACAGACATGAGAGGTGGCACAGGGTGATCACAGGTTTCTTTAGGTGAGTTTCTTAAAAATAAACTAACAAAAGCCTGGAAGAAGCACTGCAGACTTGGTCTGGCTAGGAAGCCCCAGTTCACTGAGCCCAGGCCACTCACGATACTTGCCTTTGTCCTGCTGCAGGAAATCAGGGTGGAAGGGAAGGTAGAGGAGAACTTGATGTGCCACATGTGACTATAAAAACCACATTTTGTTGATTGCAGATGAAACCCAGGAGGTTATTTTTAACTCATCTGTGAAGCTATTAATAAATTATGGATAGAGGTACAGGAATATTTAGCAGCAGGCCATTGAGTGTGGATACATGACACCTTCCTCTCCATTCCCTTTCTCTGAAGGAGGCCATATCTGGTTTTCTGCTGTGAATTCTGCCTAAGCTATTTGCACCTCTCTATGCCAAAGTGCTGGCACAAGACAATTGTCCCATTCCTCACCTGGTAAGGTCATGAGGGCTCTCACCTTCTGCTCCCCAGACATTACAGGCACTGAGAGTTGCAGAACTGGGAGCCAGTTTTTATTAAACAGTCCCTACTTGGTAACATTTTATTGTGATTTGCTTCTTACGATCTTTTTTTTCATTTTATTTTCAGTGCTGCAGCTTTTCTGTAGTTCTCCCAAACCAGTCTTGAGATATGCAGCCGTACGGACCCTTAATAAAGTGAGTGCTTCCCAAACCTTCTGAAGATCAACCTGAGCATCAAAGCAACCCAGAGTTCAGTTCCTAATGGTGTGTTGCCCTAAAGCAGAGCAGCTGCTCTTGTGATCACTGTGTTTGGCAATGCTCTGTGCTGGAGAACTGGCTTTTTCCATGCCAGATCTCCTGGTGGGACAAATCTTTTCTCCACTCAAGCTATGCTTGCTCGTTTCTGAACCACAAGCTGTAGTTTGGTAAGTCACAGGCTCTCAGCTGTAAGGAATCAGAATCCCAGATGTTAAAGACCTCAGAAAACATGATTAGGAAGTGTCTTCTCTGCCTTCCCCTTCTCCCTCTCCCTGCATTCCCCTTCTCCCACTCCCTGCTTTCCTCCTGTTGGTCCAGATGATCCTTGGGGTCCTGTCCAACCTGGGATACTGTGATTCTATGGTCTTCTCCCAAGGAACAAGTAATAGAACAAGAGGAAATGGCCTCAAGTTGCACCAGGGGAGGTTTAGGTTGGACACAATGAAAAATTTCTTCCCTACAAGGGCTGTCAAAGCCTGGAACAGACTGCCCAGGGCAGTGGTGAAGTCCCCATCCCAGGAGGGCTTTCAAAGCCATGGAGATGTGATGTTGAGGGACATAGTTTAATGGTGCCCTGGCAGCATCAGCTTAAGGATTGAACTTGATCTTAAAGGTGTTTCCCAACCTAACCAATTCGATGATGAAAAGCTTTGAGTTGTGGGATGGTTTTGCCCTCATATAATTTTTTAATTGCTTCCCTTACAGGTGGCCATGAAACATCCTTCTGCAGTCACTGCCTGCAACCTGGACCTGGAAAACCTCATCACTGACTCCAACCGCAGCATCGCTACCCTGGCCATCACCACCCTGCTGAAGACAGGCAGTGAGAGCAGTGTAGACAGGCTCATGAAACAGATCTCTTCCTTCGTGTCAGAAATATCAGATGAGTTTAAGGTGTGGCATTGGAGGCCTCTGCTCTTTCCAGCTGCAGGTTTTTCTCCCATTCTTGTTTTTATGAAGTTTTTTTACCCCTTTGTTAATCTTTCAAAGGCTTCGATAGAGCAAAGCCAGCTTGAAATTCTGTTGTAGGCCTTTGCTTTCCAACTTAAATATGCTGTGTCATTCCCTCCACCACTCCCAAGAAAGGATGAATGTTGTTTGGTGGATTTCTGGCTGCTGTGCAGTATCCTGCTCTTATATAGACTAAATCTGTGTGTTTGAGGCATATTGTGAAGTTTCTGATGTTCCCCATGTATAAATCCATGGGATGCATCTGACTACATGGTCTTACTCCCTTGGAAGTACATCCAGTTGCTGCAACTTCTGACTCAAGGTTAGGACAAGAAGAAAAAGTCATAGAATCATAGAATGGTTTGGAAGGGACCTTAAAGGTCATCTATTTCCAAGCCCCCTGCCACAGGCAGGGGTATCTTCAACTAGATCAGGTTGATCAAGGCTCCACCCAGCCTGGCTTTCAACACTTCCAGGTTTGGAAAAGACCTGTAGGATCATCAGGTCCAACCTTCTACCCAACACCTCCATGATCACTAGACCATGGCCCAGAGTTCCACATCTGCTTGTTTTTTGAACACCTCCAGGCATGGTGACTCCACCATCTCCCTGGGTAGCCTGTTCCAATGCCCTGCAAGTTGATACCACTCCAGTCTGATTCATAGAACAGTTTGAGTTGGAAGGGACATTCAAGATCATCTAGTTCCAACCCCCTGGCATTGACAGTGACACCTTCCACTAGGCCAGGTCACTCAAGGCCTCATCCAGCCTGACCTTGAACACCTCCAGGGAGGAAGCATCCCTTCACACAGTGAAAAAATGGTGTGAACTCTAAATTTCTACCTAACTTGTGAAGTTTGGTCACTGAACTCAGGTAATAATGCAGTTAAGGATGGTAGTTCACTTGCACCCATCTTTTACTCCCTGGAGTTGCCTTGTAGAGACATTCCCTGCTCCTCAAAGTCAATGTCCATGAGTGTACAGTGGTCTTTTTTACAGTGTTTTGATGAGAAAAGGAAGTAAGTACCATGTGAGTTTAAAATAGCAACAAGTTTTAATGACAAGATTCAACCAGTTGAGTCAGAATTGGGTCAAGATCAGGCAGAAGGAAGGTGAGGAAGCCTTAGGAGTAACATTGTCCATCCTAAACAAAGTCCCCCCTAGCATGAGCCAGCCCTTGCAGCATGCTGAGGGAGGGTTCTTAACACCCCTTCTGACAGTCCTCCCCTTGGTTTTGTCCTTGTACATCAATTGAATCCATCCAGATGACAGCTTGAGAGAGTGAGAAGCCTGTGTTTGTGTGCTGGTTTGAGGCCAGCCAGAACATCTCTTGCCCCGAGAGTTACAAAAGAATGACACACGCAAACGGATTGGAGAGTGATGGAAAGTTTAAATGGAAAAGCAATTGGTGAAGCTACAGAGAAACTACAAAGCATAGTGGAAAAGAACATCCTAAAGCATACAAAACCCCTCACAGAATTCCTAAAAGCTTCCCAATCCTCCCTTCCTCCCACCTGAGGATCTACCCAATCCCTCAGGGCTCTTCCTTCCCCCCCTCCCACTGCTAGGCAAGTCTCAGACTGGCCAGGTCTGAGATTGCCCCCCCGCCTCCATTCTCCTCCTGGCATTAGGCCTAGTCAGGCCTAAGAGGCCTGAGATACTCCCCCAGCATTACCCGATAAGAGAGGACATCTCCCATGGGAGCAGAGAGGGAAGAAAGAGGAAGAGAATGACTTTGCAGATGGCCTTATAGGGCACAGGATTTATGGGTAGAAATACGTCGTTTCCTGTGTCCACCCCTGTTGGGTGGGCACCCAGGAGACCAGAGGTGTATCTCATGCAGCAGTGGCAGGGGGCTCCCAGCCCAAACTGCCACAGTTTGGTATAGAACAATAAATGCAGGTGACAAATGTCCTTCTCTTCTGCAGGTGGTGGTAGTCCAAGCTATCAGTGCTTTGTGCCAGAAGTACCCTCGGAAACACAGCGTGATGATGACCTTCCTCTCCAATATGCTCAGGGATGATGTACGTGGGAAACTTGCTCTGTTTAGTTGTTGGCAGATAGCTCTGGTAGATAGTTTGGAGGGTCTCTTCTGTCTGTGGGTACACAGCAGTGATGGGGCCTGACTGATGAGCAAGACCTTGTTTATCTCGTGGGTTGAACCTATCTGAAATGTGCTGATGAAATAGATGAGGATCACAGGATGGTTTTGGTTGGAAAAGACCTTTAAGGTCATCAAGTTCAACCGTTCTCTAAGAAGGTTGGTGCTAAAGTATGTCCCTCAGCACCACATCTCTGCCTCTTTTGAACACCTCCAGGGATGGGGATCTGACCACCTCTTTGGGGAGCCTGTTCCAGTGTTTGAGAGCCCTTTCAGGGAAGAAGTTTTTTCTAACATCCAACCTAATCCTCTTAATGTGCACTCGAGATCTTTTTATTCTTGCCCTGTCACTTGTTATTAGGCAAAAGAGACCAACACCCATCTGGCTCCAATCTCCTTTCAGGGACTTGCAGAGAGCAGTGAGGTCTCCCCTCAGCCTCCTTTTCTCCAGGCTGAACAACCTCAGTTCCCTCAGCTGCTCCTCACCAGACCTGTGCTCTAGACCATTCACCAGCTTTTTGCCCTGCTCTGGACACACTTTAGCACCTCAATGTCCTTCTTGGTGTGAAGGGCCCAAAACTGAACCCAGGATTCAAAGTGTATCCTCACCAGTGCTGAGTACAGGGGGTCAATCACTTCCCTGGTCATCTTCTCCCACTATTCCTAATCCAGGCCAGGATGCTGTTTGCCTTCTTGGCCACTTGAGCACAAGCTGGCTCATCTTCAGCTGGCTGTTGACCAACACCTCCAGGTTTACTCTGCTGGGCAGCTTCCCAGCCACTCCTCCTCCCCAAATCTGGAGCATTTGTGGGGTTGTCCTGAGCCAGGAGCTGTAACGTCATAAACTGATCTGAAGAGGTGCTCAGATGATGATGCATTTGGGTGTCAGGAGTGTCTGGGAAGGCCCTGTTAGATCATCCATCTTGCCTACTCTTTTCTCTTTATGTCCAAATGCTTGTTTTGCTCAGTGGAAAGAAATAATTGAAGCGTGAGGGAAATTGAGTAGCTCCACAGCCTGAGCTCTGCCTGGTGGCTCAGTGTCCTTGATTGTCCTTTCCCAGGGTGGCTTTGAGTACAAGCGAGCCATTGTGGACTGCATAATCAGCATCATTGAGGAGAACCCTGAGAGTAAGGAATCAGGCTTGGCTCACCTCTGCGAGTTCATTGAAGACTGTGAACACACTGTCCTGGCCACCAAGATCCTGCACCTGCTGGGGAAAGAGGGGCCCAGGACTCCATCCCCCTCCAAGTACATTCGCTTCATCTTCAACAGGGTGGTGCTGGAGAACGAGGCTGTGAGGGCTGGTAAGTTCATCTTGAATCACAGAATCTCAAGAGTGGCTTGGATTGGAAGGGGCCTTAGATCATCTAGTTCCAAGCCCCCTGCCATGGGCAGGAACACCTTCCACTAGACCTCAAGGCCTCATCCACCCTGGCCTTGAACACCTCCAGGGAGGGTGTATCCACAACCTCCCTGGGCAACCTGTTCCAGTGTCTGACCAGCCTCACTGTAAAGAATCTCTTCATAATATCCAGTCTAAATCTGCCTTCTTCCAGCTCAAAGCCATTGCCTCTCCTCCTATCACTACAAGCCTTTGTAGGCCCCCTTCAGGTTCTGGAAGGCCACTAGAAGTTCTTCCTGGAGTCTTTAGTTCTCCATGCTGAAATGATTTTGTGTCTGAGCTCTGCTGGAGATCTTGAGGCTGAAACAGTTTGGGGGTGGGAGGCAATGGTTGTTCCAGGGGTCTTATGAAGAGCTGGGGGGAGAAGAGTGGGATATTTGATTTTGGAGGGGAACATTTTGATTTTGGAAGGGAATATGTGCATTTTGGGAGGTAACATGGATTTGGATTTAGATTTAGACTAGACAAAAAGAAATATTTTACTCAGGGTGGTGAGACACTGGCCCAGGTTGCCAAGAGAGGTGGTAGATGTCCCATCCCTGGAAACATTTGAAGTCAGGTTTTCTGGGACTCTGAGCAACCTGCTCTAGTTGAAGATGTCCCTGCTGACTACAGGAGGATTGAACTACATGACCTTGTTAAAATCACAGAATGCCAGCATGGTGGGGGTTGGAAGGGAGCACTGGAGATCATCCAGTCCAACCCCCATGCTAAAGCAGGGTAACCCAGAGCATGTTGCCCAGGATTGCAATGACAAGGCAGGTTTGGAATGTCTCCAGAGGAGGAGACTCCACAACCTCCCTGTGAAGCCTGCTGCACCTTGAGCACCTCTGACATCTCCCTCTTTTCTTCTCCAGCTGCTGTCAGTGCACTGGCCAAGTTTGGTGCCCAGAATGAGAATCTTCTTCCAAGCATCTTGGTGCTTCTGCAGAGGTGAGTGGCTGTGCAGTCTGGCTCTGTGTGTGCTGAGCTTCTTGGTGACACTGGCTCCACAGAAGACACAAGGTCAGATCAGATCAGATTGTGGTTCTCACAGGACCCCAGTTAAGGAGTCAGGAGATAGCTATCTTCCACCCTTCCTTTCTTGGCTTAGTGCTGCTGAAGATAAGCAAATGAAAGATGTGATTGGTGGTGAAAACATCTGATAGCAATCTGGCCTGAGAACATTCCTCAAGGGGTACCAGTGATTTGCTCTATTTCCTACCTCCCCTGAAGCAAGAAAATCTAATTCTATGTAACTGCTGAGTAACTTTTGTGTGGGGTTGAGTTGTGATCCAAGGTGTTCCCATTTCACAGGTCTCAGTAAGATCCTTCAGCCTCCTTAAACTGGCTGCACCAGAAATGTCACATTCTTAACACTTGAGTAGCACCATAGTGTAAATCCACACCATGTGGTGAAAGGGATCATTCAGATCATGAAGTGCTTCAGGCAGAAGACAACCTCTATATGGCTGCAGGAAGTGTCTTCCACTTAGACCTCAAATGAAACTTCAGCTGCTGTGGCCTGTGAACACTTTTTGGCATAAGAGCCACAGAGGGAGCTCAGACTCATTGCACTGAGTCCAGTCTTGGCAGTGCCATTTTTAGTTCTCAAGATGTCCTGACCTGGCTGACAGCTGTCCTCTTGTTCTCCAAAACAGGTGCATGATGGACAGTGATGATGAAGTTCGGGACAGAGCCACATTCTACTTGAATGTCCTGCAACAGAGACAGATAGCACTGAATGCTGCCTACATCTTTAATGGTCAGTGATGGAAGAGAAAGAAGTCCAGGCTGTTCTTTCACATTCTTTATGATGGGATGGGCTTTTGCTGCTTAGAAGAGTGGTTGTCTGTGATGGAACTTGGGTCAGAAGAACCAGAAAGAGAAACATGTGGATTTTCTGGCCCAGGCAAAGTACTTGTGCTAGTTGAGAATGGCAGATTTGGCAAGTTATCACAGAATGATGGGGTGAGCATCTGGAAATCATCTAGTCCAACTTCTGTGATAAAGCAGGGTCACCCACAGCAGGTTGACCAGTATCACGTTTAGGTAGCTTCTGAATCTCTCCAGAGAAGACTCTACAACCTTGGCAGCCTGCTTCAAGGCTCCGCCACCCTTGAAGTCAAGATGTTTCTCCTGATGGAATCTCCTGGGTTCCAGCTGGTGCCCCTTGTCCTGTCACAGGGCACCACTGAGTCTGGTCCCATCCTCCTGCCTCCCACCCTTCAGCTCTTGCTGAGCATTGAGCAGATCCCATCTCAGGCTACTCTTCTTCAGGCTCAACAGCCCCAGGGCTCTCAGGCTTTTCTCCTCATAGAGATGCTCCAGGCCCCCTCAGCATCTTTGGAGCCTCTGCTGACCTCTCCGGTAGTTCTCAGTCTCTGAACTGGGGAGCCCAGGACTGGACCCAGGACTCCAGCTGTGGCCTCACTAGTTCAGAGTAGAGGAGGGGGAGAACCTTCCTTCACCTGCTGGCCACAGTATTCTTCATGCACCCCAGGAAGGATGTGTATTGGAAAGAATTGTCTAGGAGGTAGAGCAAGGGTGTGGGTTGGGCTTTTTTTTTCATCATTGTCTCTTCCTTCAGTTGGGACAATTCTCTTAACCTTTGCTCGGTCTTCTCCATTACCAGATGAGGATGACACATCTGGTGGCCAGGATTGGTTATAAAGAGATTTTATGGTCTGCAGGTGAAAGCTCATGCAAGTAGAATATTTAATTTATTTCAGACTTTGAGTGAAGTGTTTTGACTGCAGTTTTCTCTGGAGTGGCAGCTTGCTGTGCCATCTTCAAACTGTTTTATTCTCTCCATTATCGTGAAGCACTTTGTGTGTTGATTGAGAAATAGAAGTGCTTTGACCAGCTTTTAATTAGTCCAGACCATATCTGTGCAGCTATAGACTGTAGAGTCCTCACAGGAGGCTTTCTCTACAGCCTGAACCAACTGAGAGGCTCCAGAGAAGATCTCTTTAAATTAATCTTCCTTGTTTATGCCTCAGGAGGGAGGTAACTGAGACAGAGAAGTGCAGGGGACAAACTTCAGACTTAATTTATGAATCCTCTGTCACAGTCATAGAACAATTTTGGTTGGAAAAAACCTTCAAGATCATTAAATGCAACTACCAAGAGCTTGGGGCTAAACCATGTCCCTCAGAGGATGTCACCTCCAGGGATGGGGATTCAACCATCTCTCTGGGGAGCCTGTTCCAGTGTTTGAGAACCCTTTCAGTGATGAAGTTTCTTCTAATGTCCAACCTAAACCTTCCCTGGTGCAGCTTGAGGCCCTTTCCTCTTGTCCTATCACTTGTTCCTTGGGAGAAGAGACTAACCCCCATCTGGCTCCAAACTCCTTTGAAGGAATTGTAAAAAGCCAGAAGGTCTCCCCTCAGCCTCCTTTGCTCCAGACTAAACAACCCCAGTTCCTGCAGGTGCTCCTCACCAGACCTGTTCTCCAGGTTTATTGCCCTTCTCTGAATACACTCCAGCCCCTCAATGTTCTTCTTGGAGCAAGGAACCCAAAACTGAACCCAGGATTTGAGTTATGGCCTCACCAGTGCCTGGTACAGGGGGCAATCACCTCCCTGGTCCTACTGGTCACACTATTGCTGATACAGGCCAGAATGCCACAGTTTCTGCACGTCTCTGACAATTCCTGCTATTAAAACTGGTATTTTTTTTTCTGCCTATCCTTCTTCACAGGGTTGACAGTCTCTGTTCCTGGGATGGAGAAAGCCCTTCACCAATATACACTGGAGCCTTCTGATAAACCTTTTGATATGAAAACAGTTCCACTGGCTACTGCACCCATCATTGAACAGAAAGCAGGTAACACTCAGGCTGTAGCCAAAGGTGTAAGCATCCAGGTTGCCATCATGGTACTTGATATCTATAAGCTGATTGCCATCCTGGCAGGGTCGGGGCTCCAGGGACTGGAGGTGGCTCAGGTGAACACCACACAGGTTCCAGAGTCACTAGCTTTGCAGAAATAAGCCTGCCTTATCTTTTATCTGCAGGTAAAAGAAGACAGCTCTTCTTCCAAAGGAATATCAGTAGAAAGAATGTCATTGTTGTTCCTTCTCATCTTCTCACCAGGGAGGAGTTTGTAGATAATCAGAATTGGTTCACAGATGGTTAGGGGAAAAAAAAAAAAAAGGCAAAACACATTCCAGAAGTACTCAGTCATGTCACTGGCTTTCTTCCATGTTCCTGCACAAATTCTGACTTTGCACAACCCTTGCACAATCCCAATTTTCCTCTAGCTTTTCTTCTGGCTGTTTTGGGCCAAAATGTCATTTCCTTATCAATACTCAAACATCTCTCTCCTCATTCTCTCCTCTCCTACTTGCTCTCCCCTCTCCTCCTTGCTCTCTTCCCTTCCCATTCCATTGCCTCACAGAGAAGGTATTTTAGTGTGTTTGAGGAACCAGGCTTGCAATGATTTGCAGCAGAATGCATGAAACATGACAGGATGAGGGATTTTAGTGGAGAAATAAAGGCATTTGAAGCCCCACCATGGTGTAGTTGACAACACAACATCTTTGCTCTTCTTGACAGAGATTGCCCTAGTGACCAGCAAGCCTGAGAAAGTTGCTCCATCACGTCAGGATATATTTCAAGGTATGAGAGAAGATAAGTGGTGGGTCTCCAGCACTTGAATCTGACAAACCAAACGTAGTAGGGTTGGGAAGGATCATCTCTCCCACCCTGTCCTGTTAAAGCAGGGTCACCCACAGCAGGTTGCTCAGGATCACAATGTCCAGGTGGGTTTGGAATCTCTTCATAGAAGGAGACTCTACAATCTCTCTGGGCAGTGTGGGCTAGGACTCCACCACACTCACAGCAAAGAAATTTTTTTTTATGTTTAGGTGGAACTTCTTATATTCTACTTTGTGCCCATTGTCCCTTGTCCTGTTGCTGGGCACCTGTGAGAAGAGAATCAAATAATGGGTTGGATTGGAAGGAAACTTTCAAGGTCAACTAGGCCAACTCCCCTGCAGTCAGTAGGGACATCTGCACCTACAACAGGTTGCTCAGAACCCCAGACAACCTGACCTGGAATGTTTCCAGGGATGGAGCATCTATGACCTGACTGGGCAACCTGGGACAGGGTTTACCCACCTTCAGCTTATAAAATCTCTTCAAAAGTGTTGAACTGTTGGGAAGATGGACATAGATCAGGCAAGGGCAGAGAAGGATGCTATCACTTAGTATCAGTTATCTTCTTTTCCTTCCTGCACAGAACAACTGGCAGCCATTCCAGAGTTTAAGGGCTTGGGTCCGCTCTTCAAGTCTTCAGAACCAGTGCAGCTCACGGAAGCAGAAACAGAGTATTTTGTTTGTTGCATTAAACACGTGTTCACAAACCACATGGTGTTCCAGGTGAGAGAAGTTAAACTTTGACAGAGTACTTCTAATGATTCCTGGGTGAAGCATAAATAGTGTCCTTATGCCCTGGAGAGGACAGTTTTCCTCTTGAGGAGTTATAAGGTAGAGATCCTTGCCTCAAGGATCAAAAAGATTCCCATCTTTTAAGAATTCTGGTAAAATTGGAAATAAAAGCTTTCAAGGAGAACAGCTTGATCAAAGGTGCAGAATGTCCCTGGTATGCCGTGAAGGAGTGTAGCTGATTTGTAGAATTCATAGCTTCATAGAATGGTTTGGGTTGGAAGGGACCTTGAAGATCAACTAGTTCCAACTCCCCTGCCGTGGGCAAGGACACCTTCCACTAGACCAGGTTGCTCAAGGCCTCATTCAACATGGCCATGAACACCTCCAGGGAGGGGGCATAAATGACCTCCTAGGGCAAGTTGTGCCAGTGTCTCAGGTCCCTTACTGTAGAGAATCTCTTCCTAATCTCCAGTCTAAATCTCCCCTCTTCTAGCATCAATCCATTCCCCCTCATCCTGTCACCACAAGCCCTTGTAAAAAGTCCATCCCCAGCTTTCTTGTAGACGGCCTTCAGGTACTGGAAAGCCTCTGCAAGGTCTCTTTGGAGCATTCTGTCTTCTTGGGGGAAGAATTCTGAATTAGAAATGTTTTCTTCTATGTTCAAGTCCTGTTTTGTTTAATTTATTTACTCTCCTGCAGTTTGATTGCACCAACACATTAAATGATCAGCTGCTGGAGAGAGTCACTGTGCAGATGGAACCGTCAGATGCTTATGACGTCATCTGCCGCATCCCAGCTCCCAGCCTGGCTTACAACCAGCCAGGCATCTGTTACACCCTTGTCCAGATTCCTCAGGATGACCCCACTGCAGGTACCTACTGGCAAGGAGCAGTTCATGGAATCCCAGCACACTGAGGGGGTAGGAAGGGATCTCTGGAGATCATCCAGTCCAACTGCCCTGGTAAAGCAGGGGCACCCACAGCAGGTTGTCCAGGATTACGATGGCCAGGTGGGTTTGGAGTCTCTCTAAAGAAGGAGACTCCACAACCACTCTGGGAAACCTGCTCCAGGGCTCCAGCACCCTCAAAGTCAAAAAGTTTCTCCTTGTATTCAGATGGAACCTCCTGAGTTCAAGTTTGCACCTGTTGGCCCTTGTCCAGATGCTGGGCACTGCTGAACAGGCTCTGACTCCATCATCTCTACTTGGCATACTCCTCTGAGATCCTCTTTTGGACTTCAAAGTCTGGGGGGGATATTTCATATTAATTTGGGAAGTGCCATGACCACTGTATTTTCTGGTGTCTTTTTGGAGGGCTTGACCTCAAGCAGAAGTAACCCTACCACTAACCTACACCAACTCTTTCTCTCCTCCCCAGTTGCTTGTACATTCAGTTGCACAATGAAATTCGCAGTCCGAGACTGTGATCCAAACACAGGTGTGCCAGAAGATGATGGTTATGATGATGAATATGTGGTAAGTTTAGGACTTTGGAGGTTTTCTAGGTTGTCTTGTCACTAATTCTAACTACATGTGGTGGCCATTGTGTCCACAGTTTCAGAGGCAGACCTGCGTGAAACACCATCTCCAACATACTGTAGCTTAGATCCTTCCCCAAAAGCTTGCTTATGCCAAAAGTTATTTTGGTGCCTTACAGAGATATGTTGCAGTTGAACACCAGCCAGCAGATGAAGGTGGTGGGGACAGACAGGAAGGAAGAACTTCCGTGGTCTTTTCTTAGAACTGTAGCCCAGCCTTCCTCTTCACCTCAAGCATTTGCATTTTTATTATGTTGATGTTATCAACCATGGAAATACAAATCTGGTCTCAGGAAGGTGCCTGTCTTCTGGGCTTGGAGGAATGAAAGGCTTCTTCTGGATTCTGAGAAGGTCCACTAAGGGCTAGAATGGGCTTTCAGAATGCTTGCCCCTTTAGTCTCACAGATGGATTTGTACAGATGTTTTTAGGCATTCCTGATGAGCACCATAAATACTCTGAGCTTTTTGGATGCTATTATTATGTGCTTCTCCTGAAATGAAAGCCAGAGTTGTCTTGGCTGCTCTCTTTTGCTCTTTCTAAGATTAGGATTGTATCTGTAACTGGCAGCTGAACATCTCCCTTGCTTTTCTGTCAGTTGGAAGACTTGGAGGTGACTGTGTCTGATCATATTCAGAAGGTTTTAAAGCCCAACTTCGCAGCTGCCTGGGAAGAAGTGGGAGATGACTTTGAGAAAGAAGAAACCTTTACAATTAGTTCCATTAAGACCATTGAAGGTGAGATGATCTCTTCTTGTTTACTGGTAAATCACAGAATCATAGAATTGTTTCAGTTGGAAAAGACCTCTAAGATAGAGTCCAACCATCAACCTAAGACCACCTTGGGCATTAAACCGATGAGGTGATCAGTGACAGCCAACATAGCTTCACAAAGGGCAAATTGTGTCTGAGGGATCTGGTGGGCTTCTACAACAGTTACAGCTCTGGTAGATACAGGAAGAGCAACCAACATCATCTGCCTGGGCTTGTGCAAAGCACTTGACACTCTCCTGCATGACATCCTTGTCTCTAAAATGGAGAGGCATGGACTTGATGGATGGACCACTCAGTGGATAAGGAACTGGTTAGATGGTTGCACCCAAAGAATTGTGGTCAATGGCTCCATGTTCAGGTGACAAGTGGAGTTCCTCAGAGGTCTTTCCTGGGTCCGGTGCTGTTTAACATCTGTGCTGGTTTGGGGCCAGACAGATCGTCTCTTGCCCCGAAAGGGACAAAAGAATGAGACTCACACAAACGGATTGGAGAGTGATGGAAAGTTTAAATGAAAAAGCAATTGGTGAAGCTACAGAGAACTACAAACTACAAAGCATAGTGACAAAGAGTATCCTAAAGCGTACAGAACCCCTCACAGAATTCCCAGAGGCTTCCCAATCCTTCCCTTCTTCCCACCTGAGGGTAAACCCAAACCCCCCAGGGCTCTTTCTTCCCCCTCCCGCTGCTAGGCAAGTCTCAGGCTGGCCAGGTCTGAGACTGCCCCCCCCCGCCTCCATTCTCCTCCTGGCATTAGGCCTAGACAGGCCTAAGAGGCCTTGAGGACACTCCCCCGGCATTACCCGATAAGAGAGGACATCTCCCAGGGGAGCAGAGAGGGAAGAAAGAGCCCTGGGGGGTTTGGGTTTACCCTCAGGTGGGAAGAAGGGAAGGATTGGGAAGCCTCTGGGAATTCTGTGAGGGGTTCTGTACGCATTGGGATACTCTTTGTCACTATGCTTTGTAGTTTGTAGTTCTCTGTAGCTTCACCAATTGCTTTTCCATTTAAACTTTCCATCACTCTCCAATCCGTTTGTGTGAGTCTCATTCTTTTGTCCCTTTCAGGGCAAGAGACGATCTGTCTGGCCCCAAACCAGCACAACATCTTTGTCAGCAACATGGACAGTGGCATCAAGTGCACTCTCAGCAAGTTTTCCCACAACACCAAGCTGTGTGGTGGACTCACTTGAGAGAAGGGATGCCATCCAGAAGGATCTGGCCAGGCTTGAGAAGTGGGCCAGTGCAAACTTCGTGAGCTTCAACAAGTCGAAGTGCAAGGTCCTGCATCTGGGTCAGGCCAGTCCCAGGGACAAATACAGGCTGGGTTACAGACTGAGTTGAGAGTAGCTCTGAAGAAGGAGACTTGGGTGTACTGATTGATGAGCCAGCAGCGCCTTCATGCAGCCCAGAAGGCAACTGTGCCCTGGGCTGCATCAGGAGGAGTGTGGCCAGCAGGTCAGGAGAGATGATTCTGCCCCTTCACTCTGCTCTTGTGAGACCCCACCTCCAATACCATGTCCAGTTCTGGTGTCCCCATCATAAGAAGGACACAGCTGTTGGATGAAGTCCAGAGGAGGGACACAAAGATGATCCAAGGGTTGGAGCACTTCTGCTGTGAGGATAGGCTAAGGCAGCTGGGCTGGAGAGGACTCCAGGGAGACCTCATAGCTGCCTTCCAGTAGCTGAAGGGAACCTACAGGAAGGCTGGAGAGGGCCTTTTCATAAGGGTGTCTAGCAACAGGACAAGGGGGAATGGTTTTAAGCTGGGGGAGAGCAGGTTTAGCGTGGATCTTAGGAACAAGTTCTTCAGCACAAGAGTGGTGAGACTCTGGAATAGGCTGCCCAGGGAGAGTGTGCATGCCCTGTCCCTGGAGGTGTTCAAGGCCAGGTTGGGTAAGTCCTTCAGCAACCAAGTCTAGTTGAGAGGTGTCCCTGACGATGGCAGAGGGTTGGAGTAGGTGATCTCTAAGGTCTCTTCCAATCTAAGCCATTCTGTGATTCTTGAAATCTGCCATGCTGGGGAAATCTTTGATGTGGTAGGAGAGGAGTTTGGTACCTTGCAGTGTTGATGTAATGTCTCAGCAAAAAGATTTTGTGTTACAGAGTTCAGTGAGCGGAAGCTTGGCAGTGCTCTTCTGCTTGGGGCTGGTGGAGGGAAGGGCTGCATTCTTGGCTGTTCAGACAGCAGAAGGGATGTGGCACTTCCCAGGGAAATGATGTAGTTACCATCCCTGGAAGTGTTGAAAAGACTTTTGGATGAGGAACTAAAGGACGTAGTCTATCAATTGTGTACAGGGAGATGTTAGGTTGTGGTTGGGCTCAATGATCTTTGTGTCTTTTCCAACCAGGAGATTCTATGAAAGTAGATGTGTTGCAAACAAATTCTGACAAAATTTGTCTGCAGCCTGGAGGTAATTTGGTTTTTCTTCAATCTCTGAATGCAGAAGCTGTCAATAAGATCGTCAGGTTCTTGGGCATGCAGCCCTGTGAGAGATCAGATAAAGTGCCTGAGAACAAAAATTCTCACACCCTCTACTTAGCTGGTAAGTTATTCCCCCTACTGATCTCCATGCTTCCATCCCACCTTACTGATCTCCATGCTTCCATCTCATCCTGTTGAGCTTTATGCTTCCATGGCACCCTACTGACCAACTCCATGTTCCCATGGCACCCTACTGACCAGCTCCATGTTCCCATGCCAGCCTACTGACCAGCTCCATGTTCCCATGCCAGCCTACTGACCAGCTCCATGTTCCCATGGCACCCTGCTGACCAACTCCATGTTCCCATGGCACCCTGCTGACCAACTCCATGTTCCCATGGCACCATGCTGAGCTCCATGTTCCCATGGCACCCTGCTGACCAACTCCATGTTCTCATGGCACCCTGCTGAGCTCCATGTTCCCATGGCACCCTACTGACCAGTTCCATGTTCCCATGGCACCCTGCTGAGCTCCATGTTCCCATGGCACCCTGCTGAGCTCCATGTTCTCATGGCACCCTACTGACCAGTTCCATGTTCCCACGGCACCCTACTGACCAGTTCCATGTTCCCATGGCACCCTTCTGAACAACTCCATGCTTCCATGTCTCACAGGTTTTTACTAAAGGAAGGGAAATGGGTTGGGAGATTCTGCTCTTACCTCAAGAGCTTTTTCTCTGTAGAAAGCTGAAGTGAACCAGCAAGTTGGTGGTAACATGGAGTCTGCTATTGTAGCTGTCCTCGGACTAGGCTGTGTCTCATTGGAATGGAAATAGTTTTACCTCTAGGCGCAGTAGTAAATCCTCTGAATGAAGAACCTCCACACACCACTAAATTCCTTGCCTGACATTATCTCAGAAAAAGAGGTTCCTTGGACCATATTGGTTTCAAGATCCTGGCACTAAAGACATCTCCTGAATTGCCCTGCAGTACTTTTAGCTTCTTGTTTGGTGACACTGGTCCAGCATTTTGTGCAATCCCTGGAAGTGAAATAGTCATCACAAGTTTGTGTGAAGTTACTAAAGCAGCACTGCAGAGAACGTAACAGAAAGTTCAGTGAAGTTCAACCAGGGTGAGTGTAGGGTCCTGCCTTTGGGGAGGACCAGTACAGGTGAGGGGTTGGCCTGCTGGGATGCAGCTCTGTGGAGAAGAACGTGGAAGTGCTGGTGAAGATAAGCTCACCATAAGCCAGCAATGTGCCCTTGTGGACAAGAAGGCCAGTGGTCTCCTGCAGTGCATAAATATGTGTGGCCAGCAGGTCAAGGGAGGGTCTCCTCCCACTCCACTCTGAACTAGTGAGGCCACAGCTGTAGTCCTGGGTCCAGTTATGGACTCCCCACTTCAAGAGAGACAGGAAACTACTGGAGAGAGTCCAGAGGAGGCTGGGAATATGCTGAGGAGCCTGGAGCATCTCTGTGAGGAGGAAAGTCTGAGAAACCTGGGGCTGTTGAGCCTGGAGAAGAGCAGCCTGAGAGGGGATCTGCTCAGTGCTCAGCAAGAGCTAAAAGGCTGGGGGCAGGAGGGTGTGGCCAAGCTCTTGTCAGTGGTGGCCACTGACAGGACAAGGGGCAGTGAGCACAAACTGGAACCCAGGAGGAGAAACATTTTTGCTGTCAGGGTGGTGGAGCCTTGGAGTAGGCTGCCCAGAGAGGTTGTGGAGTCTCCTCCTCTGGAGAGATTCCAAACTCACCTGGCCATTGTGATGCTATGCAACCTGCTGTGAGTGACCCTGCTTTTGCATGGGTGTTGGGCTAAATGATCTGCAGAGGTTCTTTCCCTCCCCCACCTTCTGGGACTTTGTCAGAGTTCAATTGATTTTAGTATTTTTGTTAACTCTGGGTCTATCTGCGTAGTGATGATGTTGAATTGGGACTGGAGATGGCTCACCCTGCAATCTGAATGGCCTCTTCCAAGCCCTCTAGTTGAAGTGTAGGAGGACTATTCCTCGTGAACAGCAGGGGCACTGAGCTAATGGCCTGTGCCTTCAAGACTGGCAACAAGCTTCAGCTATCACTTTCTGGTTTCTGCCCACTCAAGTCAGCCTAGGGCTGCAGCAGCCTGCTGATTGTGTTTAATCAGAACAGTATCTGTTATCCTCAACCTTGGCTTTAAGACCTTCCCCAGAGAGGTTGTGGGAGCCTCCTTCTCCAGAGACCTCCAAAACCCACCTGTACACATTCCTGTGTGACCTGCCTTAGATGATCCTGCTTTGGCAGGGGGGTTGGACTGGATGATCTCCAGAGGTCCCTTCCAGCCCAAACCATTCTGTGATTCTAGGATTTTTGGGGGTGGGGGGCAGCTGGTGGTGTCATTTCCCCCCTCTCTGCAACTACATCTGTCTTGCAGTCAGCGGGTTGTTGACTGCTGGGGTAGGACTATAGATCCCTGAGCTTTCCTCAACCTCTCCAACCTTGCTTTGTCCCCAGGTGTATACAGAGGTGGCTGCGATGTGCTGCTGAGGTCCAGACTTGCACTTGGAGATGGTGTGACCATGCAGGTGACAGTGAGAAGCAAAGAAGAAACAGCTGTAGATGTCATCTTGGCTTCTCTAGGCTGAGTGTCACAGCACCTTGATTGTGGTGGAAACCTCTGGAAGCACCTGTCGGGTATTTAGTGGGTATCAAAGAGCCTGTCTGTCCTCCTGCATGTCGTTTTTATTCCTGAATTTGGGAAATATTTTGTATGATGTTCCAGTAGTGGCTGGCTGGTTCTGAGCCTTCCCCCTTGTCCCCTTCCCTCATTGTCACTTAACACATTCCCATCTTAACTTATTGCATTGCTGGCTCCTTGCAGTAAAGCAGGGAAGATCAAAAATGTAAAGAAAAATGAAAGCAGATTTTTGTCCAAACTGATTTTTATTAACAGAAAAAATAAACACTGGTTCAAGTGGTGGAATTCATTTAATAAAATAGAAATTTCTTCTGTGTCTCAGCACACAAAAAAAATAGCTGTTTTATTCAGCAAATGCCCTTTTTTAACAGGGATGCTCTTAAATTTCAGATTAAAAGCAGTTAAAAAAACCCACAGCAAACCAGCAAAGTTTTGGCACCCTGCAAATTTCCAGCAGCTTGATGATTGTCTCCTCTGTTCCACACCAAAAATCAATGCACAGAGACAGAGTAAACATTTTGCCACTCATGGTAGATTCAGTTCTCTGAGCCTTGTGGCTCAGAAATAATAAACATTTTTGTTTGGTTGTTTTTTTTGCTATTTAAGTACCAAACAGCAGCTTTTTTTCCTGGGCTCAAATATATGAAGCACGCTGTAGCAAAAACTGGTAAGAAAGGGGGAAAAGAGGGACCTTGTGGTGACTTCCTGAGGGAAGCTCTGCATCTCTCTGCTGATGAACTGCTGGCTTCTGCACTACCAAGTCAAGGTGAGGAAAGAATTAACAACTATTTTCATGCTAATTGAAAAAGGAATACTATTATAATTCTAATTTAAACACCCGTCCCAGATCCCTGTGGCTGTTAAGATGAATCCTTTTGGCTTTTGTTAGTGCCAGGATTGCATTTTCAGCTCCCTTTAACCTGCCCTGGTAGAATTACGAGGAGGCTTTGGTGAAGCTCCTGAGATAGTCCCAGGGGTGCAGCTCTACTTGTTGAGGAAAAAAGGGATGTAGGGAAAAAAAAAAAAAAACAAACAAACCATGAGGTTTTGAGCTTGCTTTTTGGGTAACTGCCCATTAAAAAGAGATTAATGAAGATGTAATTACAGTGGTTCAATGGGTGCAGACCATCGCTGCCTCTACTTTGAGGGATTGCAGATCCACCTCTCTTGCTGTACTTCAGTGCAGGCAAACTCAAGTTTCACATTCTTCAGCCCTGCCAAGCTGGCCAAGCACTGATCAGAAGGGTAAGGGTTTGAAGTGCCTTGCACAGCACCTCAAAAATCAGACCAACATCCATCCTGTTGGTGCAGATAACCTCTTTTGGCTGCTGCTGGTCTTTAGTCTACCTGTGGCATGCAGCCGTGAAGGCAAGTAAGGACTCTTGGGCTGATATATGTGGTCTGCCTCCCCTTAGGTGGCCCTGTTTTCCTTTGAACCCTCCTATCTCTATCTTTAGAGATAAGGTGGCCAAGAAGTGAGGTGAGCACAGAGCTGGAAGAGCTGTCAGCATCCTCTAACTCTCCTTAAGCTGACAGTTTTGTCCATGCCTCCATACATGCTCTATCACCTAGAAAGGTTGGACCAGATGACCCTTAGGGTCCCTTCCAGCCTGGCATTCTGTGGGGTTTTTTTTCCCAGTGCTCAAAGGATTTAATTGCATAAATGCAGCAGTTTTGGCAGCCAAAGATGGTGTTAGTGCACAGTGTTGGATCTGGAGATAAAATCAAGATTTCATCCTGCCCTCAAAGCCTAACTCATAAACAGAGAGTGAGAACCAAGCTGCAGCCCCTCAGAAGGAGTTGATGAAGTTCAGATAGGCATTCAGGAAGCCTGTTGGATCTTCCAGCTGTGGATAGTGGCTGATGTGGTCATCCAGCACAGTCACTGTTGAAGTGGGAAGCACCTTCCTGTTGGGAGAATGCAGCAAGGATTAAGCACAGGAACTGCAGCTCAACCCACAGCCAGCCAGATGCCATCAGTGAGGTGGACACTACCCTCTTGCACAGCTGGGATTCTGTTCATAATGCGGGTTTTGGAACAAAAGAAGTCTGGAGCATTTACAGCTGACCACTCTCCCGAGTGACAGATTGAAGAAGACTACCTCAGTCAATACACATGACCCCTGTCTGATGTGGATTTAAACCACACAACTGATTTGTCCAAGAATTGGGACTTCAGTGCCTAAACTGGGGAAGCAATTTCCAAACTGCAGAAGGCTCCAACTCAATCATAGAATCGTTTAGGTTGGAAGAGACCTTTAAGATCATCAAGTCCAACCATTAACTCAGCGCAGCCAGGTCACCACTAAACCATGTCCCTCAGCACCACATTTACACCTGATTGTGCAGGTTACACAAAAGCTACCTCCATGGAAGAAAAGGTTTGAACATCTCCCTCAAAATGAACCCCCAGGTGCTTATTCCTATTTCATGGTGGCTGTGGTCTTACTTGTAAAGTTGAAGAAACTCTGGATGTGGATTCACAGGGTCCAGGGGCCCATAGATTAGGTGCACTGCAAGAAAGAAGCACAGGCAGAGCTTTTATACCCAGGCATACTCCACAACTAAGCCAAGGAGACCTGTTGAAGACTTGTTTCCCTCCAACACAGGGCTTGAGAAGCTTCCAGTGGAGCACACTGAGCTACCAAATGGACTCTTGCTTCTCTGTCCTGGGGTCAAGTTCAGCCTCCAACCCTCCTCCTGCAAGCATCAAACGTTTCCTGGAGTAGCTGCAACTTCTCTTGAGCTTGAAAAGCACCTTGGCTTCCTTCAGGCAGCAGCTGGAGAAACTGGAAGCTGTGAACCAGCCTCTAAAGGAAAATTACCTCTCTTCAGTGGAACAAACGCCTACCTCAAGGAGCTCCCAGCATTCTGCTTGTATCCAAGCCTTCAACTGGAGCAGGGACATTTGCTGCCCCCTACTCAAACCAGATTTGATCCATGCTGTCATCATCAGAGTAACAAGAGACTCCAGCAGTAAGTAGAAGGAGCCAGCACCATGTTCTCAGCATAGGGAGGTAATTCCCAGTATCCCAACAAGTTAATCAAAGAAGAGATTCCTACTCACGTGGAACAGAGGTAGACATCAAGGCCCCAACCCAACGCTCTCTGTGCTTCTTTCTCTGGTTGATGTACTGCAAAAGGCTGAGGAGAAACCTTGTTGTTACACAGCAGATGGTGCCTGCAAGTGCTGCACATCCTGGAGAATGCTCTCAAATGGAAGCAAGTTTGGGTCCTCTGCTCCCAGACCAATGCTACTGGGTTGTAAAAGGGGATAAAACATCGTAACTCTTATGCTAGGTGTTGTGGTGAAGTCACAGAAGGCTGCAGGCAGCCAGCAAAAAAAACCTGCCAGGTCATGGCTTGGACAAGGTGGAGGCTTCAGTGGGCAAAGAACTGGCTGGATGGCTGGTCGGTACTGGTGAGGCCGTGCCTCAAGTACTAGGTTCAGTTTTGGGCCCCTCACTGCAAAAAGGACATGGAGGTACTGGAGTCCATCCAGAGAAGGGTAACAAAGCTGGTGAAGGGTCTGGAGACCAAGTCTGGTGAGGAGCAGCTGAGAGAGCTGGGGTGATTTAGTCTGGAGAAGAGGAGACCCTGAAAGGAGGTTGCACTGAGGTGGGTGTTGGTCTCTTCTCTCTAGTATCAAGGAATAGAATAAGAGGCAATGGTCAGAAATTGTGCCAGGGGAGGTTTAGGTTGGATATTAGGAAAAAATTGGAGAGTGGCCAGGCATTGGAACAGATGGAAGTTCTGGGGATCCAATATCCATGGACTTGGCTGACCTCTGGTAACCTCCAAGCCATGGTGTGGCTCTGCCTGCAAACAGAGGTTCCACCAGGGTAAAATGAAGCTCATGCAGCAACGTTGACTTACCTGTCAACAACAAGATTGCCATCATTGGTGCGTACTGCTGTCCACATGTCCCAGTACTCTGCTGATGAAGGCTGTGTGTAGGGCCCAAAGACAGCCCCAAGCCTGGAAAAGAAAAAGTTCAGAGCAGCAGAGCAGAAGCCATAGTGGTGAACAACGCCAGAACACAGCTGAGGGCAGAAACCACTCCAGTTTCCACTGGCAAATATGTGGTGGCGAGAGCAGCATGGCAAGTTGTCCCTCAAAAGAACCCAGTGTTGGACCTGATGGCCAGTTAAAGGGCTTTTTGGAGATAAGGAGACCTTGGAACATCTGATAAAAATATATAGCATCATGGAGTTGTTTTGGCTGGAAAAGACCTCTAAGATCATCCAGTCTAACCATCAACCTACCACCACTGTGGTCATTAAACCATGTCCCAAAGTGCCATGTCCACACATTTCTTGAACACCTCCAGGGATGGTGACTCCACCACTGCCCTGGGCAGCCTGTTCCAAGCCTTGACAACCCTTTCCATGAAATTATTCCTCATGTCCAACTTAAACCTCCCCTGGTGTAGCTTGAGGCTGTTTCCTCTGGTCCTATCGTGTTTCATGGCAGAGGAGACTAACCCCCACCTCACTGCAGCCTCCTTTCAGGGAGTTGTAGAGAGCCAGAAGGTCTCCCCTCAGCCTCCTCTTCTCCAAACTAAACAATCCCAGTTCCTTAGCTGCTCCTCACAAGACCTGTTCTCTAGACCCTTCACCAGCACATTGTGCATTGCATGCAGAGCATAGTTGGGGGTTTTGGTGGTTTTGTGACACAGTTCCAGTACTTGTGGCCTGCAGCCAAAAGCCCTGTGGTTTATGATTAAGCTGAAGCACTGAACCTGGACAAGGAGTAGCCCAGAAGATCAAGGTCATTCAAATCTAGGGGCAAATGTCACCTGGAACAGTGCCAGAGATCTGCTCACTAATTCATAGAATCACAGAATGGAGTTGGTTGTAAAGACCTTTAAGATCATGGAGTCCAACCCCTAACCCAGTACTGCCATATCACCACCAAACCATGGCCCTCAGCACCACATCTACACAGCTTTTCAATCCTTCCAGGAATGATGACTCCACCACTGCCCTGGGCAGTCTGTCCCAGGCCTTGACAACCTGCAAGGGGAAGAAATTGTTCCTCACGTCCAACCTAAACCTCCACTGGTGCAACTTGAGGCTATTTCCTCTTGTCCTCTGCTGGCTGTGTCCCTGCCTTGATTCACATTCCCTGTACAGACTATGCCCAACAGCACAAAGACCCAACTCACCCTCTAGAGAAGAAAAAGAAGTTCATCAGGCGTGTGATGATGAGGGACAGCAAACCTCCATCCTTGAGGATCTTGGGCAGAAGAAATAAAAGGAGAGAGCACCACTTGGCATCATAGAGATGAGTAAATCCTGGCTTCTCCTACAGCAGTTTCCCATCTCAGCCCCAGCCCCGAAGATGTGCATGAGGGCTTCAGGAGGTGGTTAGCTGGGACAACTGGACATGACAAACCACATGTTCACGTCCCTTGCTCCTCTCCACCACCTCTAAAGACGCCCCTGAGCAGCTCAGGTGCCGTTAGCAAAGCAGGAAAAGCAGCAGGGGTCGGAGCCAGGTTGAAACCCAAACTCATGGAGTCAGCAAGACTTAGGCTTGAGGGTGGTATGGGAAGAAGGGATAGCAGCTCACCTTCTGGATCAGCCGTGGGTAGTGCGTTTCGGGGAAGATCCCTGCAAGGATGTCAAAGAACAGAGTTGGAACTCCACAAGTGCTTTACTCCACATCTCCCAGTCACAGAGTCAGAGGATGGGTTGGGTTGGAAGGGACCTCACCCCTTCTTCATGGTGACACAAAGGGCACCACAAACACATCCCTAGGACTGATGTTGCTGGTTGATTACAGCACTTTAACTGCAGGCTGCTTGGAGTTCAGGTCCTGTGGATCTCCAGCCCTCCCATCCCACCTCATCCCATGACACCAGGCAAACCTTACCTCCATTGGATAAACATAAGCTGTTAATCAAGATGCTTCCAGTTTTATTGTGCTCATACCTGGGGGAGCAGAAGAGAAGAAGATGGAACAACAAGTTCACCATGTGGCCAGCAGGTCAAAGGAGGTTCTCCTCCCCCTCTACTCTGCCCTGGTGAGGACACAGCTCAAGTACTGTGTCCAGTTCTGTGAGCCAAGGAACTACTGCAGAGAGTCCTGCAAAGGCTACAAAGATGCAGAGGGGCCTGGAGCATCTCTGCAAGGAAGAAAGGCTGAGAGACCTGGGGCTGGTGAGCCTGGAAAAGAGCAGTCTGAGAGGGGATCTGCTTAATGGTCAGCAAGAGCTAAAGGGTGGGGGGCAAGAGGATGTGGCCAGACTCTTGTCAGTGGTGCCCAGTGACAAGACAAGGGACAACAGGAACAAACTGGAACCCAGCAGGTTCCATCAGGGGAAATTTCTTTGGTGTGAGGGTCGTGGACCCTCGAGCAGGCTGCCCAGAGATGTTGTGGAGTCTCTTCTCTGGAGAGATTCCAAATCCACCTAAACATCATGATCCTGGGCAGCCTGCTATGTGTGACCCTGCAGGGGTGTTGGACTGGAAGATCCCCTGAGGTTCCTTTCAACCCCTAGCATGCTGGGATTCTGGGATTCTCTGAAACGCAACTAGAGCTTCTCCAGGCTCCAAGAAGTGACCAACCAGCAGGTCAAATTAAGAGTGTCACATAATCTCTGCTCCCCTGTTGTCCATGGTATGGTAAGAAGCTGAGGAGAGAAGTTAAGCATCCTACCATCTAGGGACTGATGGATAGGAGCTTCAGCTCTGCCCACCACGGATGTGCTGTGAGACCTCCCAGCCTTCATTACAGCTTTAGGTACAGGGAAAGGGGATTCTGTGCTATGTCCTCCCACTTATCTGCTGGCAGTCATCTTGATGGGGACAACAAAGAGCAGCCAGAAGATCAGTGACTGCAGTGACCTGTACAGCAGCTCCTGGGCGACCGTGTCCCCATAATCATGGGACAGGAGATTAATCCTCTGGTGATGGAGGCCAAGGTGACGCACCAGCCCCTCCATGATGCTGGCTTGCTCGAAGATGGAGTAGTGGTGGGGCCTCTGAAAAGCAGGAAAGGAGCTCCAGTGAGAGCCTGACCCACCACAAGCCCACAAACTCCAGGATAATCACCCAAATGGAGGAATATGGGATTGAGACCCACAGTTTGTGACCTCAGACAGCACAGTCCTGGGCCAGCAGCTACATCCATGAGCTCATGGGAACACTGCCCATGGCCCAAATGTGTCAATATGTGTTTGGAGTCACATCAAACCCAAGTGAAGGGAACATGGTGACAGAGCCCATCTCCACCGTGCACCTTTCCTATCTTCGTCCCAGGTTACTTACAGGCTTGTCACTGAAGCCAAATCCTACAAAATCTAGAGCGATCACCCGCTGGAACCTCTGGGTCAGTCCTTCCCAGATCTGGAAAGAGGAGAAAGAAGGTCTCATGGGAGCAGAGAGAGGAAAAATCTGTGATGATGTGAAGCCATGGGTGGCCCTGCCCCGCTCCACTCTCCTCCTCCAGACAGCACCTTCCAGCTCCAAGAGAACTTCAGGAGGTTGATGTTTGCCAATAACCAGTAAGACCAACCCCAAAAACATGCCAAGAAATAGTTGTGGGTCTTCTCCCACTTCAAGGGAAAGAGTGAAGAGAGCTTAGATCCCATCAAGGTGTGTGGAGAGGAACAGGGCTGATGTCCTGGATCATGGCAGTACCCCCTGGCAGAAACTCCTCCAGAGCATTGCTAACCCACCACCTATGTCCATCTGCTCATCATGGGAGAGAAAAAATGTGGATTTGCTGCTCACCTTGTACCAGTCATAGCTGGAAGTTGGGAAGCCATGCAGGAGGACAACGATGTCAGAGCTGCCAACAGCACCAGTTGAGTCTGCAGAGAGAACAGGAATGGGACATCTCAGGGTCAATTTCTTCCCCCCAAATTTCCTCCTCTGTAAGACAATAGTTGCCATTCACCCTGTTGAGAACTCAACCACCAGTACCTCCTCCAAAACCAAGCATGGGTTTGACTGACACCACAGCTTCCAAATGCCAACATGGCTTCAGGAACCCCGCCAGGTGAGCCACCATGACCACCTAAAGCCATTAAGTTTCAGAAGGGATTTGCCATCATTCTGCCTGGCCTTGAGGATGTCCCTGGGGCCACCAAGGGAACCAGAGCCCCCAGGCCTGTTCAACTGTCCCCACGGTTTAGTCACCTCTGTAGAAGATGTTCTGGTCCTTATAGGTGAAGTAGGCTCCAGAGGACCTCCAGGAGAGGAGAGCTGGGGAGAGGCTGGGGGGTGGGATGTGCAGGTAGACAGCGAGGAGGGGCACAGTCAGCAGCCCCACCTGCACCCACCACTCCTTCATTCTGCTGGAGAGAGCAAGGTGCTTGTCTACAGGGATTTGCCCCATAACCCCAATGTCCCTCCAACCCACCATTCCCCGAATCTCCCATGTCCACATAACCATCATGCCCTCAAACCCCCCAAGTCACCATAGAGTTCCTGGGGTAGCAAGTCCGTGGCAGTGGTCTCTGCAGTACAGGTTAGGGGGCCTGAGGAGGGACATGGGGTGGAACATGGGCCCTAATAAACCCCCCCTTCCCCGTAATTGGGGGACATGGGGGTGGACACGGAGGCTCCATTGAGGGGCTGATGTGGGATATGGGGGGGGACATGGACTCCATTGGGTGTGTGAGGAAGGACGCAGGGTGGAACATGAGCTCCACAGAGGGTCTGAGAGGGGCATAGCCCCAGCCTGGCGGTGAGGGAAGCCCCGCCCCCCAGCACGCCTGCCCATCATATCAAGGCCACGCCCCACTGAGACGCCCCTCCGCGTGCCAAGCCTCTCTCCCAGCCAGCCCCGCCTGCTGCCCTGCTGCGCGCCCCCCTCTCGAGCCGGCGGGCGTAGCCTCCGTGCCCGGCGCCAGGACGCCGCAGGCGCGCGCGCACGCGCCTCACCTGCTCCTCAGGCGCTCCAGCCTCGTGCCGCCATGGTGCTTCCGGGGGCGCGGCTATCCCCCACGTCCGCGCGTGCGCTGTCCCCACCACCACGCCCCCTTGCCGCGCGGCTATTTACCTCCCCGCCTGCTCCCTCCCCGCTTCACCGTTGCCCGGCGACTGCTAAGCGCAGTCAGCTGCTCGCGCTCCCTAAACGGGCGTGTGATTGGCTGCGGGCGCGATGTGCGGCCAATCAGAGCGGGAGTAGTTGCGGGGTGGGCTAGCAGAAGTCTCAAGGCGGGTGGGGAGGCGGGAGCGGGGGGAGAGGTGGTGAGGTTGTTACGGCTGTTCAGGGAAGATGTCGAGCAGGAGAAGTGTTGGGAACCCAGAGGTGGGCTGGGGGGCCCTTTTCTTCGCCGCCACCCTCTTCTCGGCCTGTTGGGGAGCTGGGGGGACTCCGGGCCGGGGAGTGACGGCGGTCTGCTTTCCCGGGAGGGGTGGCCTAGGGGCACAGGGTCCTCAGCGGCCGCGGTGTCCCTGTGGGATGTGGGGAACGGACACGTTGGGATGCCCAGAGGATTGGAAGGGGTTCTGGAGGCCTCATCGGGTTAGTTCAGCTTCCAAAGGCAGAAGTCGGGGTTGGACGGGAGGTTTCCTGAGGCTCCGGGTGTGTTGTGGGTGGAGAGAAGGGAGAGAAATTCGCCTTTTAAGGCTTTAAAGTGGCGGTTTGGCAGGGATTTAATACCGAGTTGGAGATTTAGAGCTTTGTCCTTCTGCCTGAGAGCAGAGGACGTCTGAGAGGATGGCTGTGGTCACACTGTTCTGTTATCTCATAGAGCTCTTTTTTTTTTTTTTCCTTTTAAACAAATTTATGGCTGTATAGTGACTTCCTGTCATCTCTTCCTTTTTCAACCAGTATTTAACCAGGCGAATTCCTCAGAATCCCAGATACCAACATATAAAAACCCGCCTTGATACTGGTAAGTGAAAATATTGTGGGATAAGACCCCCAACCATGGATGTAGAAGGACAGAAAAATGTACTGAATGTCTTAACTGCCTCGGTCCTGATGTGTTTTACCTATGCAGCAATGTCAGAACTCGTGTTGTGATTATAGTCTGTCTCTTCTGAGGATGTTAGGCTTAACAATATCTTAACAAGAATGTAAATCAAGATAATTATATGAAAGATTATGTGTTCTTAAAGTGGTTGAAGTGTATCCAGTAACACTTGACTATAGTATCATAGAATGATTTGGGTTGGAAGGGACTGTTAAAGCTCACTTGGTCCAACTCCCCTGCAGTCAGTAGGGACATCTACAACTAGAGCAGGTTGCTTAGAGCCCCAGACAACCTGATGAGGAATGCTTCCAGGGATGGGGCATCTGCCATGTCTCTGGGCAAGCTGGGATAGGGTTTACCCACCCTCAGTGTAAAAAAATTCTTCCTTCTCCTGAGTCTAAATCTTCCTCTTTTAGCTTCAAACCATCACTTCTTTTCCTTGTCACAACAGGCCCTGCTCTAAACTCTGTCCATAGATTTGATTGTGGCCCTTTTAAGTCCTGAACAGGTCACCAGAAGGTCTCTGGAGCCTTCTGCAGCCTGAACAACTGCAACTCTCTCTCAGCCTGGTCTCACAGCAGAGGGCTTCTAGCCCTCCCATCATTGCTGTGGCCTCCTCTGGCCCCGCTCCAATAGGTCCCTATCTCTCTTGTACTGAGGACTCCAGAGCTGGCCCCAGCACTGCAGGTGGGGTCTCAGCAGAGCACAGCAGAGGGGCAGAATCCACTCCCTCCACCTGCTGCCCATGCTACTGGGGATCAGTCCTGGGCAGGTTGGCTCTGGGCTGGGAGCACACAGTGCTGGCTCATGTCCAGCTTTTCACCCACCAGCACCCCCAAGTCCTTCTCCACAGGGCTGCTCTCCAGTCCTTCAACCCCATCTGGATTTATACCATGGATTGCCTTGACCCATGTGCAGGACCTTGCACTTGGCCTTGTTGAACTTCATGAGGTTTACAGAAGCCTGCTTGTCCAGGTACCCCTGGAAGGCCTCTCATCGCTCAGATGCATCAATGGCACCACTCAACATGGTGGTGTTGGCAAACTTGCTGAGGATGCAGTCAATCCCATTGTCCCTGTCACCAACAAAGACATTAAACAGCAGCAATCCCAATACTAACCCACACAAAAACACTGGGGAAGGGTCAGTGTGGCCACAGCTGTCAGTGAAGCAGTGTCAGAGACAGGATTTGAATCCCAAGCTCCTGATTTTAATTCCCTTGGAGAGATAGGAGAGATACCTGTGATTTGCTAAGTGACATTCTGAAGGTGATGACTTTGGTTTCCAAATCATAGAATTGTTTATTTTGGAAAAGACCTTTAAGCTCATCAAGTCCAACCATTAACCCATCACTACCAAGTTACCACTAAACCATGGCCCTCAGCACCACATCTACACAGCTTTTAAACCCCTCCAGCTCCCTCCTCTATACAACAACCAATGCTTTTGAGTAGAGAGGGCTTGGGGTGGAATTTGTCAATGGGGAGGACAATATGAGGCTGCTTTTTTTTGGAATGACTTCTTTTTGACTAGCAGAATGTGGTCACTTTTGCACCCTTTACTGGAAACCCTGTAAAATAAACAGTGTGTGTATGTGTGTTCAGAACAGCAACTCAGACAGCACTGGAGGTGCATGTAGAAGATTTGAGCTCCTCCTGGTCTTGAACACTTGCAGTCACTTCGTCTATGTAGTATAGAGGCTTTAAGGTGTGGAACACTGCTCATTTCCAGAGGCAGCTGATAGCCAGGATCCTTTGGCTGACTTGGCCCTTGCAGGAAAAAGAATGTGAAGAGAAATATTGGGGTACTTTTGATTTATGGCTGCCTTGGTGAAAGAGAATCTACAACAAATGTTTATTATCATGGTCTTATCATAGAATCATGGAATGGTTTGGGTTGGAAGAGACTTTAAAGACCATCTAGTTGCAATCCTACCATGATCTTTAGAAAAAAAATTGAAGCCTTAATAGTGCTGAAAAAAATCACTAATTAAAAAAAAAAAAGGTAATTGCTATGACCCATTTGATTTATTTTTTGTTTGTTTTTAATTGTAGGGAGCAGTTTAACAAAATACACTGAGAAGTTGGAAGAGATCAAAAGAAGTGAGTATCTGGAGAGCAGCAGAATGCAATTCACGGTGGGTCAGTTCATAGAATCACAGAATGGCTTGAGTTGGAAGGGATCTTAAAGATCATTTAGTTCCAACCCCCCTGCCATGGGCAAGAACACCTCCCACTAGACCTCATAAGGCTCAAAGCCTCATCTAGCTTGGTCTTAAATACTTCCAGGGATGAGGTCTCAGCAACTTCTCTGGGTAACCTGTTCCAGTGTCTCACCACCCTCATAGTAAAGATCTTTTGTTCAAAACTGAAGCAGCCTCAAGTTGCTGGGTTGAATCCCAAGTTCTCAAACTGCTTGGAAGTCTCCACTCTGATTCCTACAGCCGTTGCCAGGAACAAACAGCAGAAACATGTTGCAATAGGATACAAAGATGCTTCTCCCTTGAGTCTTTGCTCAGCACCTTCCACTTTATCCTGCTCCTTATTTCTGTCTCTTGCAGTGCTTTACAGATTTAACTTATAAACCAGGCAGACAGCTTTAGGACTGTTTCACAGAATCCCACCATGGGATTCAGCAGGGTCACCCACAGCAGGCTGCCCGAGATCACAATGGCCAGGTGGCTTTAGAATCTCTCCAGAGGAGGAGACTCCACAACCTCTTTGGGGAGCCTGCTCTGGGGCTCCATACCCTCACAGCAAAAATGTTTCTCCTGATTGAACTTCCTGTGTTCCAGTTGGTGCCCACTTCCCCTTATCCTGTCACTGGGCACCACTGACAAGCATCCAGACTTTTGCCCCCCCACCCTTTAGCTCTTGCTGAGCATTGCTCAGATCCCTTCTCAGGCAGGTCTTCTGTAGCCTCAACAGCCCCAGGGCTCTCAGCCTTTCCTCCTCACAGGGATGCCTCAGGCCTTTCTGCATCTTTGTAGTCTCCTCTGGACTCCTTCCAGTAGTTCCCAGTCTCTTGAATTGAGGAGCCCAGAACTGGACCCAGGGGGAGTTGAATTGAGGGGGAGGAAAATCTCCCTCAACCTGCTGGCCACTCTCTTCTTTGTGTATTCAGATCCTTCTTTGTCCAATTTTTGTTGCTAAATGAAAACCAGACAGGACCAAGTTCTGGGGACTAAGAAAACAGCACTAGGCTTACGTGGAAAGACTCATACTTCTGAGACTTTATTTCATTTTTAGATAAAGACTTGAGATCTCCTCCCTTTGTAACATTTTTGTGTAGTCAGATTTCTGTCAGAATACTCCAAAATAGGAAAAAAGGAGAAGCTGATTCCTGTGTAAGTCATTGATTTCACCTAAACATTGGTAATTTGAAGACTTAGGTGGTTCAGCCTAACAAAACACTTAATGATTTTCATTTCACCTAAACACTGATGTTTTGAAGACTTGAAGTTGCTGAGACTAACAAAACTCTTAATGGTTTTTAATTCACTCTTAATTTCTTCCTATTAAAGCTGTTGTTTTCCCACTTTGTTTTCATCTACTCTAAGAATTATTTTCACACACAGAGCCAGAAAAACTATTAAACCCCAAAGCTGTGCTTACTGACCTGAAAGAAAGATTGTCCCCATTAATGAGGATTAATTAAGATTGTGAATGTCCAATTTCAGTTCTTAGCCCCACTTTCTGCAGTGGCAGCCTTCAGGATGATAAGGGGAGGTCACTCATCTGTCACATGAACGTATTTCTGCTCAGCTTTGTGCAAAAAAATTGCCCTTTGTTGCTACTTTATTTGCTGTTTTATTTCAACGCCACGAATCTTTGGGGAAAATCACAGAGAATTGGCCTTGCTTTCCAAAATCCTTTCATTCACTGAGTGGGATTTTGGTGCTAAACACTGTTATCTGGGCTGAAAATCTTGAGTGGGTCTAGTTGGTTTCCAATCTCTGCTGTGAATCTGATTTTGTGCCCTGTAGAATTTCTTTTGTTTAATTGTGGTTCTGGGGCTCAATTGAAGCTTTCTCATTCTCTTTGGGCTGAATAGACACCTTGTGTTTCCAGGCAGTTCTGAAACTTCTCCCCCTTGATTTCTCATGGATAGATGACACCATTTGGACACCACTTTAAATACCCAGCACAGGCAACTCTCTGTCTCTTGTGTAAGGTGAGAGGGTGGGACCCAATACTGCTATGGAATATAAAATGATAAGAGAGCTGCAACCACAATCATTTATCCTTTGGAGGCTTGATTTGAGGAGAGACACCAAGTCTCTTCATTTTCTCTGGTCTTGCTTCACTCATTCTTGAAGCCCTGAGGAGCACCTTCTTGAATCCACAATAATTCCATTTTCAGACCAGTTCCCTGAAGCAAAAAATGTCTGAAAATCCTAATGGACCTTCCAGGACAGGACCAGGTAGGTTGTGATGTTTTCATAGCTGCAAGCAGAACTTCTGAGGTTTCTGGTAACTGCTAGGAGTCTCCTGCAGGCATTCAGATTGGTCAGCTCCAAGTTGGGCTTTGTAATATCAAGTTTTGGGTTGGTTTTTGTTGTTTATAGAAATAATTTTGGGTGGTAAAGGCGAATTCTAGGTCATAAAGGTTTGTTCTGGGATAAATAGTCTTTGCTTGAAGTGGGAAGAAACCACCCAGCAGTATGAACACTGTGACAAAGTTCTGCTTTCTCAGTGTTTATGTACATCCAGCACTCCATAAGCTTTGCTGCTTGTGGTTTTCCTTCTAAATTAAGTTTTATTTCTGTTTCTTTTTTTTTACATGCCTAAATTCTCTTTTTGTCTGTGGCTGAGGGCTTTCAATCAGTCGGGTACAGGCTATACATGGGGTTTGTGTCAGGCTGATAAAATGGGCTGTATAACGATAATTATTGCTGTTGGTTTTGAGTTGAAGGGAAGCTTTATCAACCTGAGCTTGAGGCTTGAAGCCAGCTGGGTTTGCATGAACCATGAGGGTCATTTTTAAGTTAATGGATGTGCTGAAATCTGATTTATGCACAGATTATACTCCAGACTCATGGTTTGAGATGCACACTGGGGTATTTTGGGGAGGGGGGTTCCTTCTTTCTAAGACAAGTTGTTGAGCAGCAAGGAGATGCTTTGCAGCCTAATGAAAAATTATGTAGGGTAAGGTGTTGAATTTGGGAGCTCTGCTTGCTCTGAATGCTGAATATTGATTCATCTACCCCCTCAGGAAGAGGGAAGGGATGGGAATAAAAAGAGGTGAAAAATCACAATTTCTCTTGGGTCTGTCCTGGTACCATGGGGAGAATCTTGTCTGAGCAGAAAGTCTGTTGGGAAGCACATGGTCAGTGCATATTTTGGAAAGGATCTCAAGCTACAGTATGTGGCTCTTTCCCTAAGACACATCAGAGTTGCCATCAGCTAATGTAGTGGGATTTTTTTTTTTTTTAATGTGGTGGTTACAGGACTAGGGATTGAAGCCCTTCCCCCTTCTCCCCTGTCTTTTCCTTCCTGGAGCTAATGGAATGTTCAGCAGATGGTTTTAGAGGATTTAGAATTGCTTAACTGGCTGGATTTGCTAAAGGTCCTGTTCTCTGTTGTGAACCCTCTTAGCTGAACAGCTGGAGAGAGACTGGTTTGGAATATAGAATCATAGAATCACAGAATGGGTTGGGTTGGAAGGGACCTTTCAAGGTCATCTGGTCCAACCCCCACCCTGCAGTGAGTAGGGACATCTGCAACAGCAGCAAGTTGCTCAGAGCTCCAAACAACCTGATCTGGGATGGTTCCAGGGATGGGGCATCTACCACCTCTCTGGGCAACCTGGGCCAGGGTCTCACCATTCTCACTGTAAAAATGTCTTCCTTCTAGTCTTAGATCTACCTCTCTTCGTTCAAACTTACCACCCCTTGTCCTGTCACAACAGGCCCTGCTGAAAGTTTGTCCACACCTCTCTTATTGGCCCCTTTAAGTACTGAAAGAAATTTTTCCTCATGAGGGTGGTGAGGCACTGGAACAGGTTGCCCAGAAAAGTTGTGAAGGCTCCAAGCCTGGCAGTGTTCAAGGCCAGGTTGGAAGAAGCCTTGGACAACCTGGTCTAGTAGGAAGCGTTCCTGCTCATGGCAGGGGGGTTAGAACTAGATGAACTTTAAGGTTCTCTCCAACCCAACCCATTCTAGGATTCTATGAAAAGCCACCAAAAGGTCTCTCTAGAGCCTTCCCTTCTCCAGGCTGAGCAACCCCTCCAGTAGTTACTGAAAATGTTAGAAAAAGAACTTTTATTTTTCCAATCATTTTGTTTTAAAAATAAAACCCTGTGACTTCAAAGGTGGGGCCTGGCAAGGGAGGAAGAAAATTGAGGAGTAATTTTATTTTCTGAGAGAGCTTAGATTTGTTAGAGCAGGGCTTCAAGAATTGGGTGCAGAATTCATGTTACAGCTGCAGAGCCTGACATGAGAAGAATTTTCTTCATCTTTGCCTTTGCCTGACAGTTCAGGGTTGTTCTTTTGTGTTTTTTTCACTCCTCTGCTCTCTTCTTTCTAGCTGTCCATTTCCCAAAGGCCAAGGCTTTTGTTACTCCCCATGGGAGGCTATTTCATATCAAGATGTTCCTACCGATACTCAGCTTCTCTCTCCTGCTCCATACACCCTTTTGTTGTACACTAGAAGGCTTCTCTCTTCCTCCTGTGTTTATACATCTCAAGTGTCTGGATGCCATCAGGCTTCCATCCTTGTCAGCACTTAGTGCTCTTAATCTCTGCTCTACTTCTTTGTCAGTCATCCCACTTGCTTTTCTTACTACCTAAGCTTTGTCTTCAGGATTAAGACCCAATTAGACCAGTTTCTCCACAGCAATTACATGTGCTTTGAGCTGGTGTCCATGCTGATTGGCTGTTCAGTTTTCTGCCTTTAACAACTTCTGTCAGTTGTCCATTCCTTTAGACATCAGAAGATTGTAGGAATCAGAATGTAAAGCAAGAAAACTTGGAGTATTTTAATCAGAAGGTTGAAACATCCATGTTTAGCTTAGTATTTGAAGCATGCAATGACCCTATGCTCTGATTCTGCTGTGACTGACTCAAATTAAACATTCAGGTGAATTAAATCTTTGATTGAAGAGGTTTTGTGACCACAGCAGCCTTCAAATTACACCAGGGAAGGTCATAAATTCATGAAACTGCTTCTTTCCCCCAGCCAGAGCAGAAAACACAAAGTAAAACATCTTTGAATCTAAAAGCAACTAATTCTGCTTCTTCCACTGGACAAAATCTCTTTAAAACTGGTATTACTTTTCGCAAAGCCCTCAGGTTTCTTGCTCCCATCCTTCAGCACAGTCTTAGCACCCTGAAATCCTACTTTGCTGGGGAGGAGACTTGAGGAGAATAGTGGAAGCTAAGCCCATTACCTGGTATTTACAAAAGCTGGGAATTAACTGAAAATTCACATTGTCCTCTTCTGTTTTCTTCTTGAAGATTACAGGTACAAAAAGGATGAGCTGTTTAAAAGGCTGAAAGTGACAACTTTTGCCCAGTTGGTACGTATAGATCCCTGTCTGGCTTCTCAAAGTTATCTTTTATCAGTATTTTTTATAAATTTTATCAATGTTTTTCATCAACATGTCAGCATTTTGGCTTTGTCCAAAGCTTTCTCTCTAGTTATATAGCCTTAATACCTAATTCCTCTGTATCAACTTCTTCCTGCTCCCAGATTTCCCTCAATAAAATCAAACCATTTTTCAGAGCAGTCAAATGCTCTGAATTGTCAAACTGAAGTTTGTGACTATGAAATTCATTCCTTTTTTTTTTTTTCCCATTAACTTAAGAGGGTTTTCAAGCTTCTTAAAACAAGGCTACATCAAGTAGCACTCAAATCTGCTCTCATCAAGCTGTGTCAAGTAGGCAGGGGCCAAACCCTTCCCTAACTGTGAGTTTAACAGCAGAAGGTGGGAAGGTTCTAACTTGAAGGCCTTCTGCTTAACTTTAGTTAAAAGTAATGAATAAAAATGTTAAAAAATGGAAAATTTGATCAGTAAATCAAGAACTGGGTGTTGCTCATATGTTGGTTCAAGAAAACTAGGAAAAGCTAGAAAAAGACAAGCTGCCTTCTGAGAGAAGGAAAAGGAAGGTTCAACTTGCAGATGTTGAAGGAGTGGGATTCTACAGGCTCATATCTTGAGTTTCCCCCAGGTTAAGAGCAGTCCTATGACTCTCACTGGTATGGTGAGCTGATGCAGTACCTGAATATCTCCAGTCTGCTCTCACAAACCAGTTAACCTGTGTGATTTTTAGCCAAGCTGGTGTACACTCTGAAATATCTCAGCTGCAGCCAGTGCCTGTCATAAATCTAGAATCACAGAGTGGTTTGGGTTGGAAGGGATCTTTCAAGGTCATTTAATCCAACCCCCCTGCAGTCAGCAGGGACATCTGCAAATAGAGGTTGCTCAGAGCCCCAAGAAACCTGACCTGGAATGGTTCCAGGAATGGGACACCTACCACCTCTCTGGAGAACCGGGGCCAAGGTCTCACCACCCTCAGTGTAAAAAATTCTTCCTTCTCCCTAGCCCAGAGAGTTTGAAGCCATCACCCCGTGTCCACAACAGGCCCTGCTAAAAGCTTGTCCCCGTCTTTCTTAGAGGTCTAAAAACACCCTGGTGTTTGAATTTGCCAGCACCACGCATCTGCTTTTCTTCATTCTAAGGATGAGTCTTCTGTTTTGTTTTGTTTTTTTTTTTTTACTACAACTTTTGATTAATAAAACTTGCAGTATAAATTCCTGTGAGTTAAAGGTTGGTTTGGTTCGAGGATTGTTTTTCCTAAAGCTGATCCCTGCAGTCTTTCATTGACACCAGTACATGCATATCACAGTATCTCTGCTTGCTTTTGTTTCCTGCAGGTCATCCAGGTTGCCTCTTTATCTGATGAAACCCTAGAAGTGACAAATGAGGAGATCCAGAAGCTGGAAGGTAACAAGATTTATTGTAAGCACAAAGAGAAAGAGCTGTAGATTGCTGTATCATGATGAACTGTGTCCTGACAGACATAGCTGAGTATTCAGTGAGTCTTTTAATCAGGAGGGGAAAAAATAATTTAACCTGTGGCCTGCAGGCACAGAAACACTCCTAAACCAAAGGCTGGCAAGTAAGAAAGGCCTTGTGCAGTAACTCAGTAGATATCATGCATAAAGAATTGAATCTTTATTGAATTCTTCATATGGGTTCTTGAGCCCTTTAAAAAAATCCCATGGTTCTTTATTATTTCAAATGTGAGGCTCTGGGTAAGTCCCCTTTGTAAGAGGATGAAGATAAGGCTGTCTTTAAGAGACACACTATCTTCTAAGAATAGAAACTGCCCTTAAAACCTACTTATTGATTTCCTGTGGCATTTTAACTCTCTGCACCCTGTTCTCTCCCCAGATGCTGATTCTGCCTCTCCAGATGCAGATGCTGAAGTCACAGGAGGGACAAATGGGAAAGGAAGCCCTGATGGAACACCTAGTCCAGTCCTGTTCCTAAACAACACAGGAACTGGGGACTCCCATAGGTCCACACTGCAAAGGTACTTCATGATAACACCATTTTCTTCCTCTCCTAGCAGACAATTAGTCTTATCCAGCTACTTATTTTTAATTGCCAAGAAGTGGCTTTATGTTGCCCTTCTCATTACAGCCTGATTTGCAGGTCTGGAGATGTAAGTGAGAGTTTTGGCAGGTTTTGCTGTCTTAATGAGTTTGGTTTGTAACCCAATACTAATTGCTACTTGATGAGTGTCTAAATGGCTCACAAGAAAATCATAGAATTATAGAACTGTTTTGGTTGGCAAAGACCTTTGAGATCACCAAGTATTAATCATTAACCCAGGTCACCACTAAAACATGGCCCTCAGCACCACATCTACATGCCTTTTCAATCCCTCCAGGGATGGGAACTCCACCACTCATCCAGGAAGCCTTTTCCAGGGCTGTCTGACAACCCTGCTGGGGAAGAAATTGTTCCTCCTGTCCAACCTAAAACTCCCATGGTGCAACTTGGGGGAAATATTTTGGTGGAATTCAACCCAGGTCCTTGGGTTCAAGAATCTGGTTAACTCGGAAATGAGCCTTCCTGCTGACCTGGACAGATTGTCCCATGATTCAGAACAAGAGTCCAATTCCTAAACCCACTGCTTGACTAGCCAAGGTTAAAGATACCAGGAGGACTGGTGCTAGAAGGTACTGTAAGAGGAAGCTTTGTCTCAGCCCTTCTCTTGCTGTACCTGAGCAAATGGGAGACCTCACTGCTCTCTACAACTCCCCGAAAGCAGGTTGGGGTGTGGTGGGGATCAGTCTCTTCTCCATAGTAACAGGTGATAGAATGAGAGGAAATGGTCTAAAGTTGTGCCAGGGGAGGTTCAGGTTGGATATTAGGAAAAATTTCTTCACTGAAAGAGTGGTCAAGGCATTGGAGCAGGCTGCCCAGGGAGGTGGTGGAGTCACCACCCATGGAGGTGTTCAAGAAACCTGTGGACATAGCACTTTGGGACATGGTGTAATGGCCATGGTGGTGCTAGGTTGAAGGTTGTACTCAATGATCTTAGAGGTCTCTTCTCACTGAAACAATTCTATGATTCTAAATGTTAACAGAAGCGTTGAGTCACACCTGACAGGCTTGGCCATCACCATCAAAATCATCAATTCAGTGACTACAAAGAGTATCTGGAGTTTTCTGTTCATGTCCTGTATCCAGTCTAGGGATGAAACAAGAAACCTCTGTGTGCAGATGAACTGACAGTTATTTTGGAGTGTCCAACTTGCTGAGATCTCAACATTGGTGGATTCTTAGTTATTTTCCATCATCTCAAAGTCATATAAACCACCTGGATTCTTTACAGGAAGGGTGGTGAGACACTGAAACAGGTTGTCCAGGGAGGTCATAGGTGCCCCCTCCCTGTAGGTGTGCATGGCCAAGTTGAATGAGGCCATCAGCAACCTGGTGTAGTGGAAGGTGTCTCTAACCAAGGCAGAGGGGGTTGGAACTAGATAATATTTAAGGTCCCTTCCAACCCAAACCATTCTATGATTCTATGACTTAGGTGATACAGAAGTGCAGGGTCTGTTCACACACCAGGGCTGTGCTCTGTTTGGTTTTCTATATTGATACAAGTAAAATCAGTTTCTTCTGATGTCCTGGAAGTGCTGAAATAGGTTCTCTCCATGTTTGTGTGGTGTCTGGCTGTACTGGGAAGTGACTGGGCTATTGGAATGGTAGATGGAAAACCACTCTGACCTGTTCAAGAGGTATGGAAGTGGTCAGAGAGAGCATGGACCATAACATCTCCCTCCTCTTGCAGTGTGATAAGTGGTGTTGGTGAAATGGATATAGAAAAAGAAGACACTCCAAAGAAAGTGGACACTCGGGCTAAAGACCTGCCCTATCCTGACTGCCCCTTCCTGCTCTTGGATGTACGAGACCGAGACGAGTACGACCAATGTCACATTGTTGGAGGTGAGGAGGCCAGAACCCCACAGCAGCCCAGTGTCAGCTGGGGCCTCTCTTTGGCTTTTTCACAGAATGACAGCATGGGTGGGGGTTGGAAGGAGCCTCTGGAGTCCAATGACTCTGCTAAAGCAGGGGCACCCAGAGCAGGTTGCCCAGGATCACAATGGCCGGGTGGGTTTGGAAGCTGTCCAGACAAGCAGATTCCACAACCTCTCTGGGCAGCCTTTTCCAGTTGCTCCTGATGGAAACTTCTGGGATTCAGTTTGTGCCCCTCACCCATTGTCCTGTCACTGGGCACCACTGAGAAGAGTCTGGCCACATCCTCTTGCCCCTCACCCTTTTAGCTCTTGCTAAGCATTGCTCAGATCCCCTCTCAGGCTGTTCTTCTCCAGGCTCAGCAGCCCCAGGGCTCTCAGCCATTCCTCCCTCACAGAGATGTTCTGTATCCCTCAGCATATTCCCAGCCTCCACTGGACTCTCTCCAGTAGATTCTTGTCTTGCTTGAACTGGGGAGCCTAGAACTGGACCTCAGTACCCCAGCTGTGGCCACACTAGGGTAGAGAAGACAGAATTTGTCGAATTCTGGCTGGCTTAATTTTTTTTCCTAAGGTGGACATCACTTGGGTACAGAACATTCCCAGCACTAATCCAGTAAACCTTGCCTGGAAAGGGATGGGGGGGACAAAGCTGGCTTTAGTTCCTTATTGAGTGGGGGTTTGAGTCTGTTGAACTCTTAAGAAGTTGTGTCCAGATGCTGTTTGTCCACTGTTTGATTTTCCACTCTTGTTTTTTCTCCTCTGCAGCTCATTCCTACCCCATTGCAACGCTGTCTAGAACCATGAACCCCTATACAAATAGTATTCTGGAATATGTATCCTTGACTTACAGAGTGCTGGCTGGAAAAATAATTGGGGGATATTGGTGAGGACTTCCAAAAGCAATTGGAGCTGTAGAAATCACTGTGACCAGGATAATGCCTAGCCAACAGAATCTGGGTATTCGAAAGAGGGTGAGAGGGGAGGTCCTTTAGGCTTGCTGTGATTACCTGTTGTGGCTCCACTTGCCACCATCAGATCATAGAATCACAAAATTTCAGCATGTTGGGGGTTGGAAGGAACCTCTGAAATCATCCAGTCCAATCCCTCTGCTAAAGCAGGGTCACCCACAGCAGGTTGTCCAGGATCACAATGTCCAGGGGGGGTTGGAATCTCTCCAGAGAAGGAGACTCCACAACCTCTGTGGGCAGCCTGCTTCAGGGCTCCACCAACCTCACAGCAAAGACGTTTCTAATGTTCAGGTGGAACCTACTGGGTTCCAGTTTGTGCCCATTGCCCCTTCTTCTATCACTGGGCAGCACTGACAAGAGTCTGGCCACATCCTCCTGACCCCCACCCTTGAGCTCTTGCTAAGCATTGCTCAGATCTCCTCTCAGGCTGCTCTTCTCCAGGCTCAACAGCCCCAGGCCTCTCAACCTCTCCTCCTCACAGAGATGCTCCAGGCTCTTCAGCATCTTCATGGCCCTCCACTAGACTCCAGTAGCTCCTGGTTTCTTTTGAACTGGGGAGCCAGATGCCAGATTCTATTTCCTCAGGGCTGTAAACTCTCTTGACTGTTGGGCGCTTTCTGACTTTGGCATTTCTTGGCCTCTTGGCTACTGGAAGGCAAAGTCACACCTGAGCACCTGTCCTCTGTCGTTACTGCAGCACTGGGCTCATTGAAGAATGCCTTGACCAGATCCTTTTTACTTCCTCTCAGGGCTTTGATGGGAATTGGCTTTTCTCTGGAGGATGCAAAGAGGATTATTAGAGTTAGGCTCTTAATTTCCCAAGTTGTTAAGCTTGTGGTTGCTGCAGGGGAGAGGGGAGGTTGTAGATAGCAACAAGCAGCTTCGTCTCAGTAACCTCCAAAATGGTGAGCACTGAGACTAGCCTGTGTCCTTCCAGCTATTGAGATATCATCTTTAAAGCCCCAGAGAAGGAAAGATCTTCCTGTCTGGTGCTCACAAATCAATTAGGGAGTGTCTCAGCCTCCAGTCCTACCTGCTTGACTCTCATTTTCTTTCTAGAAGATATTAACCCTAGAATCATAGAGTCATAGAATGATTTGGGTTGGAGGGACCTCTAGAGGTCATCCATTCCAACGCCCTTACAGTAAGCAGGGACATCCCCAACTAGATCAGGTTGCACCTCTAGAGCCACATCAAGCTCGACCTTGAATGATTCCATTAAGTCCACTTAAGTTGACAAATAAATCCTGAGCTCCTCTCTCAGAAAAATGCCCATGGAAAAATTATCATTTTATATGACAACGATGAAAGGTTGGCCAGCCAAGCTGCCACAACCATGTGTGAGAGGGGCTTTGAGAACTTGTTCATGTTGTCTGGAGGTAAGTGAGGATGGGCAGGGCTTCCTGAGATCTCGAATGGGTGGGTCAAGAGCAAGGCTTGTGTGAGCTGGTGGTTGGAAAGAGCTGGATATTCAGCTCTGTTTTATTTGTGACTGGTGACATCAGTGACTCCATCTTAGCTGTTGGTCACTGATCACATGTGATCTCTCCCTGCAGGCCTGAAGGTGCTTGCACAGAAGATTCCTGAAGGTCTCATCACCGGCTCACTCCCTGTGTCCTGTCAGGTGACAACTCCCACTGGCTCTGCCCGCAGAAAGCCCTCTCTCAAAGTGCCACCCACACGTGCTGAGAATAAATGGAGGTTTTCTGCAGATGATCTCCAAAAGATCAAGTACTACCTGGAAGAGGAGCACGTGCCTTCAGACACTGCCAGTAAGACACCAGGACAAATGCTGCAGCCACTTTCTGCAGCTCTTGAGTCTACAGCACTTCTCTCCTTTGCTCTTTGCACTCTTACAACATTTCTAGGAGAGGGAGAAGGCTTTTTCCTCCAGCCTGACTCAGAAAATCCACCCAAACCTGTACTATGCTGATCCCAGAGGACATAAATATTATGTAGCAAAATCCCGGGCCTGCTGAGGGTGGGCATACACAAATCTACTCACTCTTTTTACTGGTTTTGCTGATGATTAGTAGGTTCCTTAGAATCTGAGGCCTCAACAGCTAGGTAGAGACAGCCCAGAGTCCTGCTCTGAGTTATTCATGGAACTGATCTTACAGGGAGAGCTGGAGAGCCAGTGAAGGCCAACAGATCATTTGTGTGCCATAGAATTGTTTGGTTGGAAGAGACCTGTAAGATCATCCAGCACTGCCAAGTCACCACTAAGCCATGTCCCTCAGCACCACATCTACACAGCTTTGAAAGCCCTGCAGGGATGAAGACTCTACCACTGCCCTGGGCAGCCTGGGCCAGACCTTGACAACCCTTTTTGGGAAGAAATTGTTCCTTGTGTCCTACCTTAAACCTCTCCTGAGACAACCCAAGGCCACTTCCTCTTGTCCCATCGCTTGTTCCTTGGGAAAAGACACCAACCTTCACCTGGCTCCAGCCTCTTTTCAGGGAGTTGTAGAGAGCCAGAAGGTCTCTCCTCAGCCTTCTTTTCTCCAGGCTGAACAATCCCAGTCCCCTCAGATGCTCCTCACCAGACATGTTCTTCAGACCCTTCACCAGCTTTGTTACCCTTCTCTGACACACTCCAATCCCTCAATGTCTTTCTTGCAGTGAGGGCCCCAAAACTGAATTCAGGATTTGAGGTGTGGCCTCACCAATGCTGAAAGTGTCATAGAATCATAGAATGGGGGAAGAGACCTTAAGGATCATCTGGTTCCAACCCCCCTGCCATGTGCAGGGCTACCTCCCACTAGATGAAGTTGTTCAAAACCTCATCCAGCCTGGTCTCAAACACTTCCAGGGATGAGCTGTTCACAACTCCTCTGGGCAACCTGTTCCGGTGTCTCACCACTTCCTAATATCCAATCTAAATCCACCCTGCTCTAGTTTCAAACCTTTGTCCTGTCACCACAGACCCTTATCAAGCATCCCTCCCTAGCTTTCCTGTAGCCCCCTTCATGTACTGGAAGGTTGCTGTAAGGTCTCCCTGGAGCCTTCTCTTCTCCAGGCTGAACAGACCCAAACTCCCTCAGTCTGCCCTTGCAGCAGGGGTGCTTCAGCCCTGTGACCATCTTTGTGGCCTCCTTGTGCTGCATCACCCACACAAGCTTCTAACCTTTGGGTTTCTTTCTCCCAGGCCGGCTTAGCCGTGGCTCTTCAGGCCGTGATTCCAAGGTGACAACCGTGAGGAGCAGCTCCAGTCTCCCCAGCTCTGCCGGATCCCTCGCCACCCGCTCGCTCAGCAGGAGCAACCTCCAGCACAGGCCATGGAAATAAACAGTGGTGTCTTCTACTGACTAAATGAACGTGGAGGTTCTGGGAACTCCAAGCAGTGCTGCCTGTTTGTTCTTGGTCTCAACAGAGACAGGCAGCAGTGGTTTATAAATGGCAGCTGGGGTGCGGCTGGGGGAACTGGAGGGGTTGTTCCATAGAACCAGGAGTGGTCTCTCTCTGGCAAGGCTGACCTTGAGGGGCAACCTCAGGACAACCTCATTTTATAGGAGAAGGAGGAAACTGGTAGTAAAGCCTGTGACCAGTAGAAACTGTGAAGCTTCTAGTTCAGACAGTTTTGTCTGTAACATACTCCTGTGTTGTGTCCTAAACCACACACCATGAGCAGGAGAAGACACACAAAGGTAAAAATGGGGCCAGAATCATCTGGGAGCAAAAATCTTGGTGTTTTGTAGCAGACAAATCAGCAACTTGCCAAAATACTGGAGAGAAGATTCCATAACTTTGTGGGGCTGGGGTTTTTGTTTGTTTGGTGTTTTTTTATTAATTTATGTTAATGAGGGGAAGTATTTGTAATAAAGATGTTTTTGGAGATAAGGTCCACTGTGGCACCACAAACTGACAGCTGTGTTTACTCCTGGCCAGCTTGTGAGACAATGTTTGTGAGCTGGAGGAGAAATAACTGTTTGCCTTCTCTTCAGTGTCTAGAAGGTTTGGTTTCTCGCTGCTGCTTCTGCTTCATCCCTTGCTGTGGTTACAGAGAGCTGCTACATGGTGGGCTTTGTCCTAAATAAGGGAGTAAGGCCTCCACATGTGCTGAGAAGGGTTTTTATCCCCCATGTCTCCCTGCAAAAATCACCTGCTGGTGCTCCTCTTCTTGGGGAGAAGGCAGTGTCTCCAGAATTCCACTGTGAACCAGTGTACCCCTGGGGAGGGTGCAGCAGAGAGCTACAAAGATGCTGAACACCTCTCTTATGAAGAAAGACTGAAAGGATTTGGGTTTTTCAGTCTGGAGAAGAGAAGAATGAGGTGGGATCTCATAAATGCTTCTAAGTACTTAAAGGAGGATGGAACCAGTCTCTTCAGTAGTGCCCAGTGACAGGACAAGGGGCAGTGGACACAGATTGAACATAAGAAGCTACATATAAGCATGAGGAGGAACTCCTTTAATTCAAAGATGGGAGCCCTGGAGCAGGCAGCCCAGAGAGGTGGTGGAGTCTCCATCTCTGTAGACAGTCAAAACCCACCTGGATGTGTTCCTGTGTGACCTTCTCTAGGTGAACCTGCCTTGGCAGGGGGGTTGAACTCGATCACCAGAGGTCCCTTCCAACCCCTACTATTCTGTGATTGTTTCCTTCTTTTCTGACCTGCCAGAGCAGGCTGCTGGTCACTGGAGCTTCAGAACAACAGCTTGCCCAGGATCACAATGGCCAGGTGGGGTTGGAATCTCTCCCAAGAAGGAGACTCTACAAACTCTCTGGGCAGCCTGCTCTGGGACTCCAGCATCCTGGTCAGTAGAGGTGATCCAGTGTGTGCTGCATGATGACCTTCAGAGCCAACCAAGTCTCCTCAGCAGTTGGGATGATCTGCTCAGCGGGGAGGAGGAAGCCGTAGTGCCCTGTGTCCCTCAGCTCGAAGGTGAAGGAGTACTTAATGCCCTGGTTGTAGGTCCAGTCAGTGGTTGCTCCACTGGCTTCATCTGGAACAACAGGAGGGGTGTGAAATGTTGATCCCTCTGTGTCATATGGGTGTGTAATGGGACTGTGATGGTTTTGAAGTGAGGTGCTTTAAGAAACCACAAAGTTGCAAACCTCCAGGACGTTCAGAGTGCCTAGGAGGTGGACCAGGGAGTGTATTTCATTCCCGTGCATCCTGCATCCCTATAAAACTAGCTGCAGAGTCAGTTTTCTTCCCTTTTTTCCCCCTCCCTCTCCCCTCCCCAGAAGGACACAAAAGCTGTTCTCTCTTGCAGGCCTAATGGCAGCCTTGGCAATGCTACCACTCAGGCCAGGAGCAGCCTAACTGGGGCCTGGAGCTGCCAAGCCCAATTTTAGCTGCACATGTCACAATGGTGTAGTGTGGAGGGTAGCGAGGCATGGGCTGGGGGTGGGTGCAGGCATGAAGGCCTGGGTTTGTTGGCTTTGGTTAGAGGGAGGTTTGTGTGAAGCTTTGGCCTGAGGAGGTTTTGTTTGAGAACTGTGGCTGAGAGGTGCTATGGATTTTGTGTATTTAAAATGCTTCTGTACTGTTGTATGTAGTTAGGAATAACCTTTGCCTTTACACTTTCCAATTCTCCAGTCCTGTGTGTGGAGCATTTTTCTTTTACCCTTTTTGGAAGATGTAAAAGAGCATCTGCCTCGCTCTAAGCTATGACATGGGACCTTTTGTGTAAGCCATGTGAGGGATCTGCTGCTGTCGAGTGAGAGCTGCACAGGCTGGAGAGTTACCTCATGAAGTTCAACCAGGGTAAGTGTAGGGTCCTGCAGGTGGGAAGCAATAAGCCCCTGCACCAGTAGAGGGGAGGGGTTGGCCTGCTGGGGCAGCTCTGCGTGGAAGGCCCTGGGAATGCTGGTGGACAAGTTGCCCATGAGCCATGCCCATGACCAATGTGTCGTTGTGGCTAAGAGTGGTCTCTGGGGGGACATGAAGCAGAGTGTGGCCAGCAGATCATGGGAAGTTCTCTTCCCACTCTGGTCTTTGGGAGGCCATCTGGAGTCCTGGGTCCAGTTCTGGGTTCCCCAGTTCAAGAGAGACTGGGATCTGCTGGAGAGAGTCCAGGGTAGGCTATGAAGATGCTGAGGAGCCTGGAGCATTGTCTATGAGGAGCAATGGCTGAGAGCCCTGGGGCTGTTGAGCATGGAGAAGAGCAGCCTGAGAGAATATCTTCCAAGTGCTCAGAAAGAACTAAAGGCTGGTGGCCAAGAGGATGGGGCCAGACTCTTGTCAGGGGTGCCGTGTGACAGGACAAAGGGCAATGGGCAACAAATGGAACCAGGAGATTCAATCAAGTGAATTTACTGTGTGGGTGGTGGAATCCTGGAGCAGGCTGCCAGAGAGGTTGTGGAGTCTCCTCCTCTGGAGAGATTCCAAACCCTCCCGGGCAATCTGCTGTGTGTGACCCTGCTTTATCAGGGGCGTTGGACTGGACTCCAGATGTCCCTTCCAACCACCATCATGCTGGGATTGTGGGGTTTTGGTTCATTTTGGGGGAAGCAGTGCTGCCCCCTGTTACTTACAGATAGTGGTGATAATGCTGCCATACTTGTACTTGGTGCCATACAGAGAGGAGAGAGCTGCCACTGCCTTCTTGGAGACCTCATGCTGGGAATACACAGGAGGGAGAAACATAAGCGAGAGAAGGGCAAAGCCTGGGAGATACAACCTGCAGGAGAGCGACTTTGCTAATGCCCTGGGCTAGAAGGATTCCAGAGCTCAAAGCCTTTGGTCTGGACAAGCAGAGAAACCAGGGCTTCTTCCCTCCTTGCCAATGTCAGCTTTGCAGTGCACGATGGAGGTTCTTCCTCCTTGGCAGAGGAGAGCAGCCCTACATCATCCCACCCCCCTTCAAACCTCCACATCAGCCCTACCAGTTCCTCCTGGTCAGGAGCTGGGGTATTGGTGTAGCCATAGGGGTAGAGCAGGAGCTGGGAGTAGCTGTGGATGGAGATGAAAGCCTTGATGTTCCCATGGCTCTTCACAAAGTCCACAATGGCCTTCACCTCAGGCTCCGAGTTGGCATAGGGTCCATGGTACGTCTCTGAGCAGGGGTTTCTGCTGGCTCCAGACCCTGTGGAGATGTGAAAACACAGTGTGGGTGCTTGGTGGCTTTGGTGACAGTTGGGTGGCTCAGAGAGCCACAAGGGCAAAGGGCCTTTTCCATTCGCAAGCCTAAGAGCTTTTGCCAGCCTTTAGCTGCTTAGTAGGCAGCAGAGAATGCTCTGAAGGTTCCTCCTAGAGGTTTGTATAATGGCTTTCATCTGTGATCTGCACCACGCTGGTCACTAGGGGACATGAAAGCCCTGGTGGAGCCCAACCACCTGTTTCTGCCATGGAGAGCAAATCCCATTCCTTCCCTGGGGCATATCCATGGATCTTTCTGATCCAGAAATCTCCTGGAGGGTGGAAACCCCCCAGCAGGATAGGTGGGAGAGCTCTGACCTCCAAAACCTGCGTCCCAGTTGCGGTTGGGGTCCACACCGACACAGATGGAGCCTGAGTCCTTGGACCTGGTCTTGCGCCACATGCGGTTCTGGAAAGGCAGAACCCTCTCAGCTGGTGCTCAGGGCTGGAGCTCCACCAGCCTTGAGTGAGGAGAGGAGTTGTCATCTCGGGGGACTAGCAGGTCATGGTGGTCTCCTTGCCATCCCATGGAAAGATGGGCCAGGAGGCTTTGACCTTTCAGGGGCTTCCATGTGCAGCACTCCAAGTTCTGCTCCCCAGCCCCAGCCAGCATGGCTGTAGGGTCTCAGGCCTGGAATAGGAGGGTGGTACCTTGGTATGTGTGAAGGCAAAACCGTCTGGGTTGGTGACAATCTCCAGGAAGATGTCCATGGTGTTGAGGATGGAGGCCAGGCCTTCATCATTCTCGTGATCCAGAACAATCTAGAGAAGATGGCAGTTTGATGCTCCAGGGTGCTGCTGGAGCACCATCCCCTCAGTGGCTTTCAGCCACCAGCTATCCCCGGTGGCTGCAGGACTCTGTGGCCTTTTGGGGACATAAGCCATGTCCAGGAGGTGCTCCTACCTTCTTGGCAAACCAGACACCGCTGGCCTGTGTCACCCACTCACGGGAGTGGATGCCAGTGTCGATCCAGATGGCCGGGCGGTTCGTACCCCCCTTGCTGAACTGCAAGAGCAGAGAGGGTGAGGTTGGCTTTGTCCCTGGCTCTGCTCCCCGCTCTGGTCACCTGCTGGCTCTGCTCCCCACTCTGGTCACCCCCATGAAACCCAAAGCCTCACCTTGAGCACGTAGAGGGGACGGTCCTCCGTTGACCTCCCAATCTCAAGCTTGCTGACCAGGTTGGGATTTTCAGCCACCAGCAGGTCCATGAAGGCGTAGATCTGGGGCAGAAGGACGGAGGAAGGAGGTTGCAGGAGCAATTCCAGGGTGGAATTCCCTCCCCCAGCAAATGCCCCAAGTCTTGCATGTTCTCACCTCATCCAGGGTATGGTAGGCAGAGTAGTCAAAGGTGCTGGTGGACACGGGCATCCCACGGCGGCTGCGACGCATCTCCATCTGCTCGTGGTCCACCAGTGCCTGGGGGACATGGAGCAGGATGAGACCTCATCCCTCAGCACACTGAGCCCCTGCATGTCAGCCACCTCCCCACCACTGACCTGCACGTCCTCAATCATGATGGAGTAGGAGATGTCGTTGGCCTCCAGATGGGCTTTGAGGGGCTGCAGGCTGGGGAAGGGCACGCGGACATCGATCGGGTACCCAGGGCCACGGGGTTCCAGCCAGAAATCCAGCTGGAGGGGCAGAAAGTGAGAGGGGGGAGGGAGGTCACATCCCACCTTGGCTGTCCTCTCTGCACCAGCCTTCGCCTTGCTTTTAACCACCTGGTGCCCACCTTCCTCCATCCAACCTCTTTCCAGTCCCATCAGGCTTCTCCAGCCCCACTGTCCCACATCCATCTGCCTCTCCAGTCCCATCAGGCTTCTCCAGCCCCACTGTCCCACATCCATCTGCCTCTCCAGTCCCATCAGCCTTCTCCAGCCCCACTGTCCCACATCCATCTGCCTCTCCAGTCCCATCAGCCTTCTCCAGCCCCACTGTCCCACATCCATCTGCCTCTCCAGTCCCATCAGCCTTCTCCAGCCCCACTGTCCCACATCCATCTGCCTCTCCAGTCCCATCAGCCTTCTCCAGCCCCACTGTCCCACATCCATCTGCCTCTCCAGTCCCATCAGCCTTCTCCAGCCCAGTCTTTCACACTTACCTGCAGCTCCTCCAGGTTCTGCAGCTCCTGTACCTTCTGCAGCTCCTCCTCGTTGGTGGGGATGATGCGCAGCACCTGCTGCCTGTGGGGTCAGAGGCTGCTGAGGGATGTGGGGCCAAGCTCCAACCCCTGCAGGTCCACCCTAACCCCCAGCCCACCCATCCCCCCACCACTGAGCCTCTTCTCAGGGGTGTCTATGCCCCCTTGGGTCACTCCTTTGGCCCAGACTGGTGCTACCATCCCCGTCCCAGCCGTCCCTCACCAGCCAGACCCCTACCCAACAAAGGTCTCGGTGCCAGCAACTGCTGCCACCAGGGCAGCCAGCAGCACAAGGGACCTCATCATCGTCCACCAAAAGGGTCTGTCCTGTGTCCCCACAGTGCCCAGGGGCCTCTTAAATCCCATCAGGCTGCTGGCTTCCAACCCACCCCACCACCAGCTGCCTCCTTTCTCAGGGCCGTGCGAATGTTCCAGCTGGCACTGGCCAAGGTTGGGCACTGCTGTCCCCCCTCCACGGCACTGCCTGGCCTTGCCAAACCTGTCCCAGGAACCAGCCAGGGCTGTTGGTGAGTCACCTGCTGGTGGGGCAAGAGGTGGAGGAGGTGACCAAAATCCCACCACCCACAGTGCTGGCTGCAGCGAGGAAAAGGATCACTTTGGGCTGAGAAAGTGTGAGGTGGAGATGTTTGCACCAGGAACTTGGTGAGCTTGGTACCTAAAGCATGACCATGGTGGTGAGAAAATTGAAGTGTGTCATGGGACAGAGGTCAGAGCAGGTGATGATCACCTCAGTGGCTAAAACAAACTAGCGAAGGTCTGAAAGCAGTTTGCACTCAGCAGTGTCCCTGAGGGTGCCCATGAAGGGACCTGAGTGTGCTCAGTGTCCTTCTGGCAACTGTCAGGTAAGGAACAGTGGGGCAATGCTGCCCAAAGCACCACAAATTTGGGGCTGGTTAACCCCAAAACCACCCATCTCTTAGGATCATAGGGTCATTTAGGTTAGATAAGATCTCTAAGATCATCAGGTCTAACCATCAACATGATTTAATGGCCATGGTAGTCTTAGATTGAAGGTTGGCCTCAATGATCTTGGAGATCTCTTCCAACTGTAACAGTTCTATGATTCTATCATCATCATCACAGAATGGTTTGGGTTGGAAGGGACTTTAAAGATCATCTTGTCCAACCCATGGGGGCAGGGACACCTTCCACTAAGACCGGGTTGCTCAAAGTCCCATCCAACCCCATTTCCTCATCTTGTCCTCACAGCAGAGGTGTTCCAACCTTCCAATCATCTTTTGGGCCTCCTCTGGACCTGCTTGAGCAGCTCCATGTCTTTCTTAAGCTGAGAGCTTTTTCAGAGAAGACCTGGTGCTTCTCTGTAGAAGATCAGGTGCTTGGACCTCTGTGCAAGCAGGGAGGTGCACATCACAAAGGCTTTTGCAAAAGCAAAGTGAATGGTGAGGGGGGGAGAAGCTCTGAGGTCCCCTAACGCCATCAGAGCATTCATCAGTCAATCCACTGAGCTCCATGCACAGGGTTTGACCTCCAAAATGAAGTTGCAGATGACTTGTAGTAAGGTAGGGAGGTGCTGGGAGAGGCCATGCTGCATGTAGAAGATTGCCTGGTCTCCTGGCTGAGCTGAGACCTCCAGCCAAGAAGGAGAGACATGTCCTAGGCAAGGAGGTTTTGCTGGAACAGGTTGTCCAAGGAGGTCATAGATGCCCCCTCTCTGTAAGCATGCATAGCCAGGTTGAATGAGGCAGTCAGCAACCTGGTCTAGTGGAAGATGTCCCTGCCCAGGGCAGGGGGGTTGGAACTAGGTAATATTTAAGGTTCCTTCCAACCCAAACCATTCTATGATTCTATGACTTAGGTGATCCAGAAGAGCAGGGTCTGTTCACACAGCAGGGCTGTGCTCTGTTTGTTCTTTTTATCGTGTTACAGGTTTAAGACTAATGTCCTAATTGTAAACAAAAGTTTTCCAGAGAATTTGAAAGAGTCCAGGTGTTGGATGTCTCCATGGGGCTGAACACAACGTAAGAGAAATCTTTATGCCATTCCACTGGTCTGCAAAATTTCTATACAATCTGCAGCACAGCTTGTTCTTCCCTCTTCTTGCTTCTTTTCCTCCTTTCTCTTCTTCTGGCTTTGCTTGTTTGTCCTGCTCATTTTGTTTGGGTTATGGTAAGAACAGTGGTGGGGGTGTTGGCAACAGCCTTCTGGGCTTTGTCCAGGGGTATTGCCCAGGGGGGTGTGGGCTGTTGTTGGGTCGTATGTATGTATGTATATGTTTATTACCTTTTAATATTTAGTTTACTTTTGTATTTAGTTTGTATCACTTTCTTTGTTTGGTAAACATGATTTTCCTGTAACTTCCAAGTTTCCTCAGGGCGGTGCCTTTTCGGGTACTGCGATTAAAATCCAAAGAACGGGGTGCGGTTTGCACAAGTTAAACAAAGCAAACGAGACGGCGTTCACCAGGTGGAGCTGGGGAGTTTTGCAGAGCGCGGTGCAGGGGGGAAGCACTTTCCCCCCGGAGCAGCTTTTCCCCCGGAGCGGAGAGGCAGCTTTTCCCCCGGAGCGGAGAGGCAGCTTCCCCCGGCTCGGGCTGCGGCTTGTCGGCGCTCCGATGAGCAGTTTCTGGCTCAGGGCCGGCGGCAGCCGGCTGTGGCTCAGCTTCTTCAGTGGGATCGCGGGCGGCTTGCCGGCTGGGCGAGCGGTTGGCTTTCGCGCGCGGGGTTCGCCGGTTGAGCAAAGCGGCTTCTCGGCTGCGCACTGTGGCGGCGGCGGCCGGGCGGGCGGAGGCTGCTTTCGAGTATAGCAGCTGTCACCGGCTTCGGCCACAGCGCACCTTGCAGCCATAGTACTGTTAGGGATGGAAGAGAACTCAAGGATCGTTCAGTTCCAACCCCCTTGCCATGGGCGGGGACACCTCACACTAGATCAGGTTGCTCAGAGTCACATCCAGCCTGGCCTTAAAAACTTCCAGGGATGAGGCTTCTACCACCTCCCTGGGCAGCCTGTTCCAATGTCTCACCACCCTCCTGGGGAAGAATTTTCTTCCTAACATCTAATCTGGATCCACCCATTTCTAGTTTTGTTCCATACCCCCTAGGTCCTATCACTACCTGACACCCTAAAAAGTCCCTCACTAGCTTTCTTGTATGCCCCCTTCAGATATTGTAAGGCCACAATAAGGTCTCCTCAGAGCCTTCTCCAGACTGAACATCCCCAACTCTCTCAGCCTGTCCACATAGCAGAGGTGCTCCAGCCCTCTGATCATCCTTGTGTCCCTTCTCTGGACACGTTCCAGCACATCCATATCCTTCTTATAATCGGGGCTCCAGAACTGGAAGTAGTACTCCAGGTAGGGTCTCACCAGAGCAGAACAGAGCAGAGGGAGAAAATCACCTCCCAGTTCCAGTTCCCATGTAGGAAATAGGCTTTGGGCAAAAGCCAGGTCTTCTTGGGCTTCTTGGTAAAGAAGGGCAAGTTGTTCACCATCTCAGTTTCTGTTAATCAGTTGCCAAAGACAATATGGCCAATGGCAGAGGAGGAAAAAGAGAGAAACAAGATAGTTCAACCTATATGATAGGATTAAGGTGGGTAGGTGGTCTTTGCAAAATTGGCTAAGAGGGAGTTGAAATAAAGAAGAACCAGGCAGTTCACCTTATCTATGTGTATGTGAATCACAGATAGCCTCTGCTAAGGGCCTTACCTGGGGTCTTGCTGTAAATCAGTGGGGGGCTCTCTGAAGACAACAGACACTGACCACAGCCTCAACTTCTGAACTTTTAGGACAGAGTGCAGGCTTAATAGAGCACTGAATATTAACTTCTTCACCCAAAGTGAAGAACCTAATTTAAATGAACATACGATGTACGGTGCAGGAGGGTTACACGTGAGGGAGTACATGTAGTAGGCGTATCGGGAAGACTGTAAATCCTGAGTGCCTCAGCCAGTGGGGAAAAGGAAATTTGTGTTCAGAAATTTAGGATAAAAGGGAAGCTGTGCATTCCAGCAATTTGAGAGACCCCACAGGGAATTGTCCTGTGGACTCTCCCTTTATATGGATAAAGTTTTATAAGACTCCTCTGTCTCCATTGTGAGCAGGGACTTGTAGATTGAATTAATTTTTTCTTACATATAAGAATAAAGTTTGCCCAAATATGAAAAGATGCAGAGGCAGTCTGGAAGCATGGCAGATGGCCAGGGACCCGTGCAAGGCATGACCTTTGTTTGCCTTAGCCACAGGTGACATCTAAACAAGCCTGGGCATGTGCTGGCACCTTGCCCTTTGTCTAGTTTCCCACCAAAACCGCAGCCCCACAGGGAGCAGGGCGAAAGGGAGCCTGTGTTTGGGCATGTCCGGACCTGTCTGGGGCAGAAGTGACTGGGCTATTGGAATGGTAGATGGAAAACCACTCTGACCTGTTCAAGAGGTATGGAAGTGGTCAGAGAGGGCATGGACCATAACATCTCCCTCCTCTTGCAGTGTGATAAGTGGTGTTGGTGAAATGGATATAGAAAAAGAAGACACTCCAAAGAAAGTGGACACTCGGGCTAAAGACCTGCCCTATCCTGACTGCCCCTTCCTGCTCTTGGATGTACGAGACCGAGACGAGTACGACCAATGTCACATTGTTGGAGGTGAGGAGGCCAGAACCCCACAGCAGCCCAGTGTCAGCTGGGGCCTCTCTTTGGCTTTTTCACGGAATGACAGCATGGGTGGGGGTTGGAAGGAGCCTCTGGAGTCCAATGACTCTGCTAAAGCAGGGGCACCCAGAGCAGGTTGCCCAGGATCACAATGGCCGGGTGGGTTTGGAAGCTGTCCAGACAACAGACTCCACAACCTCTGGGCAGCCTGTTCCAGTTGCTCCTGATGGCGGCTTCTAGAATCCAGTTTGTGCCCCTCACCCATTGTCCTGTCACTGGGCACCACTGAGAAGAGTCTGGCCACATCCTCTTGGCCCCACAGGTCCTTCACGTCTTGCTAAGCACTGATCAGATCCCCTCTCAGGCTGTTCTTCTCCAGGCTCAACAGCCCCAGGTCTCAGCCTTTCCTCCTCACAGAGATGCTGCAGACCCCTCAGCATCTTGGTAACCTTGTCTGGACTCTCTCCAGGAGCTCCCAGTCTCTCCTGAACTGGGGAGCTCAGAACTGGACCCAGGGCTCCAGCTGTGTCCTCCCAAAGGCAGAGAAGAGAGAGAGAAGAACCTCCCTCAACCTGCTGGCCACACTGTTCTCCATGTCCCCCCAGACACCCTTGGCCTTCTTGGCCATGAGGGCACATTGCTGGCTTATGGTGAACTTCTTGTCCCCCAGCACTCTCAGGTCCTTCTCCACAGAGCTGCTTCCCAGCAGGTCACTCATCACCTGTACTGGTGCAGAGGCTTTTTCCTCCCTGTGGGTAGAACCCTACCCTTGCCCTGGTTGAACTTCATGAGGTTCCTCTCCCCCAGCTCTCCGTCCTGCCCAGGTCTCACTGGATGGCAGCAGAGGCTGACAGGGTGTCAACTACTCCTCTCAGCTCAATATCAACAAACCCAACCTCTTCCTCTCCCACCCTCTGCCAGAGCAGAAGGAGACCAAGCACCTGCCTTCATTTTTTTGCCCCACCCATTTCCATGCCCTCTTCACCCTCTTTTTGGGGCCACTGAGCCCAGCACCTGCTGGTTTTGCTGCTGGCCACCACATGCTCCATCAGAAGCCCTTCAAATAGGATTTTCATGGAGACTGGGAAAAAAGAAGGCCACAAGAAGCTGTTCTCATCCTTCTCTACATGTGTTTATTTCCTTCTCTTTCTCTCTCAGTCATTTCCACCATCCATCCTGGTCAATAGAGATGATCCAGTGTGTGCTGCATGATGACCTTCAGAGCCAGCCAAGTCTCCTCAGCAGTTGGGATGATCTGCTTGGCAGGGAGGAGGAAGCCGTAGCGCCCTGTGTCCCTCAGCTCGAAGGTGAAGGAGTACTTAATGCCCTGGTTGTAGGTCCAGTCAATGGTTCCTCCACTGGCTTTGTCTGGAACAACAGGAGGGGTGTGAAATGTTGATCCCTCTGTGTCATATGGGTGTGTAATGGGACCTTTTGTGTAAGCCATGTGAGGGATCTGCTGCTGTCGAGTGAGAGCTGCACAGGCTGGAGAGTTACCTCATGAAGTTCAACCATGGTAAGTGTAGGGTCCTGCAGGTGGGAAGCAATAAGCCCCTGCACCAGTAGAGGGGAGGGGTTGGCCTGCTGGGAAGCAGCTCTGTGGGAGAGGCCCTGAGAGTGCTGGTGGACAACAATTTGCCCAGGAGCCAGCAATGTGTCATTGTGGCTAAGAGTGGTCTCTGGGGGGACATGAAGCAGAGTGTGGCCAGCAGATCATGGGAAGTTCACTTCCCACTCTACTCTGGTCTTTGGGAGGCCATCTGGAGTCCTGGGTCCAGTTCTGGGTTCCCCAGTTCAAGAGAGATTGGGATCTGCTGGAGAGAGTCCAGGGTAGGCTATGAAGATGCTGAGGAGCCTGGAGCATTGTCTATGAGGAGCAATGGCTGAGAGCCCTGGGGCTGTTGAGCATGGAGAAGAGCAGCCTGAGAGAATATCTTCCAAGTGCTCAGAAAGAACTAAAGGCTGGTGGCCAAGAGGATGGGGCCAGACTCTTGTCAGGGGTGCCGTGTGACAGGACAAAGGGCAATGGGCAACAAATGGAACCAGGAGATTCAATCAAGTGAATTTACTGTGTGGGTGGTGGAATCCTGGAGCAGGCTGCCAGAGAGGTTGTGGAGTCTCCTCCTCTGGAGAGATTCCAAACCCTCCCAGGCAATCTGCTGTGTGTGACCCTGCTTTATCAGGGGCGTTGGACTGGACTCCAGATGTCCCTTCCAACCACCATCATGCTGGGATTGTGGGGTTTTGGTTCATTTTGGGGGAAGCAGTGCTGCCCCCTGTTACTTACAGATAGTGGTGATAATGCTGCCATACTTGTACTTGGTGCCATACAGAGAGGAGAGAGCTGCCACTGCCTTCTTGGAGACCTCATGCTGGGAATACACAGGAGGGAGAAACATAAGCGAGAGAAGGGCAAAGCCTGGGAGATACAACCTGCAGGAGAGCGACTTTGCTAATGCCCTGGGCTAGAAGGATTCCAGAGCTCAAAGCCTTTGGTCTGGACAAGCAGAGAAACCAGGGCTTCTTCCCTCCTTGCCAATGTCAGCTTTGCAGTGCACGATGGAGGTTCTTCCTCCTTGGCAGAGGAGAGCAGCCCTACATCATCCCACCCCCCTTCAAACCTCCACATCAGCCCTACCAGTTCCTCCTGGTCAGGAGCTGGGGTATTGGTGTAGCCATAGGGGTAGAGCAGGAGCTGGGAGTAGCTGTGGATGGAGATGAAAGCCTTGATGTTCCCATGGCTCTTCACAAAGTCCACAATGGCCTTCACCTCAGGCTCCGAGTTGGCATAGGGTCCATGGTACGTCTCTGAGCAGGGGTTTCTGCTGGCTCCAGACCCTGTGGAGATGTGAAAACACAGTGTGGGTGCTTGGTGGCTTTGGTGACAGTTGGGTGGCTCAGAGAGCCACAAGGGCAAAGGGCCTTTTCCATTCGCAAGCCTAAGAGCTTTTGCCAGCCTTTAGCTGCTTAGTAGGCAGCAGAGAATGCTCTGAAGGTTCCTCCTAGAGGTTTGTATAATGGCTTTCATCTGTGACCTGCACCACGCTGGTCACTAGGGGACATGAAAGCCCTGGTGGAGCCCAACCACCTGTTTCTGCCATGGAGAGCAAATCCCATTCCTTCCCTGGGGCATATCCATGGATCTTTCTGATCCAGAAATCTCCTGGAGGGTGGAAACCCCCCAGCAGGATAGGTGGGAGAGCTCTGACCTCCAAAACCTGCGTCCCAGTTGCGGTTGGGGTCCACACCGACACAGATGGAGCCTGAGTCCTTGGACCTGGTCTTGCGCCACATGCGGTTCTGGAAAGGCAGAACCCTCTCAGCTGGTGCTCAGGGCTGGAGCTCCACCAGCCTTGAGTGAGGAGAGGAGTTGTCATCTCGGGGGACTAGCAGGTCATGGTGGTCTCCTTGCCATCCCATGGAAAGATGGGCCAGGAGGCTTTGACCTTTCAGGGGCTTCCATGTGCAGCACTCCAAGTTCTGCTCCCCAGCCCCAGCCAGCATGGCTGTAGGGTCTCAGGCCTGGAATAGGAGGGTGGTACCTTGGTATGTGTGAAGGCAAAACCGTCTGGGTTGGTGACAATCTCCAGGAAGATGTCCATGGTGTTGAGGATGGAGGCCAGGCCTTCATCATTCTCGTGATCCAGAACAATCTAGAGAAGATGGCAGTTTGATGCTCCAGGGTGCTGCTGGAGCACCATCCCCTCAGTGGCTTTCAGCCACCAGCTATCCCCGGTGGCTGCAGGACTCTGTGGCCTTTTGGGGACATAAGCCATGTCCAGGAGGTGCTCCTACCTTCTTGGCAAACCAGACACCGCTGGCCTGTGTCACCCACTCACGGGAGTGGATGCCAGTGTCGATCCAGATGGCCGGGCGGTTCGTACCCCCCTTGCTGAACTGCAAGAGCAGAGAGGGTGAGGTTGGCTTTGTCCCTGGCTCTGCTCCCCGCTCTGGTCACCTGCTGGCTCTGCTCCCCACTCTGGTCACCCCCATGAAACCCAAAGCCTCACCTTGAGCACGTAGAGGGGACGGTCCTCCGTTGACCTCCCAATCTCAAGCTTGCTGACCAGGTTGGGATTTTCAGCCACCAGCAGGTCCATGAAGGCGTAGATCTGGGGCAGAAGGACGGAGGAAGGAGGTTGCAGGAGCAATTCCAGGGTGGAATTCCCTCCCCCAGCAAATGCCCCAAGTCTTGCATGTTCTCACCTCATCCAGGGTATGGTAGGCAGAGTAGTCAAAGGTGCTGGTGGACACGGGCATCCCACGGCGGCTGCGACGCATCTCCATCTGCTCGTGGTCCACCAGTGCCTGGGGGACATGGAGCAGGATGAGACCTCATCCCTCAGCACACTGAGCCCCTGCATGTCAGCCACCTCCCCACCACTGACCTGCACGTCCTCAATCATGATGGAGTAGGAGATGTCGTTGGCCTCCAGATGGGCTTTGAGGGGCTGCAGGCTGGGGAAGGGCACGCGGACATCGATCGGGTACCCAGGGCCACGGGGTTCCAGCCAGAAATCCAGCTGGAGGGGCAGAAAGTGAGAGGGGGGAGGGAGGTCACATCCCACCTTGGCTGTCCTCTCTGCACCAGCCTTCGCCTTGCTTTTAACCACCTGGTGCCCACCTTCCTCCATCCAACCTCTTTCCAGTCCCATCAGCTTCTCAGCCCCTGTCCCACATCCATCTGCCTCTCCAGTCCATCAGGCTTCTCCAGCCCCACTGTCCCACATCCATCTGCCTCTCCAGTCCCATCAGGCTTCTCCAGCCCCACTGTCCCACATCCATCTGCCTCTCCAGTCCCATCAGGCTTCTCCAGCCCCACTGTCCCACATCCATCTGCCTCTCCAGTCCCATCAGGCTTCTCCAGCCCCACTGTCCCACATCCATCTGCCTCTCCAGTCCCATCAGCCTTCTCCAGCCCAGTCTTTCACACTTACCTGCAGCTCCTCCAGGTTCTGCAGCTCCTGTACCTTCTGCAGCTCCTCCTCGTTGGTGGGGATGATGCGCAGCACCTGCTGCCTGTGGGGTCAGAGGCTGCTGAGGGATGTGGGGCCAAGCTCCAACCCCTGCAGGTCCACCCTAACCCCCAGCCCACCCATTCCCCCACCACCGAGCCTCTTCTCAGGGGTGTCTCTGCCCCCTTGGGTCACTCCTTTGGCCCAGACTGGTGCTACCATCCCCGTCCCAGCCGTCCCTCACCAGCCAGACCCCTACCCAACAAAGGTCTCGGTGCCAGCAACTGCTGCCACCAGGGCAGCCAGCAGCACAAGGGACCTCATCATCGTCCACCAAAAGGGTCTGTCCTGTGTCCCCACAGTGCCCAGGGGCCTCTTAAATCCCATCAGGCTGCTGGCTTCCAACCCACCCCACCACCAGCTGCCTCCTTTCTCAGGGCTGTGCGAATGTTCCAGCTGGCACTGGCCAAGGTTGGGCACTGCTGTTCACCCTCCATGTCCTTGCCAAACCTGTCCCAGGAACCAGCCAGGGCTGTTGGTGAGTCACCTGCTGGTGGGGCAAGAGGTGGAGGAGGTGACCAAAATCCCACCACCCACAGTGCTGGCTGCAGGGAGGAAAAGGATCAGTTTGGGCTGAGAAAGTGCACCAGGAACTTGGTGAGCTTGGTACCTAAAAGCATGACCATGGTGGTGAGAAAATTGTTCTAACATGTGTCATGGGACTGTGATCAGAGCAGGTGATGGTCACCTCAGGTTGGCAAAATGAACTAGCGAAGGTCTGAAAGCACTTTGCACTCAGCAGTGTCTCTGAGTGTGCTCAGTGTCCTTCTGGCAACCATCAGGGAAGGAACAGTGGAGCAATGCTGCCCAAAACACTACAAATTTGGGGCTGGTTTCCCCAAACCACCCATCCCATGGAATCATTGATTGATAGGGTTGCCCCCAAACAGTCCTGCTGGCTGTGTGCAGAGTGCATGATTCCCTCGCTGAGCAATTGCACACTGCGTGGAGCAAAAGAATAACACTCCATGTGTGCCAAGAACAACATCCTGACATGCTGGCATCTCTTGCTGGGGAATAATTTTAGTTGATATATGCAGCTGGCCTCTATTTGTTCAATGACAGGTAACAAAGAGTATATTAACAGCACACTGGAGGTTAGGGCTTCTCCAGGGACTTCTGCTAACTACTTCTTCCATTAAGGGCTTTTGGGACTTCTTCTGTGAGTGAGATTCTAGGACTCTGTAATGCTGGGGATTCTGCAATGTAGTAGTAAGGAACTACTGAGAGGTTTTCTGAGATTCTCTGCCCTCTGCCTTTCACGGTATCACAGTATCACAATACATTAGAGGTTGGAAGGGACCTCCAGAGATCGAGTCCAACCCCCCTGCCAGAGCAGGATCACTTAGGGTAGTCTGCACAGGAATGCATCCAGGTGGGTTTGGAAAGTCTCCAGAGGAGAATCCACAACCTCTCTAGGAACCTGTTCCAGTTCTCACCCTCACTGTAAAGAAGTTTCTCCTCATGTTGAGCTTGAACCTGTCTTATTAGTGCACCTCTACCCCTCAGATATTTATAGACATTGATCAGATCCCTTCTCAGTCTTCTCTTTTCAAGACTAAACAGCCCCAGGGCTCTCAGTCTCTCTTCAGAGGGGAGGTGCTCAAGTCCCCTAATCATCCTCATGGCTCTCTGTTGGATTCTCTCCAGCAGGTCTCTGTCTCTCTTGAACTGGGGAGCCCCAAACTGGACACAATATTCCAGGAGTGGTCTCACCAGGGCAGAGTAGAAGGGAAGAAGAACCTCCCTAGACTTGCTGGACACACTTTTCTTGATGCACTGCAGGATGCCATTGGTTCTCTTGGCCAGAGAGGCACGTTGTTGTGCCATGGAGGATTTGCTGTCCACTAGGACCCCAAGGTCTTTCTCTATGGAGCTGCTTTCCAGCAGGGCAGCCCCTAACCTGTAGTGGTACCTGGTGTTATTCAGAACCCTGCACTTGTCCTTACTGAACTTCATGAGGTTTGCCTGCACCCAGCTCTTCAGTCTGTCCAGATCTTGTTGGATGGCTACACAGCCTGATGGGGTGGTCAGCAACCCCCCCAGTTTTGTATCATCAGCAAACTTCCTGCAATCTCCTTATGCAGCAGCAGGGTTCCTGCCTTGTTTTTCACCCAATGGGACCCTGTTATCAGGGGTTGCCACTACTACATCAGCACCCCGAAACAGGGGTCCCATACCAAACCACCCATCTCATAGGATCATAGAATCATTAAGGTTGGATAAGATCTCTAAGATCATCAAGTCTATCTATCAGCATCATTATGCCCACTAAACCATGTCCCCGAGTGCCACCTCCACATGTTTCTTGAACACCTCCAGAGATGGTGACTCCACCACCTCCCTGGGCAGCCTATTCCATTGGCTGACCACTTTTTCTCTTTTTCCTAATATCCAACCTAAGTTGCACCCTTCTGTGGTGCAACTTGAGGCCATCTCCTCCCAGGTTCTTCAGGGCTGTTGACCCCAAAGGGTGAGGACTGGAAGGACCAAAGCTATGAGGTGGAGAAATAAACATTTTCAGCGTTCTTTTGAGGTCTAGCATGAAAAACCAGAGGTTGCATCCTTAAACCATAAGATCTCCAGGATTATTTATTGAGGGGACAGCACAGGAGAAGCTGGATTCAGTATGGGTGCTCCAGGACATGGACCATGATGTCCAGCAGTGCTGGCCAGGTCTCAGTAGCAGTGGGGATGATCTGGGTGCTGGGCAGGAGGAAGCCATAGCGTCCTGTGTCCCTCAGCTCGAAGCTGAAGGCATATTTCACCCCATTGTTGTAGGCCCAGTCAATGCTGGTCCCATCAGCCATGTCTGCAAGGAGAGGAGGGGAGATGTGACCCCAAAGTTGAGTGTTCTGGGTGGACACAGTGTGGAGGAGGAGGAAGACTTACAGATGGTGTCCACCATGCTGCCATAGGTGTATTTCGTCCCGTACAAGGTGGCCAAGTCGCTCACCGCCTTTTTAGCCAATTCATTCTGCAAGGGAGAGGCCAAAAGTGGTGAGACCAAGATCCTGGGGCAGCAGAAGGCCCAGGGCAGCAATGTCTAGAGTCCAGCATCGTAGAGCCCAACCCCTCTGCTCTTGCTTTGCCCAAAACACCCTTAATTCTCGGTGGATGAGAAGACCTTGCAATCACCCACCCTCTAGGAAGCAGCTGATGGGCTTCAATGTGCAGGTTGCACCTAACAAGAGGAGCAGAAAGGGTCTCAGAGTGATCTGATCTGACTTTCCCATCAACTCTGGTGCTCACAGCCCCACATCTACATTTTGGGGTCATCTCACCAGTTCCTGGTGGTCAGGCACAGGTGCTGTCTTGTAGCCATAGGGGAAAAGGAGCATCTGGGAGTAGCTGTGGATGGAGATGACTGATTTCACATTGCCATGGCCACGGATGAAGTCCACGATGGCTTTCACTTCCCTCTCAGAGTGAGCATAAGGACCACGGTAGGTCTCAGAGCAGGGATTGCCGCTGGAGCCAGAGCCTGGGGCACGGTGGAAGAGGCACAGTGCAAAGAAATTGCCCCAAGGAGGGGTTCCTAGCCCCTGGGTTTCTCCTTCCTAGCAGAAGGTTTGGATGCTTTGAGGCACAAGCAAGAGGCAGCTGGTGGGGACCTGGTGGCCCAGCTCTCACCTCCGAAGCCCGCGCCCCAGTTTCGGTTAGGGTCGACACCGACGCAGTGGGAGCCGGCGTTGGTGGACCTTGTCTTGCGCCACAAGCGGTCCTAGGAGCAGATGGGAGTGAGACCATCACAGGGATGTGAATCCCACCCCTCGAGGGACAGAGGATGCCCTCCTGCCCAAGCGCCTCCACGGATGGATGGAAACCGCCTCTACCACTGTCCTGCATGGGAAGGAACATCCAAAACCCTCGGGTGGCCAGGGTTGCTGGCTACAAGCCCTGGACCAAGCTCCACCTCACGGAGTCCCTGCACTCACAGAGTTGTGGGTGAAGGCAAAGCCATCAGGGTTGGTGACAATCTCAAAGAAAATGTCCATGCTGTCCAGGATAGTGGTGACAGAGGAGTTCTGGCCGTGCTCCTCAGCAATCTGCATGGGAAGAGGAGTGGGAGTTGCCTTGATGCTCCTCAGCGATGCAACCCAGCAGCACGGTGGGAGGTGTTAGAAAGGGCTGAGGGTAAGAACCGAGGTCCCATGGCACATGGCTACCTTGTTAGCCGTCCAGATGCCGGTGGCTGGGGTGATCCATTCCCGTGCATGGATGCCAGTGTCCAACCAGATGGCTGGCCGGTTGGATCCACCAGTGCTGAACTGTATGGAGAGGAGAGGACTTCAGCCCCACGCCCACCCAGGGCTGGGCAAGGTGAAGGTGTCCCTCATACCCACCTTCAGCACATACAGGGGTCTGTTCTCATAGCTCTGCCCAATCTGTATCTTGCTAATGAGGCTGGGATGATTGTCCACCAGGATGTCCATCCAGTCATAGATCTGAAAGGAGCTGCTGTTGGGGCATGAGGCTCACTCTGGCTTTCCTTTTGGTTTTTAGTTATCCAGCAACAGAGGCAACAACATCATCATTGTGGCACTTCAGGACATGGTTTAATGGTGGTCTTAGATTGAAAGTTGGCCTCAATGATCTTGGAGATCTCTTCAACCGTAACAGTTCTATGATTCTATCATCATAGAATGGTTTGGGTTGGAAGGGATCTTAAAGATCATCTTGTCCAACCCATGGGGGCAGGGACACCTTCCACTAAGACCGGGTTGCTCAAAGTCCCGTCCAACCCCATTTCCTCATCTTGTCCTCACAGCAGAGGTGTTCCAGCCCTCCAATCATCTTTTGGGCCTCCTCTGGACCTGCTTGAGCAGCTCCATGTCTTTCTTAAGCTGAGAGCTTTTTCAGAGAAGACCTGGTGCTTCTCTGTAGAAGATCAGGTGCTTGGACCTCTGTGCAAGCAGGGAGGTGCACATCACAAAGGCTTTTGCAAAAGCAAAGTGAATGGTGGTGGTGGGGAGAAGCTCTGAGGTCCCCTAACGCCATCAGAGCATTCATCAGTCAACCCACTGAGCTCCATGCACAGGGTTTGACCTCCAAAATGAAGTTGCAGATGACTTGTAGTAAGGTAGGGAGGTGCTGGGAGAGGCCATGCTGCATGTAGAAGGTTGCCTGGTCTCCTGGCTGAGCTGAGACCTCCAGCCAAGAAGGAGAGACATGTCCCAGGCAGGGGCTTCTGCTATACCACAAACATCTCCACCTGGATGCAACCATGGCATGCGTTGAGTGTGACCTCAGCCGGACAAAACCAATGTTCTGAAGGGCAAAGTACCTCATCTAGAGTGTGGTAGGAGGCAAAATCGAACGTGCTGGTGCTCCTGTCTACCCTCCTGGACTTCATCATGGTTTTCTTTTCGTCATCCAATAATTCCTGTTGAGGAGAGGAAAAAGAAACCCACGAAAGAAACTGGAAGGAGGAGGTGGTTTGGTTTCTCTTCCATCCTCCTGTGGTTACCAACTTTTTGGACCTTTTCCTAGGACTGAAGTGCAGGAGCTCATCCTGCTTCCCACCACAGCTCTTACTTGCACGTCCTCGATCATGATGCTGTAGGAGATATTATTGGACTCCAGGAAGATTTTGACTGCTTGGAGACTTGGGAAGGGCACTCGCAGGTCAACTGGGTGGCCAGGGCTGGTGGGGTGATGCCAGAAGTCAAGCTGGTGTGCAGAAGAAGAGAGAGCTTGGCCCCATTCAGTGCTGGTGCTCCTCTGCTGAGTTCCCCAGCACCAAAAGGGGTCTCATAAGAGTTTTCACTGAGTGAATTCAAGAAGTCTTTGTAGAAGTTTTGGGGACACACATGGCTACCAAAATGGATCAGGGTCCCTTCACCTCAGTGAATCTTCCACAGAATCCCAGCATGGTTGGGTTGGAAGGGACCTCTGGAGATTATCCAATCCAACTCCTCTGCTAAAGCAGGGTTACCCAGAGCAGGTTGCCCAGGATCACAACATCCAGGTGGGATTGGAATCTCCCCAGAGAAGGAGACTAGGTGACTCTGCAACCTCTCTGAGAGCCAGGTTTCAGCCCATGTCACCTTTTGGCTACAAATGTCCCTTTGAGTGATGAGGTTTTGTGATCTGAGCAGACACGGTGAGACACCAGGATTGTTGTCTGATGGTTTTGTTCTTTAGCTTGATAGACATAGCTCCTTACATCAGCTTTGTGGTGCAGATGTTGTTCTCCACCACCCAGGCTTCTCCTTCTGCTCCCACTGTTTAAATTGTTCACTGGGGTTCACCCCAGCACCCAAAGAGGAAGGGAAAAGGCAGCAGAAACAGAGCCACATCTGTTGGAGAGGGTGCAGAGGAGGCCACAAAGATGATGAGGGGGCTGGAGCACCTCTCCTAGGAGGACAGGCTGAAGGACTTAGGTATGTTCAGCCTGGAGAAGGCTCCAGGGAGACCTTCCAGTTGCTACAATAAAGCTGGGGAGGGATTTTTCCTAAGGGCCTGTGCTGATAGGACAAGGGGCAATGGCTTGAAACTAGAGGAGGGGAGTTTTAGACTCAGCATTAGGAAGAAATTCTTTACAGTGAAGGTGGTGAGACACTGGAACAGGTTGTCCAGGGAGGTCGTAGATGCCCCCTCCCTGTAGGTGTTCCTGACCAGGCTGGATGAGTTCTTGAGCAACCTCGTCTAGTGGGAGGTGTCCCTGTCCATGGCATGGGGGTTGGAACAAGATGATTTTTATAGTCCCTTCCAACTCAAGCCATTCTGTGATTCTGTAGTAGTTTGAGACCCAAAACAATGCAATGATGTTCTAGACCTGAACACTTGTCCCAGGTGTGACAACCTTGCACTGACCAGATTGTTGCTGCTTCACCTGAAATGGGAATGCTGAGCTCCAGGTCATTGAATCATGGAATGAGTTGGGTTGGAAGGGATCTTCAAGGTCATCTAGTCCAACCCCTCTGAAGTCAGCAGGGATATCTGAAACTAGAGCAGGTTACTCAGAGTTCCAGGCATCCTGACCTGCAATGGTTCCAGGGATGGGGCTTCTACCGCCTCTCTGGGCAACCTGGGACATCATCATCCTCATCATGAAGAACATCTTCCTTCTCTCCAGTCTAAATTTCCCTATTTCAGTTTCAAACCATCACCCCTTGTCCTGTCACAACAGGCCCTGCTCTAAAGTCTGTCCCCAGCTTTCTTCTGGACTTCCTTTAAGTCCTGAAAGGCCACCAGAAGGCCTTCTCTTCTCCACCCTGAACAACCCAAACTCTTTCAGCCTGGCCTCACAGCGGAGGGCTTCCAGCCCTCCCATCATTGCTGTGGCCTCCTCTGGCCCTGCTCCAACAGGTTCGTGTCCTTCTTGTGCTGAGGACTCCAGAGCTGGCCCCAGCACTGTAGGTGGGGTCTTAGCAGAGTGCAGCAGAGGGGTGGAATCCCCTCCCTCCACCTGCTGCCCACAGTGCTGGGGATCAGCCCAGGACAGGTTGGCTCTGAGCTGTGAGGACATGGTGCCAGCTCATCTCCAGCTTTTCACCCATCGTCACCCCCAAGATGTTTTTATTTTACACATCTCCAAAATGGGCAGCAAAATTGGATGAGAGAACAAAAGGAGGAGAAAGCCCTAGATGTCCCCAGGCTCTGTTTAACACAATTAGATGCTCAGGGTCCCATCACAGCTCACCTGGAGCTCTTCCTGCTCACCCAGCAGCTTGAGCAGGGTGATCTGAGCTTCGTTGCTGGCCATGATGCGAAGGACCTGGTCCCTGCAGAGAGGCAGAGCCATCATGGACCATAGGAAGAGGGCAAAGGAGCTTAGCCTCTAGCACTGACATGGTCCCATCATGGGCTGGGTGGAAGCTGTGAAAGGTCTGCACCAGCTTGATGAGGTGGAAAGTGCATCAGTTGTTGAAAATTTGGTGTGGAGTGAAAAATGTAGGTTCAGAACAGACAAGATGGGATAAATAGCAAGTGCTGGAGAGCCCAAGGTGGTCTCCATCCTTCCTTTGATCATGAGAGCTTCCAAAATGTTAGGAGAAACCTCAGGTATTGCTGTGCTCTGTCCATATCTAGCTACACATTGGATATTTCCTAAAGTAGCCTCTACTTCACCTTGACTGGCCTCCCCTAGGGATGGCTGCAGCCACCATCAGAGACGGAATCACTCTCCTTCTCCAACAGCAAGGTTTCCCCATCTTGAGTCATTCTTTCCCCTGGCAAAGCTCAAGGTGATGCCCTCAGGATATGCCACCCTCTAATCTGAGCACTCTTTGTGTGCTCGAAACCTCCCTCCAGAGTTGGGGTGAAACCACATCTTTCCCCATGTCCATACAGATAAATTAGCAGGTGGATTTCCCTCCTTCAGGATGTTACGTTTGGTTTTGACCCCAAAGGAGAGCAGACAGCGCAGGGCATCTCTCACCCTGGTCTCTGCCCCCACCCAGCTTGCCCCACGCCAGGACTCACCCCACAAAAAGCTTCTCATTGCAAGTAGCTGACACAAGGATGCTGAAGATCAGGAGGAACTTCATGGGGAGTGGATGCAGACAAGTCTCAGCCCCCAAAGACATATACAGTCCCCCTTGGAGAGCACTAGTGAACCTTCTCACCAAGGCCACATCTACTGTCCCCAGCAGAGCTGGCAAGCAAAGAGATTAGCCAGGACCAGCTCCCAGGAGCCCAAATGTTTGCTTTATTCGGCACAGTCAAGAAAAGAGCAGCCAAAGGAAGGAGGATCTGATAACATCCCTGGGTCCTGCTGGGGAAGACCTGCGTCTGTGCCCACGTAGGTGTCGTGGTCGCAGTCACCACCCAGCTCATGGGCGTGGGTCACCATGGTGGTGACCGTGGTGTCCTAGGACCGCAGAGCTCACAGGGACAACGGTGCTTTGTTACAGCTGACTGTTAGCAAGTCAATTATGATGAGTAAAGGAAGAGTATGCCAGAAGTTACTACAGTTTCTAGCAGGGAAGTATCTAGACTTACCTACGTAGTTAGGGGTGATTGCTTCTATCCATATCTATGTCTACGTCCAAAACTCAAACTCTACCGACCGTTCAAATGATTCCCGGTGCCGCTCAAACCTCTTCCAGAAGTGGGGCCAGCTGACCATGGATGAAGTCACACTTCCAGGGCATTGGGTGTCACAGAGCCAGGTGGCTCCAGGGATGTTCACCTGCAGGTAATGCTCATGGAAAGAGAGAGTGTGGCTCAGTTTGGGGTCCAAAACCAGTTATTTTTATGTCTCTAGCAGGACAGCAGCTCCTGGAGTAGCTGTTGCTGGTTTCTGCTGTCTCGGGAGGTCACCTCCTCATAGTGGTTTCTTTGTTGCACAGGTTACAGCAGCCTCTTTGTTCACAGGTTATAGCAGCCTCTTTGTTGTCCTCTTATCGATGATGGCTCTGTGCTCCTGCTTGTCAGGGATGCTCCAGGTTGCTGGGCTGGGTTCCCAGGCTGGCAGGTGTTATCTCGGTTGGGGTTTTAGCAGATATCTTCTCTCTGTGTTTTTTTCCCCCATTAAACCAGGTTGTTTTGGTTGCGCCACCAGCAGGGTGTGCCACAAGCGAGGTGCCATGGTTGAGGGCCCCTTAGGGCTTCATGATGCAGAACCAGTGGTGTTGGTGAGCTGATGCTGGGCAGTGGTGGCAGGGTAGAGATCCTTGCTTGGGTAGAGGTCTTTCATGGGGTAGCTGAGGTGGGATAAACTGCAGGAGGCCTGTGTCCAACCTCCTGGGTGAAGCAAGGTCCACTCTGGGCTAGATCAGGTTCCTCCACCCTGTGTCTTGGGGTCTTCCAAGGATGGAGGCTGTCCATCACCCTCTGGGTGATGTGTCCCACTGCTGGACTGTCCTCCTTGTGGAAAAATGTATGCCCAGCCTGGCTTCCTCTTCTGTCAACTGATGTCATTGTGTCTCCCATCATGCTTTGTGGTAAAGAGCTTGGCTCCATTTTTTTCTTGTCCATAGGGACAAGAGGACCTGTGTTAGGTTTGCCCTTGAAAGCTGTCCTATCTCCAGACCAAACCAGCCTATGTCCCTCAGCATCCCATCGTGGGATGTATCATCCTGTCCCTTTTGGTGGCTTCTGTTTGTCTTGGTTCGGGTCTCTTTAGTGCCAGGGGTCCAAAAACTGGACCTCACCTACAAGAAAAGGGCCTGGGCAGCCTCAAGGCCTGCATGGTGGGATGGAGTTTGAAAGCCAGGTAAAGGCTTTGGTCTACAGGCCTCAGCACAGGTCTACAATCCTAACCAAGGTTTCTCATGCTCTGCACCTCCTGCTCACAGACCTGCCACCAGGTCCATTCATTGGTGGCAACATGTTGTCCAGGTCCAAGAGCCAAATGTGTGCCCTGAGCCCTCCTCAGCAGTAGGGTTTTACCAAGGGTGTTCCTATCACCAGCTGGAGGAGGGGACTTTGGAAGAGTGGGTCACTTTGGGAAGCAGGGGCCACCAGATGAGGCTGTGAATAGAGATGACAGAGACACTTGTGGGAGCACTCCTTTCCAAAATGGTCACAATTAATCCAAAACCAGAATCACAACATCCCAGCACGGGGGGATTGGAAGGGACCTCTGATGATGGTCTGGAGATCATCTCATCCAAACCCCTACTAAAGTAGGGTCACCCAACAGCAGCTTGCCCAGGATTACAATGACCAGGTGTGTTTGGTCATTGGTCCACAATCTCTCTGGGCAGCCTACTCCAGGGCTCCATCACCCTCAAAGGCAAGAAGTTTCTCCTCATGTTCAAACAGAACCTCCTGGGTTCCAGCCTGTGCCCTTGTCCTGACATTGGGCACCACTGAGAAGAGTCTGGCCTCAACAAAACAAACCCACATGGTGCTTCTTGATGCCTCAGCTGCACCCTCAGGTCCCCTTCCAAAAGCCCTGTGTCCTCTGAGCCTGGATGGACATGTTAGCTACTGGATCAGGTGTGTTTGCTCTGCCATGAGTTCATGGACCAGTGAGTAACTCACCAGCTGCTGGAGGGTCACAGGTCGTGGAGATAATCCTGTTAGCCTCACTAATCCCTCCAACAGCAGCAGGCACTGCTGATCTCCAAGCCTTCTGTGGCTCTGAGATATTTGCTCCTAATCTCCAAGAAATTGGCAGGCTGAAGAATAGAATTAGGGAGGTGGTTCTTGAGAGACCTCAGACTGGCCAGGCTGGGTGAGAGCAGGTCTTTGACCTCCATCCTCCCTCTAACTAAATGTAGGAGAGAGAAAAGGGACAGGACAAATATATGGGGACATGAGGGCAGAGGACCACCCCTCCCACTAGTGGTTGGTGGCCTGGCAGTGTCCTGAGGCTCATTAAAGGAAATGAAATTTCTTTAATCAGTCTCAAAGCCTGGATTATGCTGCTTGACATCAGGTCCTCCACAGCAGCACTCAGAAGCTGGCACTGTTGGGGCCTTCAGGTTCACAAGAAGACCAGCATGGAGCTGAACCCAAATTCTTCCTGTCACAGAATCACTTTGGTTGGAAAAGATCTTTAAGATCATCAACTCCAACCATTATCTAATTCTACCGAGTGTGGGGCTAAGCCATGTCCCCTCTGAATAGCCACTGGATGCTACCAAGGTATAGTTGCCTTGGTAAGAACCCCTCTGGTAATCCCCCCATCTGTAGCTACGCTGTGCTAGAGGAGCAACTGACTGATCACTCAAGTGGTTCAGCAGCTTTGAAGAGCTCACAAGACTTTCACAGGATCAGAGAATCAGGGAATCACAGACTGGTTTGGGTTGAGAGACCTTTGAAGGTCATCAAGTTCCAACCCCCCAGCAGGGAGCAGGGGCATCTGCAACTAGAGCAGGTTGCTTGAACCCCAACCAACCTGACCTGCAGTGGTTCCAGGGATGGGACATCTACCGCCTCTCAGGACAACCTGGGACAGGGTCTCACCACCCTCACGGTGAAGAACATCTTCCTTCTCTCCAGTCTAAATCTTCCTCTTTTAGTTTCAAGCCATCACCCCTGGTCCTGTCACAACTGGCCCTGCTCAAAAGTCTGTTCCCAGCTTTCTTCTCAGCCCCTTGAAGTCCTGAAAAAGCCACCAAAAGGTCTCCCTGGAGCCTTCTCTTCTGCAGTCTGAACCCCAACTCTCTCAGCCTGGCCTCGCAGCAGAGGGCTTCCAGCCCTCCCATCATTGCTGAGGTCTCCTCTGGCCCCACTCCAACAGGTCCATGTCTGTCCTGTGCTGAGGACTCCAGAGCTGGCCCCAGCACTGCAGGTGGGGTCTCAGCAGAGCACAGCAGAGGGGCAGGACCCCCTCCCTCCCACTGCTGCCCGCACTGCTGGGCATGCAGTTTTCAATCTCTAGATTTCAGAAACACTTTAGGGAACCTGTACCCTTGCCCCACTGGGAACCAGTTTCTGCACTGGTGACAGGGCTGGTGGTGAGGAGAGGGCTACTGTGTGGTCAGGGAGGTCTATGGGAGTACAAGCCACTGCCAAGGGCTGCTGAGGGTGCTCCAAGAAAACCTGCTTTGAGTCTACTAATGGAGATGGAACTCCTGAGGGCACCAGGCAGGGCAGTTTGTAGGAGATATGGGCTAGAGGATAAGCATCTTCTCTCCCAACCCAACTTTCTGGTCTTACATTTAATGTCTCCTCATCCTCCATGCTGATGCAAGTCCTTCAGCCAACTTCTTGTTTAACTGGGTGGGAAATATTCTTCTCTTTGGGAGAGGTCACAAACATCTCAATAGCCATAAAAGTGGTCACATCTTCCCTCCTCCTCTTGTCACTATTCCTGCTGTGTCTCATTGAGGGGGATCACATCTGTGTCTTAAAATCTTCTAAGGATCCTACCATGCATGTAGAGACCTTATAGCAGCATTCCAGTACCTGAAGGGGGCCTACAAGAAAGCTGGGGAGAGACTTTTCACAAGGGCTTGTAGTGGTAGGATGAGGTGCAATGGCTTTGAGCTGGAAGAGGGGAAATTGAGACTGGAGATTACGAAGAGATTCTTTATAGTGAGGGTGGTGAGACACTAGAAGAGGTTGCCCAAGGAAGTTGTGGATACCTCTTCCACCCCCAGAAGTGTTCAAGGCCAGGCTGGATGGTCCAGGGCTTCACACCCTCTTCATGAAGAAATTATTCTTCATGTCCAACCTAAATCTCTGGTACAACTTGAAGCTTTTTCCTCGTCCTGCCACTTGTTCCTCGGGAGAGAAAGCCAACCCCCACCTGGCTCCAACCTCCTTTCAGGGAGTTGTAAAGAGCCAGAAGGTCTCCCCTCAGCTTCCATTCCCCCAGGCTGAACAACCCTAGCTCCCACAGCTGCTCTCCACAAGACTTGTGCCCTAGAACCTTCACCAGCTTGGTTGACTGCAGAGCTGCAGTGAACAAGCCCCACCATCACAAGTTTTTGAGACACTGCAGGAGGGTGCACACAGGGTTTTATTTAACCAAGTGTTGAGGCATTACAGATGTCACTGAGAGAAGGGGATGTATGAGCTTGCTGATGCCCACCCCAGCTTTTAGTCTGTTTTGTCTCGCACGTGCTCCATGATGGTCTTCAGCCCCAGCCAGGTCTCGTTGGCAGTGGGGATGATCTGGTTGGCTGGCAGGAGGAACCCATAGCGCCCAGTGTCTCTCAGCTCCAAGGCAAAAGAGTATTTGATGCCATAATCATAGCTCCAGTCAATGCTGCCTCCACTGGCAGGGTCTGAAAGGGGAATGAGAAGAGTCAGAAGCATGAAGAGATCTGGGTTCTGCTGTCTCACCTTTTCTCCTCCTTCAGAGACAGCTGTTAGGTTTTTTGTGAACACTCAGATCTGATGTTTTAAACTAGAGCAGGGTAGACTTAGGATGGACATCAGGAGAAAGTTCTTTACTGTGAGGGTGGTCAAATGCTGGAAGAGGTTGCCCAGAGAGGTGGTGAAGGTACCATCTCTGAAGACATTCAAGGCCAAACTTGATGGGGCCCTGAGCAACCTGATCTGGTTAAAGATGTCCTTGCTTATTGCAGGGGGGGTTGGACAGAATGACCTTTGAGGGTCCTATCCAACCTGATGCATTCTATGTTTGATGGCTTCAAGCTGGAGGAGGGGAGGTTTAGGTTGGATATTGGAAGAAATTTCTTCACTGAAAGGATTCTCAACCACTGGAACAGGCTGCCTCATGAGGTGGCTAAATCCCCATCCCTTGGTGTTTAAAAGCCTCACAGATGCAGTGCTGAGGGACACGGTTTAGCACCAGACTTGGCAGAGTTGGAGAATGGTTGGACTCAATGACCTTAAAAGTCTTTTCTAACCAAACAATTCTATGATTCTGTTTGGCTGGTGCTGTCACTCTGCAGAAGCATCACTGCTTCCAGCAGGGAGAGACCTTGGTGGATGGGACAGAGCCATAAAAGCCCAGACCTGCAGAACACTCACAGATAACTTTGCAGATGCTCCCAACTTCAAAGCTGGTGCCATACAGGGAGTGGATGGAACTGGCAGCAGCTCTTCCCAAGGCATCCTGGAGAGAAGAAGATGGAGGAGAAGTCAAAAAAGTAGCCACTCTTCATGAGACTCAATGTTTAGATTTAGCCAGTCTGAGCCATACTGGCTCTCTATAACTCCATGAAAGGAGGTTGGAGAGAGATGGGGGTTGGTCTCTTCTCCCATGAACCAAGTGACAGGACAAGAGGAAAGGGCCTCAAGCTGCACCTGGGTCTTGGGTGACCCTGCTGTAGCAAGGGGGTGGCCTAGGTGATGTGCCGGGGTCCCTTCCCACCCCGCCATGCTGGGATTCTGAGTATAGAGGTCTGGCCAGACAGAACAGAGGGAGCTAAAGCTGAGTCCTTGAGTCTCACCAGCTCGTCACGGTCTGCTGGCTCCGTGCATTTGTAGCCATAGGGGTACATCAGGAGCTGTGAGTAGCTGTGGAGGGTGAGGAAGGCCCGGACGTTTCTATGGTTCTTGATGAAGTTGACAACAGATTTAACTTCCACCTCTGAGGTGGCACTGGGCCCATGGTAAGATTCAGAACAGGGGTAACTGCTGGCTCCAGGACCTGTTGGTGCAGAGGTCATAAAGGGAAACCAGTAAGAACTGGTATTCATGAAAGGTCAAAGCAGAGCAACACAAAGCTGGGCTTCCCTAGGAACAGGTCTTGAGCCTAAAGCCAGGTCTTAGGTACTCCAACAGAGAATGTGACTACTCAACACACTTCTAGATGATACAGGTCCTTGCCATCAGAGGAGGCCACAACAATTACCTGAGGGCTGGAACTCCTCTGCTATGAGACCAGGCTGAGTTGGGGTTATTCAACTTGGAGAAAAGAAGGGTCCAGAGAGACTTTCTGGTGGCCTTTCAGGACATAAAGGGGTAAATCAGAAAGATAGAGACAGACTTTTTGTCAGGGCCTGTTGTGACAGGACAAGGGGTGATGGGTTCAAACTAAAAGAGAGAGACTCAGATTAGATAGAAAGGAGATGTTCATCACTGTGAGGGTGGTGAGACCCTGTCCCAGCTTGCCTGGGGAGGTGGTAAAAGCCTCATCCCTGGAACCATTGCAGGTCAAGTTGTCTGGGGCTATGAGCAACCTGCTGTAGTTGCAGATGTCCCTGCTGATTGAAGGGATGGACTAGATGACCTTGGAAGGTCTCTTCCAACCTTAAAGCATTCTCTCACTGTATGACACCTACCACCCTATTTGACCACTTTTTTCCTCAATCCCATATATGATGACAATTTCTGGTCCTGTGTGACAGGATCTGGACACATGGAAGGGAATTTTCTTCTTAGTGACAGCCAGAAGCCAGAAATTTTATTCCTACCTCCAAAACCTGCATCCCAGTTCCTGTTTGGATCGACTCCATAACACAAACTGCCTGGAATCTTGGAGCGAGTCTTCCGCCACATGCGATCCTAAACCAAAGAACCACTGGATAGATGAGACCACCTTTAAAGGTCCCTTAGAACCCAACAACACCTTCCATGATTTGATGCCTTCAAGAAGGAGCAAATGTTGCTCCTTGCATTAAAATTGTTACCTGGGAATCGTTGCTGTTCACCAGGAAGTGAGTGGACCTGGTGCTCAGGGACATGTTTCAGTGCTGACTTGGCAGTGCTGGGTTAAAGGTTGGACTGGATGACCTTGAAGGGCTCATCCCAGCCAAACAGATATTCTGTGATCCTAGGCATGAGCCTAAGATTATTTCTGATGGGCCAGCTGGAGGTGCTCAAGAAATGTGTGGACATGGCACTTTGGGACGTGGTTTAATGGCCATGGTGGTGTTAGGTTGATGGTTGGACATGATGACCTTAGAGGTCTTTTCTAATTGACACAATTCTGTGATTCAATGATTCTAAAAACTGAAGTGTTGGTGACTTCACAGTGGGTTAAGATGGGTTAGACAAGAATTAGTGTCTTTGGCTGCACAAGTCTTTTGTAGCTGCTTCTTACAGCTTTACAAAACGGACTTTCAGAGCCTACCTTACAAATGTAAGAGGATGACAGCTCTTTAGATCAGCTGAGACACCCAACATGCTTACTCACCGAGGTGTGAGTGAACACATATCCATCAGGGTTTGAGACTGTCAGCAGGAAAATGTCCATTTTGTCCAGCAGAGAGGTGATGGATGGATCCTTCCCATAGTCAGAGGCGATCTAAGCAGAGACAACATGGTGACCATCAGCATATTTCATTCCTACCTTTCTTAGGCTCCAGCAGAGGCTCCAAGCCTGGCTTTTAGGGCAGGGCAAGAAGAAATAGCAATTGTCTGCTGACCATGACTGTTCCTCATTAGACTTGGAGCCCGGAGACAGAGCAATGAATGTATTTTACTTATTTCACACTGAAGACAGAATAAAGTTAATGGAAAAACAGCAACAACGTTTTCCCCTGGAGAATGGGCCAAGGCTGGAGGAATTGAGATGTGTCAGGCACGTTGCCAACATACAAATGTGCTGCCCTTCTCTGGTGGCCTCATCATGGTCAGCAGAATTTAAATGCTTGCTTCTATAGAGCTGGAAGTTCTGGCACTCTTGTGGAAGGTAACCAACCACTTGGTGTTTCTCTGCAGATCAAAGCAGCAAACTAATCTTCCCTCAGTCCTTGGTTATTTCTACAACTCCCAGCCCTGCAGACCTCAACAACATCATCAGAGAGACTAAATTTCATTTACCTAAACTTCTCCCAGCTGCTCTAATATGACACAGCATTCTTCAGTTCTTTGTCTGGGCAGCTCCCACCTTCTCTCTGAAGCTGGCTGGGCTTTAGGAGGGTGAAGGAGAGTGAGCAGAGTTGCTACACACTTGCACTTGGGTCACAACAACCTCATGAATGTTCAAGGCTTGGGGCAGAGTGGCTGGAAACTGCCCAGTGGAAAAGGACTTGGGCAGGGTTGGGTGACAGCAAGAGGAGCCAGTGTGTGCCCAGGTGGCCGAGCAGACCACTAGCATCCTGGTTTGGATCAGCAAGAGTGTGGACAGCAGGAGCAGGGCAGGGATTGTCCCCCTGTACTTGCTACTGGTGAAGCCACACCTCAAATCCTGGGTTCAATTTTGGACCCCTCACTCCAGGGACATTGAAGTGCTGCAGTGGATCCAAAAAAGGGCAATGAAGCTGGTGAAGGGTCTAGAGCAGAAGTCTAGTGAGGAGCAGCTGAGGGACCTGGGGTGGTTCAGCCTGGAGAAAAGGAGGCTGAGGGGAGACCTTCTGGTTCTCTACAACTCTCAGAAAGGAGGTTGGAGCCAGATGGGGGTTGTTCTCTTCTCTCAAGGAAAAAAGTTAAAGGACAGGAGGAAATGCCCTCAAGTTAGGCTGGACATGAGGAAGAATTTCTTCATGAAAAGGGTTGTCAAGTTATGGACCAGACTGCCCAGGACAGTGGTGGAGTCTCCATTCCTGGAGGGATTTCAAAGCCATGGAAATGTGGTGTTGAGGGACATGGTTTAGTGGAGACCTGGTAGTGCTGGGTTAATGATCTTAAAGATCTCTTCCAACCAAAGTGATACCATGAGTTCATGGCTCTATCAAGGTGTGATACACTTTTCTATAGTGAGAGACATCCCCAAGGTAGAAGAAGAACCCCAAAGTGACCTTTCTAGCTATCCATATGGCAGTTGCTTGAGTAACCCACTCCCGGGAATGGATACCAGCATCCAGCCAGATTGCAGGACGGTTGCTTCCTCCAGTGCTGAACTGTGAAAGAAAACAGAAAGATTTAAAACTCTTGGTGACACCTTTTAATCAAGGACATCTCATGTAGACCAGGGTGCTTTGGACTCAATTGTGCTGTATCTACAATGACTATATGTATGAGTATTTGTTTTGTTCTTCCTGGAAGGAAGAAGGCTGAGGGCAGACGTTCTGGCTCTTGGCAACTCTCTGAAAGGAGGTTGGAGACAGGTGGGGGTCAATCTTTTCTCCTAAGTAACAGAACAAGAGGAAATGGCCTCAAGTTGTGTCAGGAGAAGTTTAGGTTGGACATGAGGAACAATTTCTTCCCCAAGAGGGTTGTCAAGGAAGGCCTAGAACAGGCTTCCCAGGGCAGTGGTGGATCACCATCCTTGGAGAGACTTGGAAGCCATGTGGATGTGGTGCTGTGGGACATAGTTTGATAGTGACCTGGCTGTGCTGGGATAATGGTTGGGCTTGATGATCTTAAAGTTTTTTTCCAACCAAAACAACTCAATGATTCTCTGCTATGTGTCATACCTTGAGCACGTACAACGGCCTCTTTTCATAGGATTCCCCAATCTTGATCTTACTGACAATTTTGCTGAACTCATAGGTAATGTGATCCAGCTCTTCATAAATCTGAAAAGAAAAGCCATCATGAAATTCACATTTTACTGTAGGACCTGAGGAAATCTTCTTTTATTTCCTTTTGCCTTCATTACAATTACTACGACCTCTTCAAATCCCACCTCACCCTCCGTTGCTGTAGTCAGTGCTGCTCCTAACGTTACAAAGTAGAAGATCAAATCAAGATCACTCAGAGTAGAAGGAAGTGAAATTGAAGTCTACTTGAATGAGTTCAAAACCATCTTTAAGAACTTCAGGCAGTAAAACATCTTCCTATATTTCCCTGTTTTAAGATTAATATATTTCCCAATATCATTTGAGGGTCAGAGGGAAACATTTTGATAGAACTCTGCAGAGTTCATGAAAAATTGCAATCAACACTCACCTGTTCCAAAACTCTGTCGGGGTGCTCACCACAAAATTAATACATTTAGAAACCAAATCACACACCAAAAGAAGCTGGAAAGACATTTCAGATCCTAATATAGGATGTTTCAGTGAAGAAAAAAAGGAATGAAGAAAAAAAAAAAAAAGGTGTGGAAAAAAAGTCCAGAAAAAGAGAAATCCTCTCCCCTCAAAGCTGAGGTACTCACTTCATCCAAAGTGTGGTATATTGCATAGCTGAAGCTGCTGCTGCTGCGCTCCATTTGTTTGCTGTAGGCCATATCTTCCTTTTCTTTATCCAGAATAGCCTAAAAGAATTGATGGAAGCGAGAGAAAAGCCTCAGTTTGCCAGCTTCAGACCCAGTGTTGATCTCAGACAAGCAAACGTGCTGTCACAACAGGCCCTGCTAAAAAGGATTGTCCCCATCTTTCTTATAGAATCATAGAATCATGGGTTGGAAGGGACCTTAAAGATCATCTAGTTCCAACCCTCCCACACCATGGGCAAGGACACCTTCCACTAGACCAGGTAGCTCAAGGCCTCATCCAGCCTGGCCTTGAACACCTCCAGGGAGGGGGCATCTACAGCCTCCCTGGGCAACTTGCTCCAGTGTTTCACCACCCTCGTTGTAAAGAATTTCTTCCTAATCTCCAGTCTCAATATCCCCTCTTCCAGCTCAAAGCCATTGCCCCTTGCCCTATCACTACAAGCCCTTGTGAAAAGTCCCTCTCCAGCTTTCATGCAGGCCCCCTTCAGGTACTGGGAGACCACGATGAGTTCTCCCAGAAAATATGTGCCAGTGGCACCTACCTGAAGGTCTTCAATCAAGATGGAGTACTCAATTCCATTGGATTCCAGGAAGGCTTTGACAGCTTGGACATTGTTAGCAGGGATTCGCACATCCACAGGTCGGCCAGAGGTGGAAGGATTGATCCAGAAGTCAAGCTGGAAAGAGAAAAGAAAATGGATTTAGTCTGAGAAACGTGTTCTGCAAACAGCTCTTCTAAAGCTTGAGGAGTTCTGGTTTCACCCAAACTGAGCAACATCATGCTAAGAGCACACCAGAGCCTCACCACAACCTGTACAGTTAATGTGAAAAGCACCAAGAGAAAACCAGTGAGGTGTTCAGCTTTCAGTGTTCTCACTGACTTTAGAGCCTCAGTCATGGAAGCAAGAGGAAACATTGGTCTCCCATGAGGGTTATTTGAATATCCCCCTTCTTACCAGAAACATTTTCAATAAAAGCTCTGTGTTACAGAAACCCAGAATTCCCAATGTTGAAAGGAACCTCTCAGGATCATAAAGGCCAACCCCCCTACTAAAACAAGATCACTCACAGCAGGTTGCCCAGGATCACAATGTCCAGGAGGGGTTGGAATCTCTCTAGAGAAGAAGACTCTGCAATCTCTCTGGGCAGCCAGCTCCAGGGCTCCACCACCCTCAAAGGCAATGAGTTTCTCCTAATGGAACCTCCTACAATCCAGTTTGTGCCCGTAGCCCCTTGTCCCATCACTGGGCACCACTCTAAAGAGTGTGGCCCCATTCTCTTGCCCTGAGGTGACAACATACCTCAAGGTGTTCCAGAGATTCCAACAGCCTCAATTGCTCGACTTCCTCCTCATTTCTTGCCTGGATTCGGAGAACCTGGTGCCTGTAAAAAATCAGTGAGTCTTCAGAAACAGTCTCAAAAAGAAGTTGGGTTGAATGAGCTTGTTACTGAGATCATGAGTTTGATGGGTAGTTACATGCATGCTACCAGCTGGTATGGACTTCTTCAATGCAGCCAACTTCGTGTCACCCAAGGGTTGAACCAACAACCTGTTGTACAGGCACTAGGATGGGAGTAAGTTAAATGGCAATTTTGACTCATCAGAAGCTTTCATCATAAAAAAAGACATTGAGTGGATGAGCTTTTACCTGCTTACAAGGATCAGTCTTTTATAGCTTCATAGAATGGTTTGGGTTGGAAACGACCTTAATGATCCTCTAGTTCCAACCCCCCTGCCTTGGGCAAGGACACCTTCCACTAGACCAGGTTGCTCAAGGCCTCATCCAACCTGAACACTTCCAGGCAGGTGTCATCATGACCTCCCTGCACAACTCATTGCAGTGTTTCACCATCCTCACTGTAAAGAATTTCTTTCTAAATCCACTCTTGTATCAACAAGTTATTTGTTTGTCAACAACTTGCAGAAGAACATTCTGGTTGATCTTGCCAGTGGTCAAATGTTTGAGGGGCACCAAACATGGGAATTGTTTCTCCTTTCCTCAATCTCGTCAAAGGATGATGACAAACTTCCCTGTGTTGTCAGAAGGTGATACCATCAGGGGGTGACCACCATTCCAGGTGGGATGAATCACCTTCTGGAAGTACCTCACTCCACTGGTTAGAGGTGACCTCAGTGATTAACTTGGACTATGCGTTGTACAAGGTACAGGGACCACAAGGTGGGTTTTGGATCACTAGGAACATAAATCCCACTGGAACACCCTCCAGGCTGCCTGGGGAAACAGGTACAAACAAATGGTACCAAAAGGAGAGGGTGAAGAGCTCAGGCTTGTTCAGGGTGATCTAATCTCAGCCTACAACTGTTTGCAAAAGAATTGCCAACTTTTCTTGGTAGAGGGAGACGATGACAAGAAGAGGAAACAGCTTCATGCCCTGAGCTGAGCAGAGGGGTGGGCTAAAATCTTCACAGGTCAACACTAACCCACATCCCTAAGCACCAGGTCCACAGGCTGCTGGAACACCCCCAAGGATGGTGACTCCACCACTGCCCTAGGCAAACCATTCCAATGTTTGAGAACCCTTTCAGTGAAGAAATATTTCCTAGCATCCAGCCTGAACCTCCGCTGGTGCAGCTTGAAACCATTTCCTCTGGTCCTGTTGCTTGTCATCAAGAAGAGGCTGGGCCAGGCCCCTCCTTGATCCAACCTCCCTTTGGGTAGTTGTAGAGAACGATAAAGTAGTTGTCCTGCCACCTGCAGGGGGCTTGGACTAGATGACCTTGAAAGGTCTCTTCCAACCCAAAGAATGCTGTGATTCATAGATTCATAGATCAAGTCTTGAGACTGCTCCCCAGGTACAGTCAAAGCCAAAATAAAGGCTTGGGTGAACCTAGATTTAGGAGCTCAACTCATTCTCCTTAGAAAACCCAAATAAAAGTAGAGGGAAGTTTCTTCAGACACTGGATTACCAATGCAACAAGACAAGTCAGCCATAAAAAACAAGGAATGTGCCCCAAGCAGACTTGTTAAAGTTAAGATCATGAAAATCAACAAGTGGATAGCAGGACCTTAAATGAATGGTATTCCATGAAAGAATAACTCACCCAACAAAAGTTGTCAGGCACAAGGAAGCCCCAAAGAGGGCACTGAAGATCAAAATCAGCTTCATGGTTGAGATGATGGCCAGCTCAGCCTAGCAAAGGGGAATTTATAGAGCACTTCTTTAGAAATCTTCTTTTTCCAGATTAAACATCTGTGTTCCATCTGACTAAGTTCTCACCTTTATCAGAGCTTTCAAGGCAACCAACAGGATAGGAGGTTGATTTCACTTCCAAATAAAATTTTCCACTGAGACGTGCAAACCTGGAAGGGAGGAGTTGTTTTCAAAGCTTTGACTTCGTAGCTCCTCGCTGCCCTTTCACACATTTTTCTAGACAGAGGAAAACAAAGTCAAACTGGGCATTACCCCAGCTCTCACTGGGGCTGAGGAGCTCTCAGAGTTGACCCTTGGTCATGGGTTTTCCTCTGTCACGTTTCTAGTAGCCTGCTCCTTGTTGCAAAGAGGCCAACAGCAGAAAAGAGCTCACTCCACCAAAAACCTCAATTGGAGTGAATATTTTGAAGGATGAAGTCTGAGTTCTTCATTTTTGATGGTTTCATAGAGGTCCAGCACAGCTTCAAGCACTGAAAGTGTGCAGAAAGATTTGAGTGAAAGCAAGTCAGAGAACAAGAGCAGAAAAAAGCCTTGGGTGAACAGGAACACAGAGGAGCTCAGCTCTGCAGGTAGACCCTACTCACAGAATCCCAGAATCCCAGTAGGGTGGGGCTTGGAAGGGACTCTGCAGATCATTCAGTCCAACCCCCCTGCTAAAGCAGGGTCACCCACAGCAGGTTGCCTGGGATCACAATGTCCAGGTGGGGTTGGAATCTCTCCAGACAAGGAGACTCCAGAACCTCTCTGGGCAGCTGCCCCAGTGCTCTGGCACCCTCAAAATCAAGAAGATTCTCCTTGTGGAATCTGCTGGGTTCCAGTTTGTACCTGCTGTCCCTTGTCCCGTCAATGGGCACCACTGACAAGAGTCTGGCCACATCATCTTTCCTCCCACCCTTTAGCTCTTGCTGAGTATTGATAATATCTCCTCTCAGGCTGCTCTTCTCCAGGCTCAACACCCCAGGGCTCTCAGCCTTTCTTCCTCACAGAGATCCTCCAGGCCCCTCTACATCGTTGGAGCCTCCACTGGACTCTCTCCAGTAGTTCCCTGTCTCTTGGTCTGGGCATCCCAGAACTGGACCCAGTGCTCCAGCTGTGGTCGCTCTAGGACAGAGTTTGCTCTTGGATAGGCTTTCTAGACACCCTCTTCCAGTGGAGCATCCTTCTCAGGAAAAGGGGACATAGGTTTGAAGAAGTGCTGGAACAGCCACTGCCAGGTCCTCTCACCTTTACAGGGTCAACAGGGCTGTTCCAGGTTCACTGGATCCCTTTGGGGATACTCTTCTGGGTCCCTTTGCTCTTGTGCTCTTCTATATCTCACTTAAAGAGTCATAGAATGGTTTGTCTCGATAGGGACCTCTAAAGGTCATCTAATCCAACACTTCTGGAGTCAGCAGGGACATCTGCAACTGGAGGAGGTTGCTCAGATCCCCAAACAACCTGACCTGGAATGGTTCCAGGGATGGGGCTCTGATCAGCCTGCTCTAGTTGAAAACGTCTGCTCACTGCCTGTGGGGTTAGGCAAGATAACCTTTAAAGTTCACTTCCAACTCAAAACA